>NC_062972.1:30808093-31129934 GCF_023078275.1 Leguminivora glycinivorella
CAAACCGGGGCTGTCAAATTTGAGGGTTGTTTATTAGGTAACGTTTGGATCCTGATTTTTTTTCTCTATTTAAAAATAAATGAAGTTCACTAATATTTTCCATTTCATTCCACTAACATGTAATTTCGTTTAATTTGACGAAACATAATACACCTTCATGAATACAAGCATATCGTCATTACATTAAATTAATATTATTATTTTCTTCAGGGAATCATCAACCAAAAAGTACCCAATTTTGCAGAGGGGAAAACTCAAGGGGTTTAAAACTCAAGGTTGCATTTTAATCTGGGTGTAACACTACTAAAATAGAAAGGTACTAGACCTTACGTGATTTTTAATTTTATCTGACATTTTCCATTGCTTGTTATCAATCATCATCATCATCATCTGTTCCAAATTTGATATTTGTGTTTTCGAGCTTCCGTTTCTCCGTATGAGATGATTATTGTTATATTTATGTATTTTTTTATACTCGATGGTAGTTTAGTTGATTCAGTAATATTTATAGGTACCACACTAAATTTTGATGAAAGGCAGAGAAATATAAAAAAGTAATAGAAATAAAATTAAGATTATCTGAGCACGAAATAATAAAAAATATGAAAACAAAAATAAATGTATTCTATGTGTTTAATGGTGAAAACATATGTAGGTATATTTTTAAGTAAAACGCAATACTTTATATATACGTTATTTTATTCTGGTGAGGACGATGACGACGATGAGGATGAAGACGAAGATGATTCTGTCACATTTATTATTATTCTGTCGGCCAAATCGTCAATCTTGTTGTCTAACTCTTTCATTTTCTTCTCTTCCTTGATGACATGTTCTTCGCATCTTCTCCAGTTTTCTGGTTTCACATTTAGCAATGTGCGTTTGCCAACCCATTATAAACTTGTACTTACACTCGTCTTGTCTAATTGTACATGTGTATTTGGTAAAATTAAGCGAAAGTATATGTTTTTGGAATGGAACGGACTATAGTAGTGAGCTTAATTATTTTTAAATACGAAAATTTTAACAGGAACCAAACGTTACCTGATAAATAAAATAAATAAATAAAATAAATATTATAGGACATTCTTACACAGATTGACTGAGGCCCACGGTAAGCTCAAGAAGGCTTGTGTTGTGGGTGCTCAGACAACGATATATATAATATATAAATACTTATATACATAGAAAACATCCATGACTCAGGAACAAATATCTGTGCTCATCACACAAATAAATGCCCTTACTGGGATTCGAACCCGGGACCGCGGCGCAGCAGGCAGGGTCACTACCGACTGCGCCAGACCGGTCGTCATGATAAACAACTATTTGACAGTTTGTTAAGTTTTTTAAATACCTAAAAATACAAGGAATCGCATTGTTACTCTCACCTTACTTACCATTTATGCGTTTATAATCATTAAAATTGGCTCACCGTGAATAATAAAAAGTACCAAGTAAGTAGCCACCTACAATTTTGTTCTTCGATCTGGCCTTAAAAGGTTCACTACTCCTGGATCTGTCAAATTTGACGGCTCCGGTTTGTTTACACTTTTTTCAACAGCTAAAAGTACAAGGTATAGTCAAGCAGGTCTCTCCAGTCCGATCTATTTGTGGCCTTCCTTATCCAACTTTTCACTCCTTGTGTCCTGATGACTGACATATAACTTGGGGAACACTTAACTCTTGCGTGCCGGGGCATCGTGATAGATTGTCGGATCAGTGTGAAGCAATACATAGTTGCACGTCACTGTAGGACAACCGGAAAGAGTCCTAGAAAACTGTGACAGAGCAAGGTAATTCTCATGAATGATCCTGGGACGTACTGGTCTGTCTGATGATAGTAAACTGTTAAGTTTTGTACTTACGTGCCATTAGAACAGATGAAAGGGGCTCTAGACAAACACTGTGATAAAGCAGGATAAGGTACCAGTTTCCCCCACAAACCGACGGTGGAACCGCTGTCCAGGTTTTCGTCCATTGTCATTCCTAACAAATAACTTTGTTCTTGTTGATAGTAATGTAGGTATGTGCAGAGTAAGTAAACAGCGACTTACGTGGCTTTAGGACAGATGGAAGGGGCTCTGGACAACAACTGAGAAAGCGCAGGATAATGTAGCCCTCGGGCCGCGCGAACCAGTTTCCCCCACAAACCGACGGTGGAACCGCTGTCCAGGTTTTCGTCCATTGTCATTCCTGGGACGTAGTCGTCAGTACTGTCTTTGATGCTGAAAGTTACAAAAAAAAATCAGATACAGTCCCTTAATTTGATTTGTCCAAAATACTGTATACAATCTGTATAACAATCTTTTATTTTTTTTCTTAAGAGCGCTATGACAAAAAAAGGCGATATATTGTAAAATGCACAATATTTATCGACAAAATTGTACACTTTACTCATACTAAAAGACAGTGAAAGTACTTGTTTCAGTTAGAACATCTTATTAACTGTCGGTTAAATAAAAAACATATGAAAAAAAAAAGCTTTTTCAATTAGTAATTATTGTTTTTCTGATGCTCGTTTAGGAAAAACCGTGTGAAGCACAGAATTCGGAGCTCTTATTATGTACAATTTGATAAGATCACTCTCATAAATGAGGTAAATTTAAGTTCCAAATATCTTGTACTTAAGGCCCATTAAACAATATTTATCATTTAATCCTTTGAAATTGAGAAATTGAAAGTAAAACGTACTCAATTTTGTCTTGAAAATACATCGAAACAAGTGATCATTTCTCCGAAAATCTACATGTTATCGAAGTTATTTTAGTATATAAATAATCTGCACAATGTGCTTAAACTGCTGTTATCCATTTGTCGTTATAATATTTTATCATGATTTTTTGCCAATTTTTTGAAAACTAGCCTTCCTGTCGCTATTTTACCGGCGACGGACGCCTGCGATTTCAGTGCCGCGCCGGAGCTCGAGCAGGTAAGACGTATGTCGCTTTGGTCTCCGAGTTTTCATCGCAAACGTCGAGAATATTTATTGTTGTGTGGGTCGGACGCCTTGTTTCTACACGGGCTATCCTCGCATTGTGTTTGTGTAAACAGCGACCAACGAATTTGATCCTAGATCCGTAAATATTTGCTTTTGTAATACTTTGTTATGTTTGAATGTTAAAGTATTACAACGTTGTGATGATAAAAATGTGAAAATTACAATACGGTCAAGATGATAAGACACATCAAGATGGTACTCGGGATCTGATGATGGAGCCAGAAGGTGGTCACCAGTACCAGTGAACCATGTAAGTAAACGACTTCGTGTTTAGGCTCGTTGGGTTCGTCTCAACAAGACCTTTGACAAGAGGTGGTACTCAGGGTCTGATGATGGAGCCAGATGGTGGTCACCAGTACCAATGAACCATATAACTAAACCCAGAGATGGGGAAATCGTAATCGATTCCGGATTACACGATTACTTGATTTTACTTTGTAATCTGACACTACTGGGTGTCAGATTACTTGTAATGTAATCAAGTGAAACGGTAAATTACCATTACATGTAAAGGAATCACTAATCATCTATACAATCATTACTATTACCAATAATTCGGAATCATAGTCGATTCAAAATAACTGAAATTATTGACTTGATTACTTTCAGATTACGAATATGTAGTACCTCAGATTGCTGACTGTCACTTTGACACAAAAGTCATCATGGGTGTCGTAAAATAGGTTAAGAGCGTTATAACATTTCGGCGTCGGGCGAAATTAGGTATTTTACCCGCCGCGCGAGCCCAATATGCCGACCCTTTCTAGCACGTCTTATCACTCGCTCGCACTACAATAATGGACAAAACAATCTTGATCCTTTCTATGGAATTTTGATAACAACCACAATCTACTATCTCGATATAAACTTTTGGTTTCTAATAAACATTATTTTGTACGAAAATACGAGAATATAGCGCGAAATAATATCAATTATGTTAAAATTTATTTAAAAAATTAAAGTAATAATTATAAAAGTAGATCCCATCCCAAATATTTGCTTTTGTTATATGATAAGTATTAGAGTAAAGTATAATTATATTAATATGATGATAAAATAAGACAAATACAATTCTAATTACTTCAAGGTGGTGCTCAGGGTCTGATGATGGAGCCAGATGGTGGTCACCAATACCAATGAACAATATGACTATACAACTTCGTGGTTTACATGTCATTCTAGCATTTTCACTTTCACATTTCAAGTGCATATACCACGAGTATATAGGTTTTCGGGTGTGCTGATGTAAAAATTAATGACCGATTTGGAATCTGACATTGCTGACTGTCACTTTGACACAAAAGTCGTCATGGGTGTCGTAAAATAGGTTTTAGGGGGTGCTGATTCCAAAATTAGTGGCCAATGTGGAATCTGACATTGCTGACTGTCACTTTGACACAAAAGTCGTCATGGGTGTCGTCAAATAGGTTTGCGGGGGTGCTGATTCCAAAATTAATGAACAATGTGGAATCTGACATTGCTGACTGTCACTTTGACACAAAAGTCGTCATGGGTGTCGTAAAATAGGTTTTAGGGGGTGCTGATTCCAAAATTAATGACCAATGTGGAATCTGACATTGCTGACTGTCACTTTGACACAAAAGTCGTCATGGGTGTCGTCAAATAGGTTTGCGGGGGTGCTGATTCCAAAATTAATAAACAATGTGGAATCTGACATTGCTGACTGTCACTTTGACACAAAAGTCGTCATGGGTGTCGTAAAATTGGTTTTAGGGGGTGCTGATTCCAAAATTAATGACCAATGTGGAATCTAACATTGCTGACTGTCACTTTGACACAAAAGTCGTCATGGGTGTCGTCAAATAGGTTTCCGGAGGTGCTGATTTGAAAATTAATGACCGATTTGGAATCTTGACATTGCTGACTGTCACTTTGACACAAAAGTCGTCATGGGTGTCTTCAAAAAGGTTTCCGGGGGTGCTGATTCCAACATTAACGACTATTTTGGAATCTCACAGTGCTAATTGTAATTTTGACACAAAAGGAATCATGGGTGTAGTCAAATAGTTTTTAGGGGGCACTGATTCCAAAATTAATGAAATGATTTAAAAAGTAATGACCGATTTGGAACCTGACATTGCACAGTACCCCTGGAAAGGAAACCTATTTGACGACACCCATAACGACTTTTATGTCAAAGTGACAGTCAGCAATGTCAGATTCCAAATTGATCATTAATATTGAGATCAGTACCCATGAAAACCTATTTGAAGACACCCATGATCACTTTTGTGTCAAAGTGACAGTCAACAGTGTCAGATTCCAAATTGGTCATTAGTTTTCAAACACCTCCGGATACCTATTTGACGACACCCATGACGACTTTTGTGTCAAAGTGACAGTCAGCAATGTCAGATTCCAAATTGGTCACTAATTTTGGAATCAGCACCCCTAAAACCTATTTTACGACACCCATGACGACTTTTGTGTCAAAGTGACAGTCAGCAATGTCAGATTGAACATTGGTCATTAATTTTGGAATCAGCACCCCTAAAACCTATTTTACGACACCCATGACGACCTTTGTGTCAGAGTGACAGTCAGCAATGTCAGATTGAACATTGGTCATTAATTTTGGAATCAGCACCCCCTAAAACCTATTTTACGACACCCATGACGACTTTTGTGTCAGAGTGACAGTCAGCAATGTCAGATTGAACATTAGTCATTAATTTTGGAATCAGCACCTCCTAAAACCTATTTTACGACACCCATGACGACTTTTGTGTCAGAGTGACAGTCAGCAATGTCAGATTGAACATTGGTCATTAATTTTGGAATCAGCACCCCTAAAACCTATTTTACGACACCCATGACGACTTTTGTGTCAGAGTGACAGTCAGCAATGTCAGATTGAACATTGGTCATTAATTTTGGAATCAGCACCCCCTAAAACCTATTTTACGACACCCATGACGACTTTTGTGTCAAAGTGACAGTCAGCAATGTCAGATTCCACATTGGTCATTAATTTTGGAATCAGCACCCCCTAAAACCTATTTTACGACACCCATGACGACTTTTGTGTCAAAGTGACAGTCAGCAATGTCAGATTCCAAATTGGTCACTAATTTTGGAATCAGCACCCCCTAAAACCTATTTTACGACACCCATGACGACTTTTGTGTCAGAGTGACAGTCAGCAATGTCAGATTGATCATTAGTCATTAATTTTGGAATCAGCACCTCCTAAAACCTATTTTACGACACCCATGACGACTTTTGTGTCAGAGTGACAGTCAGCAATGTCAGATTGAACATTGGTCATTAGTTTTGGAATCAGCACCCCCTAAAACCTATTTTACGACACCCATGACGACTTTTGTGTCAGAGTGACAGTCAGCAATGTCAGATTGAACATTGGTCATTAATTTTGGAATCAGCACCCCCTAAAACCTATTTTACGACACCCATGACGACTTTTGTGTCAAAGTGACAGTCAGCAATGTCAGATTCCACATTGGTCATTAATTTTGGAATCAGCACCCCCTAAAACCTATTTTACGACACCCATGACGACTTTTGTGTCAAAGTGACAGTCAGCAATGTCAGATTCCAAATTGGTCATTCATTTTGGAATCAGCACCCCCTAAAACCTATTTTACGACACCCATGACGACTTTTGTGTCAGAGTGACAGTCAGCAATGTCAGATTGAACATTAGTCATTAATTTTGGAATCAGCACCTCCTAAAACCTATTTTACGACACCCATGACGACTTTCATTAATATTGAGATCAGTACCCATGAAAACCTATTTGAAGACACCCATGATCACTTTTGTGTCAAAGTGACAGTCAACAGTGTCAGATTCCAAATTGGTCATTAGTTTTCAAACACCTCCGGATACCTATTTGACGACACCCATGACGACTTTTGTGTCAAAGTGACAGTCAGCAATGTCAGATTCCAAATTGGTCACTAATTTTGGAATCAGCACCCCCTAAAACCTATTTTACGACACCCATGACGACTTTTGTGTCAAAGTGACAGTCAGCAATGTCAGATTGAACATTGGTCATTAATTTTGGAATCAGCACCCCCTAAAACCTATTTTACGACACCCATGACGACCTTTGTGTCAGAGTGACAGTCAGCAATGTCAGATTGAACATTGGTCATTAATTTTGGAATCAGCACCCCCTAAAACCTATTTTACGACACCCATGACGACTTTTGTGTCAGAGTGACAGTCAGCAATGTCAGATTGAACATTAGTCATTAATTTTGGAATCAGCACCTCCTAAAACCTATTTTACGACACCCATGACGACTTTTGTGTCAGAGTGACAGTCAGCAATGTCAGATTGAACATTGGTCATTAATTTTGGAATCAGCACCCCCTAAAACCTATTTTACGACACCCATGACGACTTTTGTGTCAGAGTGACAGTCAGCAATGTCAGATTGAACATTGGTCATTAATTTTGGAATCAGCACCCCCTAAAACCTATTTTACGACACCCATGACGACTTTTGTGTCAAAGTGACAGTCAGCAATGTCAGATTCCACATTGGTCATTAATTTTGGAATCAGCACCCCCTAAAACCTATTTTACGACACCCATGACGACTTTTGTGTCAAAGTGACAGTCAGCAATGTCAGATTCCAAATTGGTCACTAATTTTGGAATCAGCACCCCTAAAACCTATTTTACGACACCCATGACGACTTTTGTGTCAGAGTGACAGTCAGCAATGTCAGATTGATCATTAGTCATTAATTTTGGAATCAGCACCTCCTAAAACCTATTTTACGACACCCATGACGACTTTTGTGTCAGAGTGACAGTCAGCAATGTCAGATTGAACATTGGTCATTAATTTTGGAATCAGCACCCCTAAAACCTATTTTACGACACCCATGACGACTTTTGTGTCAGAGTGACAGTCAGCAATGTCAGATTGAACATTGGTCATTAATTTTGGAATCAGCACCCCCTAAAACCTATTTTACGACACCCATGACGACTTTTGTGTCAAAGTGACAGTCAGCAATGTCAGATTCCACATTGGTCATTAATTTTGGAATCAGCACCCCCTAAAACCTATTTTACGACACCCATGACGACTTTTGTGTCAAAGTGACAGTCAGCAATGTCAGATTCCAAATTGGTCATTCATTTTGGAATCAGCACCCCCTAAAACCTATTTTACGACACCCATGACGACTTTTGTGTCAGAGTGACAGTCAGCAATGTCAGATTGAACATTAGTCATTAATTTTGGAATCAGCACCTCCTAAAACCTATTTTACGACACCCATGACGACTTTTGTGTCAAAGTGACAGTCAGCAATCTGAGGTACTACATATTCGTAATCTGAAAGTAATCAAGTCAATAATTTCAGTTATTTTGAATCGACTATGATTCCGAATTATTGGTAATAGTAATGATTGTATAGATGATTAGTGATTCCTTTACATGTAATGGTAATTTACCGTTTCACTTGATTACATTACAAGTAATCTGACACCCAGTAGTGTCAGATTACAAAGTAAAATCAAGTAATCGTGTAATCCGGAATCGATTACGATTTCCCCATCTCTGGGTTTAGTTATATGGTTCATTGGTACTGGTGACCACCATCTGGCTCCATCATCAGACCCTGAGTACCACCTCTTGTCAAAGGTCTTGTTGAGACGAACCCAACGAGCCTAAACACGAAGTCGTTTACTTACATGGTTCACTGGTACTGGTGACCACCTTCTGGCTCCATCATCAGATCCCGAGTACCATCTTGATGTGTCTTATCATCTTGACCGTATTGTAATTTTCACATTTTTATCATCACAACGTTGTAATACTTTAACATTTAAACATAACAAAGTATTACAAAAGCAAATATTTACGGATCTAGGATCAAATTCGTTGGTCGCTGTTTACACACACACAATGCGAGGATAGCCCGTGTAGAAACAAGGCGTCCGACCCACACAACAATAAATATTCTCGACGTTTGCGATGAAAACTCGGAGACCAAAGCGACATACGTCTTACCTCCTCGAGCTCCGGCGCGGCACTGAAATCGCAGGCGTCCGTCGCCGGTAAAATAGCGACAGGAAGGCTAGTTTTCAAAAAATTGGCAAAAAATCATGATAAAATATTATAACGACAAATGGATAACAGCAGTTTAAGCACATTGTGCAGATTATTTATATACTAAAATAACTTCGATAACATGTAGATTTTCGGAGAAATGATCACTTGTTTCGATGTATTTTCAAGACAAAATTGAGTTCGTTTTACTTTCAATTTCTCAATTTTTAAGGATTAAATGATAAATATTGTTTAATGGGCCTTAAGTACAAGATATTTGGAACTTAAATTTACCTCATTTATGAGAGTGATCTTATCAAATTGTACATAATAAGAGCTCCGAATTCTGTACTTCACGCGGTTTTTCCTAAACGAGCATCAGAAAAACAATCATTACTAATTGAAAAAGCTTTTTTTTTCATATGTTTTTTATTTAACCGACAGTTAATAAGATGTTCTAACTGAAACAAGTACTTTCACTGTCTTTTAGTATGAGTAAAGTGTACAATTTTGTCGATAAATATTGTGCATTTTACAATATATCGCCTTTTTTTGTCATAGCGCTCTTAAAACCTAAAGGGGGTGCTGATTCCAAAATTAATGACCAATGTGGAATCTGACATTGCTGACTGTCACTTTGACACAAAAGTCGTCATGGGTGTCGTAAAATAGGTTTTAGGGGGTGCTGATTCCAAAATTAATGACCAATGTTCAATCTGACATTGCTGACTGTCACCCTGACACAAAAGTCGTCATGGGTGTCGTAAAATAGGTTTTAGGGGTGCTGATTACAAAATGAATGACCAATTTGGAATCTGACATTGCTGACTGTCACTTTGACACAAAAGTCGTCATGGGTGTCGTAAAATAGGTTTTAGGGGTGCTGATTCCAAAATTAATGACCAATGTAGAATCTGACATTGCTGACTGTCACTTTGACACAAAAGTCGTCATGGGTGTCGTAAAATAGGTTTTAGGAGGTGCTGATTCCAAAATTAATGACCAATGTGGAATCTGACATTGCTGACTGTCACTTTGACACAAAAGTCGTCATGGGTGTCGTAAAATAGGTTTTAGGGGGTGCTGATTCCAAAATTAATGACCAATGTTCAATCTGACATTGCTGACTGTCACTTTGACACAAAAGTCGTCATGGGTGTCGTAAAATAGGTTTTAGGGGTGCTGATTCCAAAATTAATGACCAATGTGGAATCTGACATTGCTGACTGTCACTTTGACACAAAAGTCGTCATGGGTGTCGTAAAATAGGTTTTAGGGGGTGCTGATTCCAAAATTAATGACCAATGTTCAATCTGACATTGCTGACTGTCACTCTGACACAAAAGTCGTCATGGGTGTCGTAAAATAGGTTTTAGGGGTGCTGATTCCAAAATTAATGACCAATGTTCAATCTGACATTGCTGACTGTCACTTTGACACAAAAGTCGTCATGGGTGTCGTAAAATAGGTTTTAGGGGTGCTGATTCCAAAATTAGTGACCAATTTGGAATCTGACATTGCTGACTGTCACTTTGACACAAAAGTCGTCATGGGTGTCGTCAAATAGGTATCCGGAGGTGTTTGAAAACTAATGACCAATTTGGAATCTGACACTGTTGACTGTCACTTTGACACAAAAGTGATCATGGGTGTCTTCAAATAGGTTTTCATGGGTACTGATCTCAATATTAATGATCAATTTGGAATCTGACATTGCTGACTGTCACTTTGACATAAAAGTCGTTATGGGTGTCGTCAAATAGGTTTCCAGGGGTACTGTGCAATGTCAAGTTCCAAATCGGTCATTACTTTTTAAATCATTTCATTAATTTTGGAATCAGTACCCCCTAAAAACTATTTGACTACACCCATGATTCCTTTTGTGTCAAAATGACAATTAACACTGTGAGATTCCAAAATAGTCGTTAATTTTGGAATCAGCACCCCCGGAAAGCTTTTTGACGACACCCATTACGACTTTTGTGTTAAAGTGACAGTCAGCAATGTCAAGATTCCAAATCGGTCATTAATTTTCAAATCAGCACCTCCGGAAACCTATTTGACGACACCCATGATGACTTTTGTGTCAAAGTGACAGTCAGCAATGTTAGATTCCACATTGGTCATTATTTTTGGAATCAGCACCCCCTAAAACCTATTTTACGACACCCATGATGACTTTTGTGTCAAAGTGGCAGTCAGCAATGTTAGATTCCACATTGGTCATTAATTTTGGAATCAGCACCCCCTAAAACCAATTTTACGACACCCATGACGACTTTTGTGTCAAAGTGACAGTCAGCAATGTCAGATTCCACATTGTTCATTAATTTTGGAATCAGCACCCCCGCAAACCTATTTGACGACACCCATGACGACTTTTGTGTCAAAGTGACAATCAGCAATGTCAGATTCCACATTGGTCATTAATTTTGGAATCAGCACCCCTAAAACCAATTTTACGACACCCATGACGACTTTTGTGTCAAAGTGACAGTCAGCAATGTCAGATTCCACATTGTTCATTAATTTTGGAATCAGCACCCCCGCAAACCTATTTGACGACACCCATGACGACTTTTGTGTCAAAGTGACAGTCAGCAATGTCAGATTCCACATTGGTCATTAATTTTGGAATCAGCACCCCCTAAAACCAATTTTACGACACCCATGACGACTTTTGTGTCAAAGTGACAGTCAGCAATGTCAGATTCCACATTGTTCAGTAATTTTGGAATCAGCACCCCCGCAAACCTATTTGACGACAGCCATGACGACTTTTGTGTCAAAGTGACAGTCAGCAATGTCAGATTCCACATTGGTCATTAATTTTGGAATCAGCCCCCCTAAAACCTATTTTACGACACCCATGACGACTTTTGTGTCAAAGTGACAGTCAGCAATGTCAGATTCCAAATCGGTCATTAATTTTTAAATCAGCACACCCGAAAACCTATACTCGTGGTATATGCACTTGAAATGTGAAAGTGAAAATGCTAGAATGACATGTAAACCACGAAGTTGTATAGTCATATTGTTCATTGGTATTGGTGACCACCATCTGGCTCCATCATCAGACCCTGAGCACCACCTTGAAGTAATTAGAATTGTATTTGTCTTATTTTATCATCATATTAATATATACTTTACTCTAATACTTATCATATAACAAAAGCAAATATTTGGGATGGGATCTACTTTTATAATTATTACTTTAATTTTTTAAATAAATTTTAACATAATTGATATTATTTCGCGCTATATTCTCGTATTTTCGTACAAAATAATGTTTATTAGAAACCAAAAGTTTATATCGAGATAGTAGATTGTGGTTGTTATCAAAATTCCATAGAAAGGATCAAGATTGTTTTGTCCATTATTGTAGTGCGAGCGAGTGATAAGACGTGCTAGAAAGGGTCGGCATATTGGGCTCGCGCGGCGGGTAAAATACCTAATTTCGCCCGACGCCGAAATGTTATAACGCTCTTAACCAGAATTATCCATACTATTGAGGTGCCAGGGAGGTTAGAACTCCCGACCATGCTTTCTGCCAAATTAAGGGTTATAGCCCGTTCATTTGGGAGTAGTTAAATTCCATTGGTTTCGCTTTACACGAAAATTAAAATCAAACTTATGTCTTGCTGATATCAATATGAACTGGGTATTACCACAGTATAATAGAGTACTATCGTAGAGTATGACCACTCCCGCTCCCCGCTGAAAGTGCCGCCCACCCCCTCTCGTTTACCTCACAGTTGCCGCCTGTCAAAAACACGGTCGACCTGTCATATCTCACTTATTTTTTTTTATTTTTTATTTTTATTTATTGTCACTTAGCAACTATCCTTACAGGTAACCCTAATACAATAGTGCCTATTCATAGTTATTTACATAATTATATCAGCAAAACCTTACGATTACATCAAATTATAACATATAACATTTAAACACACTTTTACAAATTCTGACATTGGACAACTAAACAAGTCAGTCTGATCAGCCACTAAATTCAGTGTACTTATACAAGCATGGTACGCGTTCACGTACACGAGCTTAGAATGTGTGCTAGGAACGCGCCTCTTTCATATATCTAATCGCCAGCGTCCGAGGTGTGGTATTACTTTAGTACTTCTTGAACATATATACTTACTTGCACAATAACTTCAGGACTTCTCGAGCCGACTTCAGCTCCCCAGTTTCAGTCTTCACGTGGGAGTTATGGTGATGAAGCAGGTTGGAGCGTCTCTCTATCGCCATCCAGCCTGCAAACAAAAATAGACTTAAAAATCAATAAATGTGAATCGTGATCCAGCCGGGCGATTATGCTTGCAATTTTATCACTTATCACCGTGGATAAGACTCTTGTCACTCTCGAACTGACATACTTGCCAGAACGTGACGGATGGTTTATCCACGTAGAAAAGTGATAAAATTGGAAGCATAATAGGAGGTTCTCTGTGCCTGAATCACATTGGACCGCGTGACAAAAAGAAAAACCGTATGATTAGTTTAGATTTTTTTTGTGATTATTTTATGTTGAATTTTTAGTTTCTTGTGTTTTTAACCCCCGACGCAAAAACAACTGGGTGTTCTAAGTTTGACCTGTCTGTCTATCTCTGTGTGTGTGTCTGTTTGTCTGTGGCATCGTAGCTTTCGAACGGAGGAACCGATTTAGATATGTTTTTTTTTTTAAAGCTGAATTAGTCGGGAGTGTTCTTAGCCATGTTTGATAAAAGTCGTTTCATATGTCGGTTTTTTTTTTAATTTAAATTTTATATGGTGGATATCATTTTTGACATGTGTTGTTTTGAGATTAAAGACATTGAATTGAATTGCATTGAGTAGGCTAGTTTCCTATAAGTACTTAAAATAAAATATTTTATGCAGTGCACGAAATAAAGCACCACATAATTAGAAGTAAAATATTTATGTTTAAACATAATTTCTATTTAATAAGTCAAAGATATAAAGTAAATGAATTGACCGTGACGTCACTCCTCAGTATTTCATAGTAGTGCCATATTAGCAAATCGTTTTGACAGTTCATAAAAAGAAGCTGATTTGACTAGTAGGAAACTAGCCTACAAAGGTTACCTTTCGGTTGTGATTCCATGATCTGCGAGTCAGTCTTGTTGACTTCTCTCATCAGCACCAGATCTTGTATAACCGTCGTCATGGCGCCGGAGTTCTTGCCCGAGAAGGGCTCGAACAGATGGCGCTCGCGGCAGTTGACCGACTTGTAGATGTGATGGTCGACGGACACGACGCATTTGCTCTCGGACTTTAGTACTGGCCATGTTTGGAAACGCTGAAAATTGTAAGGTCTCGTTTTAGTAGTAATAGAGTATGAGCACAGACTGTGCTTATTGTTAGCCTATTTGAATAAATAATATTTTGTGTTAAAAACTTCCTTTCTGTGTGTCAACACGGTCTTCAAATTCGCTGCAAAATTAGCTTGGTCTAATTGTCAACTGTTTACTACCAAAGATATGAAATTTACTTGATAAAGATTTAAGAAAAAAATCCTACCAGCAGTAAGTTTGTTAAACAGCTGGAACTAAGTATACTCCTTATTGTACCACCAGCATTAACAAAAATATACAAGACATCAAATATAAAAGAAAGAAGAAGGAGGAAGTACAAAAGGCGAACTTATCACTTATAGGGATCTCTTCCGCTTAACCATTTTGAATCCTAGGCTACTGTAGAACCTTTTCACAGTAAACGTCAAGTTGACTTTTATCGCAAATAAAGCTCAGTATCAATACAACAAAGTTCTAGAGTGGCATATGGTAAGTTACAATTTTACAAGTCGATTGTTGACCTTCAAAAGGATAATGTGTGTTAAATGGTAAAAAAATAATTGAATTAAAAACTTACACTCTGGAAATCGTAGCGTACACTCTGCAGTATAGACATGTACTTGTACCGCGTTGTACATAAGGACAGGTCTCGTCGCTTCTCTAGGACCAAACTGGTGTCTTTCTGCCCTCGCACTGTGTAGTTCACATTGCATGACCCGTGGATGTCTTGCTGAAATCAAATGCGTATATTACAATAAATAAAAAATAAAAAAGCTTTATTTGTTCCACACATACTTAACACTTTCGCTACCAAGAACCCGACTGTCGGGTACACCGCTCGTAGAAGCGTAGCCGATTACATGGGTTTCCCCGTATGTAGCGAAAATGTCGTAGCGCCGCGTAGAGCCCGGTTTCGAAAGTGTTAAAACATGAATAAAAAACAATTGGCGATAAAAAAAAAAATAACTTAAAATAAATATGTGGGCCCTTGCGGCTAAAAGCCTCCCCCAAGTAATTCCGCTCCTATCTGTCTTGAGCTGTTTCTGTCCATTTTGGACCTGCCGTTGCCACTAATTCGTCCGACCTCCCACGTGGACGGCCTCTTCGTCTTGAGTCCAGTGTCAGTGAGCGCAGTATATTACAATAATTAGTGTTTATTACATGAATGAGGGTTTTTCCAAACCTATCAATGCGGAATCTGCTCTAGCCAACCAAAAAACTCTCGTTATGGCCAGCCACGACACTGGTCTAAGCGCGACCAGGTGAGCGGCAGCCATACGTGCGAATGAAAAGTCCCATCGCTGTGTCTCGCTCCAATGTATGGCCGCCGCTCACCGCTGTCGCGCTTAGACCAATGTTGTGGCTGAGCCGTTAATATGAAGACGCTTACGCATCGCCGTTGCTAAACGCGCGCAGTTCAGACTAAGGAGTGAGTTTTGATCCGCGAAAGCCAATTCCGCGTCACTAGGTTTGGGCAGACCCATACTTTAAAATATGGAGACATAGAGCGTCATCTTTTATGATATTACCTCCAGCAGGACTCAAATCTGCGATTATTGAAATGCCTGTCCAAAAGTTTCAGCCAACAAAGTCCACAAAAGGAAAGTTTCTTCTAGTCAAATGAGATTTTTTTTAATAACTGTCAACCTTTTTATACTTCATATATTTATATCAGACTTATTAACTAACTTTTCCTCGCGGCTTCGCCCGCGTAGTAATCAATTTTTCCATACAAACTTTGGACCCCCATTTCACCCCCTTAGGATGTGAATTTTGAAAAATCCTTTCTTAGTGCTCCTCTACACCTTTTAAGGAAACTACGTGCCTTTGGAATCTCTAAGACAAGCGGTTTCGGCTGTGCGTTGATATGTCAGTCAGTCAGTCAGTCAGTTTCTTCTTTTATATAGAAAATCCCCTTTCCGAAATGGTGATGTGAAAATATCATTTGCTTACCTCAACCCCCACAAAGTTGATGTCAAACCGCTTCATGGAGTTTTGGAGCATGGAGAGTATGGCTCTCTTGAAGTTGAGAACCCATTCTTCCTCCGTCGGGTCGGGGCATACTTCTGATATGACGCCATCATGGAACGCGAACCTGAAGTGAATTGAATTAAGCCTTAGAGAGTTTTGATCTATATCTGACCGAGTTTAGTAAAACGTCTCGCTTTGTTGGTTGCTATAAAGTCGCTGTGTCAGTTTGTGTCAATTTCTACACCCTGTTTTTAACCCCCGACGCAAAAACGACGGGGTGTTATAAGTTTGACATGTCTGTCTGTCTGTCTGTCTGTGTGTGTGTATTTGTCTGTGGCATCGTAGCTCCCGAACGGATGAACCGATTTAGATTTAGTTTTTTTTGTCGGAAAGCTGAGTTAGTCGGGAGCTCGGGAGTGTAAGAACACTAAGACTAAGAAGCCATGTTTCATAAAAATCGGTCTACTATGTCGCGGTTTTTTCAAAAATTTTATTTGTGGTTATTATTGAATTCTGTTAACTTTAAGGGATGGTTCTTTAGATCAAATATAAATAATTTTTCTAAGAAACTAGCGTCTTAACTCTTACGGTTATCGAGTTATTAAAAAAATAAATTATTGAACACGTGTTTGACAGCCTTTAGCACTTCCCAATGTTATTTGTTTTGACATGTGCCGTCAATCACTTGACACTAACTTGAATATTATTCTTAAGGGTCTCTCACACTAATTAATTCATTTATTATGTATGAAATCGATGAAAACAATTTTTTTTTGCGAATTTAACGAAAAGTGATATACAGGGTGGTTCCTGATAACGAACCTAACGACATGTCGAATTTAACGAAAAAAAAACACGGTGTATGATACAAGCAAATTTCGTCTTTATGGTTAGCGACAAAGTGGGATGTCTTACTAAACACTAACACATATTTTGATTTATGTATTGAGTTGATAAGTATCAGCTCAAGTACACAATATTGTACAGTATTATTTATTACTTCATTCATTATATTACTCACCGAAGGTCATAGAGCGAGAGGGCATGTATGAACTTTTCAGCTCTCTCGACTGGGAAGCTCTCATCCTGGTCTACGAGGGTCACGTCTGACAGCTGCAGTAGACCTTCACAGGGTTTGATGAATTGGATGGTTGCCTGGAGTCAATAGTTGCATGATATAAGAAGTAAATTTATTATATTATATCTTTTATTTAATTTTTATTTAAATACATTCTACTGACTATTCGGAGGAGTTAAATGAAGCAAAATATAACACTATGGAGTCACTATGGCATCCCAGGATTCCCAGGGGACATAAAAGAAGAAGGGGTAGCCAATTCAAAACATAGTCCAATGAAATTGAAGAGATAGCTGCACTGTTAATTTTCCACAATTTCTTATCAAGTTAACAATAGACAGTAGTACTGTTAGACTTCCTGGGTGGACCCCAGGCCCCGTAGCCGAATGGCATTTCTCCGACGCGAAACGAAAACGAAACGCCGCGAAAGGTAGTCCGGCTTTGTCGCGCCAATACGCAAGAGCGATAGAGATAGATATCTACTAGCGTTTCGTTTCGTGAGCGTTTGTGCCATTCGGCTACGCACCCAGTAGGCCTAGCACATGATGGCCGCGGGAGTATGTCGCCGCGAGATAGATGACTCGTCTTTGTCTAATTGTATTAATGACATAAGGACAGGTAGTCTATCTCGAGGCGACATACTCCCGCGGCCATCATGTGCTAGGCCTGCTGGTACTCATGATAATACCTGTGATGTGACCAATTATGATGCTACAGCATACGATTTACAAATGGTACTTACTGTCTAAAATGGGAAGCTGAAAAGCAGCTTCAGATTATAACTTGTAACAGTAATGTAGCTATTTGAAATGGGTCATAATTTAAATGGTAGAAAGAGACAAACAGAAGAAGTATTTGCTAAAGAAATATATTAATAGAATATAATGTTTTTTTTTTTACTAAGTGTATTATATTTTATTTTTTAGTTTCACAGTGTTTAGTTTTTTAGTTTTGGTTTTACTGTCAGTGCGTTTTCACATTATCCAATCCAATATCGGATGTCGGAAAAAATCCAAGATCCCTGTAATGTATGGGATATCGATCCGACATCCAATATCAGATTGGATAATCTGAAAACGCACTTATTTGAATAGTAAATCAATAAATAAAGGGCATTTCATATTTACATACCTCTGTCCGGATGTCTAGTGTAGATCTATTGTCACTGGAGCCAGCAAAGTATGTCTCTACATTTACTTTATACTCATAATGGTAAATAATTTCTGGTAAGTATTTGAATTTCTCCGAAGCTGAAAAAAATCAAGGGGGATAGAATTAAAGTATGCAGTAGGACACCATATTTAAAGCCACGAAATATGTTTTAAAATAGTCTAAATATGAGAATGTTTGTTCTTGTGTATGAAAGTTTGCGAATTTGATTTAACTTAGCATTAGGAAATGATTTGAACTTTTATTGTATTACAAAGGGTTCCAAATTCAAAACATTTGCTTCCGGGACTCAGGAGACCACAGCTCTTATGTAAGTGAATTGAGATCTGTGCTAGGAAACATATGTACCTATGCTACTATGAGCTTAACATTGTTTGGCTTGTGAACAATACAAGATAGAAGTTTTTCCAAAGTTAAGAGGATTTCTTCATTATTTTTTTTTATCTGATTCTTTAATGATTATTAGGAGACAGTAAAACTTAACACACATGTAGTACTAAAAACTTTTCCTTCGTATTTTTCCGGAAACGTTCGTATTTGTCATGCTTTTGCACAACATCTGTACATCATGTTAAAACTTAATTGCTAAGTACAAAAGCAAATCAACACATTTTTATCGGACTTTTTTTAATATTATAAATGGGCTTACTCTTGGCCACAGACTAGCCGAAGGCAAAGACGTGGCCTACGATGGAGTGAGCTCGCCCAGAAGATGCCTGTTCACTCTTGATTTGAAGGTTACCGGGTTATATGAGCTCGGAAGTATAGCCGCCGGCAAGGAATTCCACTCCTTGGCAGTGCGCATAAGAAAAGAACAAGCAGGCAAAGCGCTTCGTGTGAATTCGCGGAATATCTACCAAGTAAGGATGGAAACCGGTCGTGCGTCTAAGAGTCCGAACTAGACATTTTGTATTACAAAATTTTTACTCAAAATAAAATGTATTTACCTGCACATGATGGCGAACCGCAGATATATGGGTCTTTCAGCGAATCTGAAATACAACAAAAATAATTAAATTGAAGAACCGGCGAATGTTTGTAAACACAACAGACAGCTTCAAGACGTCAAGACGTGACAGTAGTGACAGTGACGGAACTAGTAGTGCTGCCAGATGGATTATTTCGGTTTTTTTTTTCAAATTGTATTTGTGTCTCTCCGCATGATAAGGGATCTTACGAAGACCAAAAGTTAGTACTTACAATTTTTATTATTTAGTAATTTTTTGATGCCACGGCTTCGGTAAGATGTAAAAAATAAACGAAAATCAAAATTGTCAATCATTCGAAAAAGGTATTTAATGGCATCTATAATTTTTACTGGCCAGTTCCTAGATATCTATTTTGATACCTATAAATTCTGGCACAGCAATCAGATCAGTGTTGAAGGCCCCAGAAAAAAAATCAAGTGTTAAGCTGAGTTTAGAACTGCAAGTTCAGAAGAAAAAAACCGGCCAAGTGCGAGTCGGACTCGCCCACCGAGGGTTCCGTACAAACTTTCTTTCAAACTACCTAGTAAAAATAATCTCATATTTTCATATAACTCTAATGACTTGACTAGAAGACAAAAGTATAGGCACTAATGAGTATTATAGTGTATAGCGCCATCTCCCGGTCAATTTGCTAACTAATTTGCGCGACCTGGTTTTTCAGGGATAATTCTTTATAATGTTAACCGATTTAAACAGTTTTTACTTTATTGGACAGAAGATGGTTTACGTAACACCTCGTATTAATTTGAAGTACGATATACATCCGCAAGGGTGGGTAAACTGAAAGTAAAAACCGGCCAAGAGCGTGTCGGGCCACGCTCAGTGTAGGGTTCCGTAGTTTTTCGTATTTTTCTCAAAAACTACTGAACCTATCAAGTTCAAAACAATTTTCCTAGAAAGTCTTTACAAAGTTCTACTTTGGTGATTTTTTTCATATTTTTTAAACATATGGTTCAAAAGTTAGAGGGTGGGGGGACGTACTTTTTTTTCCTTTAAGAGCGATTATTTCCGAAACTATTAATATTATCAAAAAATGATTTTAGTAAACCCTTATTCATTTTTAAATACCTATCCAACAATATGTCACACGTTGGGGTTGGAATGAAAAAAAATATCAGCCCCCACTTGGCATGTAGGGGGGGTACCCTAATAAAACATTTTTTCCCATTTTTTATTTTTGCACTTTGTTGGCGTGATTGATATACATATTGGTACCAAATTTCAGCTTTCTAGTGCTTACGGTTACTGAGATTATCCGCGGACGGACGGACGGACGGACGGACGGACGGACGGACAGACAGACATGGCGAAACTATAAGGGTTCCTAGTTGACTACGGAACCCTAAAAATCTGAAAAGTTTTTTGTGAATTAAAAAAAAAGTATTCAAAATACAAACACGATTATATTTTTCCTGTAATATATAGCTTAAAACCAATGTTTACTAAAATTTTCATAATTTTTCGTTGGTAAACTTCGGAGATAAGGGGGGGGAACGGTATTTTTTTTTACATTTTCCTTCAAAATTCTTTTTTTTTCCACAACAAAAAAATTATAAAAAATAGCTTATTTACGTTCAATTTGAGCTCTTTCCAACGATACCCCACTTGACCTAGTAACTTGAAATTTACAGTTTGCCCCCCTTTCATTTTGGCCATTTTCTACAATTAAAATTAATATATTTAAAAAAATTATACTTTCTATTTGTAGAGGTTTACAATGTTCACAACTATTCCAAATTTCAAGTTAATAGCATTAGTAGTCCTCGAGATATTTAGGAATGTGACAGACGGACAGACAGACGGACAGAGTCGCACCATAAGGGTTCCTGTTGTACCTTTTTGGTACGGAACCCTAAAAAGAAGAAAAAAAAAACTGCAAGTTTTTGCTGCAAGATTTGAGACGCTTAAAACACACTTAAAAGGATAATTAATAGTAACATTATTCCGAGACTCTTTCTAGAAGTAACTTTAGGTAGGCAATAGTGATGTGCCACTACTTAACAACTAAAATATATCGATAATTTATTAAGCTTCGACAAAAGTAAAAAAAGGTTTTTTTGTAACGTCGTCGTTCACGTGTAAACGCTGTAGCTTACCTATATAATTTCAGCGGTAAAATCATTACCTAAACAAACACGATCCTTAATTTACAAATTCTAATTTACGAAAGTATCAAGTTGAACTTACATCAAGGGATTTTGTCAGTAAATTAGGAAACTAAAGGCGATATTTGGTGAAAATTTTAGATCCTTATCTCACCCTTGTCTGGGAAGGGTCAGGGATAACAGACAGAGGGCTGACCGCGATGTACGAAAACCGAAATTTCGTTATTTGCCTCTCTATCATTCCAGTAAGCAAGAGTGATAAAGAGAAAATAAAATGTAGATTTTTAAGTGTTTCGTGGTAGGCCCACAGATTTCGGTGATAAGGTAAGTGACGCATCGTTGTTTAGATATACCGACCAAGTTGACGGTGATGTGCAACCGCAAGCTTAATGGCATTTTTATCTTTTTGATGTTGTCAACTTGTCATCTGTTGACAGCGCCATCTATGATTACTTTTACATACTAGTCCGAATCCTAGATGGCTTACCTCAGGGATCGCATGTTCCCAGTCGATATAGGTCATTAAAGAGTTATGTAGTTCCCAATACCGCCGATAGATGGCGGTATTATCAATAGTAATAACGTCATGCTAATCCCTTAAAACTGTATAACTAGAATAAGTACATTCACTTTTAATATATACCTGCCCAAGACCCCCAGACACGTGGCAACAGATGTAAAGTTTAATCAACAATACCCGTCATAATGACGGGAAATTAGTAAAACATATTTGCAACGTTTATGTTTGAAAATCAATAGAACTGTAGGTAGAAGCAGGCCAAGCTACATTTGAAGCGATTTTGACAGCCTCGCTTGTGAAAGTCTTATTTTTAACTTCGACGAAAGTAAATATGAAGTTTACTGAACGCTCACAGGAGGTGAGGTACTAATCAATGTATTCGAGTTGTCAAATTTATTTACTTAGAAACCGAGCTGTTTAGAAAGTTAAGGCGATTTAAGTCCTAAAAAATCTAAAGGCACCTAACTCATACGTATTATAAATATTTATCCATCATATTTAAATCAATATAGTTGTCGCTAAACAACAAAGTTCCGGGTCTTGTTGATCAACCAATGACCCAGTCGGCATTCGTCACTGACTAACTGATAGGCATTTATGGCAATCGTACATCTCAATTCCAAATGTGTATGAAAGTTGATATTCCAGTGGGCTGATTATTGAGTCTCACGCGTTCGAATTCAGAAAATTGTCACTGAAAATAATAAGCAAGTCACCGTTTTCAACCGGTATTTTAGTGACAAAATCTCGTTTGCGATATTCAAAAATCGCCCCCAGATCATAAACATTTTCACTATTTCAGCATGTGTTATTAAAGTTTTTGTTACATCTCGAGTCTTAGTTTGAAGTTTTGAACTTAATGTTGTAACAAATTTATTGTTCTTTTTTCTTTCGCTTCATGACTTCACGTGTTTATAACATGATAGTTTTTGTGATATATTATTTACTTTATTATTCTTCTTTATGTTCTTTATTTATTTATGTACTCTATTATTCTTTCATAGCGGATAATGTAATAACAAAGTACCTTTGTAAATTTCGTAATGTGTAACAGGACGTCCAAATTTCGCGAAATTATGTCAATATTCAGTCTTTCACGCTTTTTACGTATAATTCTTGGCACGTGTGAAGACTTATATACTTTGATGAACATTGGACTCCTCAGAACAAACAATCTTAGTGGGATTCTAGTGCATCCTTGTTCTATTTTCTTATCGTTCTGTTTCTGTTATAAATAGGCACTTTAAATATTATGTCAATTGAAGATTAATATGCTATTTAAAGGATTCGCGTATGAAATTATATTTACGGACACTTGTTTTACGTACTTATTAGATACCTTGTGTATACCTAATAAGTATCAAAAATTGAAAAAAAAAATCTTACTTAATTATTAAATTATGCCCACATTAGGTACAATGAAAATACGCGATACTACTTTTTTTAATGAAAATAATACCGACAAAAATCATAACTCGAAACCATCATCGTAAGACAAGCATTTAAAACTGAAATTTTATCTCAAACACCCAATAATATTGTTAAAAACTATGCATAAAATAAAAACATACTTCCAATCCCATTGGCAGCACTGGCTAGGCACAAACACAGCACTAAAACACACAGCATTGTACACTCAGACCATGGTCCGACCACCCGTTCGCACATCCGACATCAAATGATAAAAATCCCAAACTAATTACACTATCGGAGGGGTCATAAGTAGGGTCAAATATTATCACTATTATCTTTTTAACGGAACTCGATGCAGAGACGTAGTAATCATGTAATGTAATGAATATTGTAAGCCGATAGTTTGTGAGCAAAACTAATCCACAGTGTTATGGTCGAACGAAACAGTAGTGTAACCTGTCATGTAGATAATCGGCAGTTTATGCAACTACCCACATTTTTTGTTGATAATTGTCAAGAGATTAACTATAATTTCGGTGAGACGTAGCGAATAAGTTATAGCATTACATACTAATCTATATCACCCCTAAAGGACACAAGTTACATTGGTACCTCTTATTTATTGCATTGCTTTTCAAATTGGTACTTTACTTTCTCTATTGCTATGGACATATTTATGAAAAAAAAAACAAATCCATAAACTTTTGAGAGCTTTGATGTTCGACGTGTATAAATCACAGATTACTCATATCCTAAAAGGCATGGATACCTGCATAGATACAGCTCTGCATCCAAAGATTTAGTTAGGTCTAATGGGATTTGGAAACGGGCCAGCGTTCTGCCCTCGCCCTCATGAATATGCGTAGCAATAACTCAGAAACAGGGTTCATAACAATTGGATTCGGCCAAAAAATATCTGTTACCAACCAAATTAAATTATGCAATTTGTAAAATGTGACAATGATATTTTGTCTGATATTTTTTACTCTTAATGTAGGTACCTATATGTCGCGTATACCTACCTAGGAATTTACAAGAGCCACAGGACGAGGGGGTAATAATCGAACGTGATTCACGATAGACCCTCGAGTCGAGCATCAAACTAATTAACAAGTAGGTTATCAAATTTCAACTTAATCTGTTTACCAGGTTTGCATTTAGGTATACTTACCTATACTTTTGCTTACTTATTTATTTGCTACGCCATTTCATGCGTCAAAATTATTTATAGATTATTTACGCTACTGTGACATTTATGTCGTGTGCGTACTGTCAGTAGGGATCGGTCGACGGGAAGTCAGCGGAAACGTGCGGGCTCAGATTACGTTCCGAGTCCATGACGCCGACTCTGCTGAACCCATTTTATATCATTTTCATACCCATACAAGTCGTACTACTTTAAGTTAGCGCTTAGCGTGCATCAATGTGCAGGATTACCTCCACCTCTGAGAAAAAAAAACTACCAGGCTGAGTGAGCCGCATATGCCATCAGACTTAAAACAACTCTTGACAACAAAATAGATAGGACTGAAGGTCAAAATAGGATCACAAACCGTTACTACAGAATCTGCCTTTCTTAATTTATTACCATTATGATATGATTGACATGAATGTCATGCTATTTCATTGCAACAAAATTGGGTGTAAGGTCAAAGTGCAAAGGTAATATGAGTGACACGGCCGCTTTTATATCCGTGGTATTGCTATGGGTTGAAGCAATAGTAAATCTTAAGTTCTCATCAAAATGTGTAACGAAATTGAACTATATACCACTCCACTCTCAAATTGAAACTGATTTGTTGCATAGAACACTTGACTAATTCTCAAGATGATACTTTTCTAATAAGTACACGCTAAATATTGTTAAAATATTGAGCAATACATAGCTTGCTTATAATTACTCATCTGGGTACGTAGCCGAATGGCACAAACAAATGCTCACGAAACGTAACGCTCGTAGATATCTGTCTCTATCGCTCTTACGTATTGGCGCGACAGAGTCAGACTACCTTTCGCGGCGTTTCGTCTTTGTTTCGCGTCGGAGAAATGCCATTCGGCTACGGGGTCTGATCTCTTATCAAAATTGTTGACCTCAAGGGGTGTTACTAAGAATTTAAAACGAAAACAATAATTTTATGATTAAGACACGTCATATTTTAATACGATACCTAACATACGTTTACAAAATTCAAATAGGTATAAGATGTATTTCACATTTTGTGTATAACATGGCTAAACTCTTCTACATATTCAGTTAAGAATGTAAATTCTATGAAATAAGCTGAACTGTGTACTTGGAGCTTAACAAGCAAAAGGATCGATTTTTCCATCCGATCCAAATTAGATAGACAATAGACGCGACAAACTTAGAAAAACTAGGGAGCCATCCAAGATCTAACATTAGACACAACTTTCCTACCTGCATTCTTTAACACCCTCATTATAACCTAGTAAAGTGTACTTTCTAAAGGGGTACCAGTAAAGTTAAAGTTGTGCAACGATACTTAATTGGCCCGGTTGTCCGGCGGGACGCTGCCACGGGAGCATTGTCAATAATGCGATTGTGAGTCACAAGAGCCGTTCAGTCAAACAGTTCAGCTTTAATAGGTACCTATTGTTTACAGACGATGAAATTGATTAATCACCGTTGGGATTATTCGGACCTTGATGTGTATGTAGGATATCAAAATTGGCCCAAATGCTGCTTTGGATGGACTCCAAAAATCGAAGTTCGTTAATATCACAATCACACGTTTTGACTTTTTGAGCTTATATTTACTTTATACCTGTTTGTCAGTTTGCATAAACCTATCTCCACCTATTGATATGACATATTATTGTTGATGTAGATGATTCTACATTAAATTAAGAACCCAACAATTTATGGATTTCAGTTTTTGATTAAAGCACGCGATCATTCTAATACCGAAAGTTTTTATCATTTCTTATACAAAAATGTTAAAAGTAATGTTAAATGTTGAACGTAAGGAGAGCTTAGGTTTAGAAATATTACATTTATTTCTGTCTTCGTTGATAACACTTATCTTCAGGCCTTGACCTTGTCGTTCATACCCAGCTATTAACAACATAGGTACTTTAATAGGTACTTAGCTACTAAAAATAAAACACTAAGTACTCAAATTACTATGTCAAGTTAACAAAAAAAAAAATGGTACACGGGACCAAAATTTCGACACTAATAGTTTTTTATCGATATTTTTTTATGAACGTGCACTGCACTAGTTTGTAGTTTAGGGCAAGAAAAATAAGCGCCTGTCTGTTAGAATTTAGCAATTCTCGTTAATGTTGATTTCATTCGTTGTTTTTTTTTTATGTAAGTTTTTTTTTAAATAAAATGGGGTTGTGTGCATAAACTACATCTTTAGTTATTAGTTGTATGGAGTTGGAATGACTAGTTCTAGCCATTTAAGACATTATTAAATGTATGAAATTGTGTTGCAAATCTTCGTACACGACATTGTACCTACATTTTGTTTGGATAATGTGCTTCATGTCAACGATACTAAGAGGAAACTTTCTATAAAAGAAAACTTAATGAATATATATTTTATGCTCTTTAGTTAGGAAGGTGCTAATTTGCCATTATAAAGTGAAGATATTTACTAGTATTGCAACAGATTAATGATGCACCTTCGACAACTGCGTTCATCAACTAATAGCGGAACTCGTCAGATTTATCAAACACATCATTTCTTCCTGGCACCACAAGCTCCCTAGGACATCTAATTACAGACCAGATATCATTACGAATGTATGAGCCCGCACCGTGGCCCGCGAACACGAGCTGTACAGTGTACAATGCTCCTTACCCATCCAGAAAATCTAGACACCCGCATGCCCTTTTGTTTCTGCTACCCGCGTAATATAACTTACAACCCAAGGGGTGAAGAAGCTCTACATATAATGGGATAAACTCCCTAGCTCTTTCCTGCACTCCGCGGCAAAAAGTCGAAACGTGTGGGCCTGCAGACGTACCCGTTTCTCCATACAAGGCACTCCTTGGCGACTCGCTCGACGCACCAGCTCACATAATATTGTTAGCCGATAGCTTTTTATGTCCAATGCATTATTCGATACTCATTTAAAATTCTAACATCAGCTTATAAAGAAAGCTCGCCATTTCGATGCGGTCCCCTGCTGATGACGGTCGTCGGCGCAAAATAAAAAAGCTGCCAAAGTAAAGATATCAGGCTATCTGCCCGTTTTATTAAGCAGATATATTACGCAAATAATTGAGTTTGGGAGCCGGTCCGCGCCTACGCTTCAAAAATCGCGGGGGCGATCGGAGGCTTCGGCGCGTGCTCAAACGCGCAAGCGCACCGTGCTATACACACGCGTCATTTAAAAAATAAAAACCGAAAAAAAAACGAACGAACGTGTGAACCTTTCTTTAAAGTGCCAGTTAAAAAGTGCGCGTGATTTGACAGTTCAAATTTCGAACTCGAATGAACTAGTGCTGGAGTCGGCGATAGTTATCGATGTTTTAGTTTATGAATGGAGTGTAGGAAGTGACGTCATGAATAGTGTTGTGACTGTGTGGATGACAATGAGCGATCATTAGAGCGGAAAGGTGAGTGGAATGACTAACTCATTAGAGCTTAGAAAATGTTTGAAAACAGTCATTAGTTAGCTTCTATACGCTAATTGTGCTTAATCTAAGATAATTAGGCTAATTAAGAATGTTTGTTAGTGAGCTTTTTAAGCAATGGAACTTTGCAGATCTTTGGGAAGTGTATGACTGTCATTAGACAGTTCTAATCCTAATTAGGAACATGCTTAGTTGCCTGAAGACTTTTATTACGAAGGATCACATAACAACTTTTTAAAGAATGCTAGGTTCATCTCTAATAATTTCAACGGAATTTTGTAATTGGCGTACTTTAAAAAAAAACTTGGTGCTCATTTGTGTTGCGCTGTCTGGGAGTAATACAAAATAGAGGAAAAATATGAGTAGATAGGGTAGGGTCTAGTTTTGAAGTAGGACATCATGATCTAGAGTTGGAAGCTGAATTTCAATGTGTTTTTGTGGTGGGTCAATGATTATTGATACCATCGGCAACACTGTTAGCTGTACATTTGTAATGCATATTACGAGGGCATAAAGTCTACCGATGGTTAGTTATGGAGTGTTGCTGTTAGTATGTACCTACCTAATATACCACCGATCTTTATATTTTGGTATCTATCTATGGTAATGACGGTTGGTTGCCTGTGCGAATTTTAATATAAGAGTACCCAAGGTATAGTCACCGGCATAAATAAGATGATTTCTGTACCTTGTCGCTTTAAATTGTTTGACAATTTCGCATGACATTTCAAACAAGACGTTAATGTGACAAGGTACAGAAATCATCACATATTTATGCCGGTGACTGTAATAACAGTTATTCATGACATCAAAACAAATATATACCAGCAATGCTCATTTTAGTTCTTAACTTATAGACGGTCCCATACTAGTAAGCCTTATGGTTTTGAGATAGAGTTTAAAGTGGCAATTGAGTTTTCAATGATATGTATAATTAGAATCAAATCTTAACTAAGGCAATTCCATGGTCGCAAAATGCATACTTAATTAAGATTTTATGTTTGAAGATTATTAAGTTAGTAAATTAGTACTTACAGGCCTATTGCAGATAATTTAGGCATTTAGGACAAGGAAAACTATCGACTTCTTGAACGTGATTTTGCATATTTATTGCATACCGACTTAGTTAAACATCTGTAAGTTTTACATACAGGCAGTTAACTACAGTAATGTCAAATGTGACATGGGGTTAGTGTAAGTTGGGGTTACTTTGATAACTTACCTTACTTTTCATTATTTTAGGAACTTATTACATACGTACTCGTACCTGAGTTAAAGTTAGTAAATTTTTTTTTCAATTTATTTGGGCAACAAACAGGTTACAAAAAATAATGTGAAAATATATGATGTGTTAATAGACCTAAGAGTGCCCTAAATTAATCATATTATATTTTTCAGTACAGATGGTGTTCTTTTTACGCACTAGTGCGAGAAGTGGTTCATTATATGCCAGGTCGAAACTTCGGAGGGCCATCTGTACTGAAAAACGTCGTACGATACACGTGCAAAAAGGAAATTCGTAACTCGTGTCGATTTAGTTTCAAACTTCCTTTTTTACGCACTTGTATCGTAATGTACTATTTCAGTACAGATGGTGTTTTTTTACTCACTAGTGCGATTAGTGGGTTCATTATATATCAGGTCGAAACTTCGGAGTGCCATCTGTATTAAAAAACCGTCGTACGATACACGTGCAAAAAGGAAATAAGAATTTCCTTCGTTTCGCACTTGTATCGTAATGTACTATTTAAAAAAAATGTATGAAAATTCCACATAAAAGTACTTTGGACAGAGAAGGTAGTTTATTTAAGAAAGTCAGCAACGTTGCCACATATCAGTTCACAAAACAGCTTAGATTAGAACTTTGTTGTGGGCGGACCAGTCTATAACTTTACTCTGACCTCCGACTGTGTGTAGTATTTACATGTGTGCGTATTTCCATTCATAATTTGTTCGATTGGCTTCTTTCAATATACATATTATACAGTACCAGCCAATAACATATCATATTCATTTTTTTCCGTAAGTAGACCTATAAGTAGATATTTTTATAGCAGGTACTGTAGTTAGGAATATTATGTTTAATAATTCAGTTCTGTGTGGTCGTTCATTAAAACGTTACTGTAAGGAAATGTTCTTTTAGGCAACGAAATGAGAACCCAAACCGAAATTATTTTGTTTCTACAGGACGAAATTTATAACGGTTTTGCGAACGAAATCCATGGGTATTTGGGAACGGGTTCCGATCCCTGATTGTTATAGAAGAAGAGAAACAACAGAAATCAAAAGTGGTCTAGGGGCCATTTGATGAGACAACTTTGTGTACGGCGCGATGGATTTTAGTGTAGCTACCTATATTACATTTTATTTACCACCGGTTGCAAGAGCCTATGAAAAATAAATCACGATTACCTAAATCTCTTCTTTATAATTATGTATACTTACTTATAAACTTCATGTACTTGCAAAGCGACTTCTCTAGAAAGTACCTAATGGCTGTCCGCCCTTTTTCTTCTCCCATTTTGAAATTTTAATGCTTATTAGGAAGATTGTTGTACTTGAACTTGTACGTACATAAAAACTGTCAATGAACAATATTAATTAAAATGTAGCTATCATTATTTCAATAGTAAATACAATTTTATTGTATTGTCAACGTTTGCCGTAAGCTCCAGCATACTGCAATATAATAGGCAGTTAAGTTTAGTTCTAACCATCAAACATAGTTATAACCGTGTAGGCCCAGCTAGGCCACGCGTGGGCTCTTTTACGAGAAACTGGCGGCCTACGTTCCAACAAACATAGGTTGGATGGAATTACTACTAAAATGTATTTTCTCAACCCCCGCTCCGGGTCGTTCTTGGCGCAGAGGTTGTCCATCGCGGTTCAGCGTGGAAACGCGGCAAGTGTGATGGGCACTTTTGCGTCAGGAACGATGCGGGGTGGGTTGTTTGACTAATTTAGGTAGTTTGTTAAGGTTTTTTATTGTTAAGGTTTTTTTTTATTAGTATTATGTTTTAAAACTAGTATTAAATGTATTTTCTGGATATATAACCATTTATATAAGTATATGAATTTGCATTACATAAACTAGCATGCTTGGTCTTAGTTTATGTAACGCTCAACAGTTTAAATTATACCTGTATGTTTTGTTTTGTACATTAATTTTAACGGCTTTAAAGTTTTTAATGAAGCATTAAAACGCATGAAAGTATGTATATCTTATCTCTGAATTTCTAATTGATTAATTAAATTCAGTTGGCGATGGCGCCGTAATGAATAGTGATATACGATGCAGCATTTGATAGGTTAGAGTAACATTTTTAAATGAGTACTTTGTAACAATCGAATTTTAATATTTTAGTGAAGATTACAGAGTGCTCATCGGTTTGTAGAATGTGAAGTGTCTTTCGCATGAGTTGTTTTGTACTCGTTAAGTTGTTATGTTCAGCGCTAGTGAGTAATGTCAAAATTTTGTTCCTATTTTCTATTTTCGTGTCTTACTTCTGGACAAAGGTTTCCCCCTGCTTCCTCCACTGGACCCTGTCATCAGTTTTTCGCCACCATTTTACGTACACGTATATAATTATTACATACTTGCAATTAAAATTAAAAAAATATTTTCTTACTTTGTTTACCACCTAAAACATTGTACCATATCTATCTAATTCGTTCATCTATTAAACATTTTATGAAAATATTTTTCCCACTTTAACCAGTTCCAAGCCATTCGAGCAGCGTGGGTGCAATAATAGAGTCAACGCGTTGACATTTCGCAATTGTGGTCTGGCCTTAACACAATCAAAATTACACTTTAACACGGGCTTTATAAGACTTTAAAGAGTTTAGTGTAAGCTTATGTGTCTGGGGCCACGTGTGTGATTGGGTTTAGAATAAATTAAGCGTCCAATGAATATGTTTGTATCGGACAGTTTAAGTGTTTTCTCAGTGGAGCGGTAATGAATCTGAAGAGTGTCACTTTGATAGTTTGTGGGCGTTAGAACTGTTGATATTCGGAAATTAGGACGGTAGATTCATTCAGTAGATATTTAACAATTGTAATTTAGATATAAGCAGGTAGGCAATACAGTGTCATGGGGTCCATGCCGCAAGCCGACCTACTGGAAGGGGTATTTTCATTATGACTGGGTTATCACTGTAGGTAGGTAAGTATTTTTTTTTTTATTTATTTAGAACACAAACAGTCGTAATATACATCATACATAGGTGTAGTACATAGAGTACCTACAAAAAACTGAAAGTAATACAAACAGACCTGGAGGTTCATAAAATACATATGAAGTTAACTTAAAACAGTAGGTAGTTATAAAACAGCGTAGTACATAGTATAATAAGATAAATACAACGTAGTTCAAAAATGAAATGCAACACATACAATTACGATTAAAAAAGCATCGATAAATACAGACATCAAGGAATATTGTTTACTATAATCACAGAGAACCTCTATAATAAAGTTATTTAAAAAGTTTACGTCTCACTTGCAATTTTAAACTAGATAACGAATTATTAAATTGATCAATATCGAATAAATGATTGCTCGGAAATTTTGATTTCATAAAGGACCAAAAGTAATTAGGATTATGGTGGATTTTGTCCTCAGCCAAAGAAATAAAATCATTATAACACTTTTTAGCCATTTTATGCTCCCTAGATCTCAATAAAACGAATTCAGCCCTATCTAAGGGATTTCCATAGGTTTTCCATCGCTTATTTTTATATGCATATAGGTATAGTTTGTTATGTAGTATTTACTTATTTTTAGATTTAACTTTAGTTTTAATGATATGTTTAATCTTTTGTTATGTTTAATAAATATGACTGTATAAGTAGTATAAAATAAATATTGAATTACCTGTATCAGACTCGAGGCCCAAAAAGTCAGACTTCCTGATTTATACCTAGAGGTACATGTGCATGGCAGTACAGTAGTTGGATTTTTATTTAGAGAAATAATTTACAGGTGTAATTAGTATTAAAACAAAACTTAGAATAAAAACTAACCTAGAACGAAGTACAAAACTAAAACTAATACTTACCTAAAAATAAAATTATTTGAAAATAAATTTAAAGCAACTAGGCAAGGTCACCGAGGTCTGAACCCGCCGGTAGGGTTCCCATAAGGCTAGCTGCGTTCCCCCTTTGGATCGCAATGACAATTCGTTGGGCGAGGAACGAGCCAGCCCTATGGTCCCCGGTGACATCACAGATTTTTTTAAAGCTCCTTAATTAATTTGTGAGCGCTTGGGCACCACGGTCCTAGAGTTTCGACTGCAAATGCCGCAAATATTATGATGGTCCGTGAGGGCTATATATTTGCGACATTTTGCCGCTTCAGCAGCAGCGGCTGCCCCGCCCGCTCTCATTGACGTTGAGCTGATGTGAGACGTCGCCAGGGTGTCCACCCACACACGTTGCGTCCCAAATAAGGGGCCGTCCGACACTCCAGGGTACAAGAGTCATTCCGTCGGGCCTTTTGCCGTCGTCACGCGTAAGGCCGGGTGGTTCGAGAACAGCTGGAACGTTTGCGCTGACGAAGGCCCGACGGAGGATATCATTTAAGGAGGCGTGGCGTGACAGTCGACCGGCGCTTTTAGTACACGATAAACCGTGGTGTCCAAGGCTGTCCACAGAAGCTCCGCAGAGCCAACGATGGGGTGAAATAATACATTATATTACATTACCGAACTCCAAAGAATCTTGCAATGTTTTTTTTAAATATTCAATAACCTAAATAGGTGGCCTAATAATTTAAATGCGAACGTTATTCATAATACTCATAAATCGGAATCAACATTCATGAAAATATAAGTGTAGTTTCTTTGGAACTTTTTACACTAACATTAAGCTGCACATAGCGTATTGTACCTACAGTCAGCAAGGAAGATACAAAAATGAAACAAGAAATACCGCAAAAGTGCAAAAAATACCTTAATATCTGTATATTAAGGTATTTTTTTTTGCATTTGGGTGAATCAACTTTTCTTTGCCAGCAAAATTACGCATACTTCGACTACATGTGGTCAGAAAATTTAATTTGTATTTAATGTAATTAGTTTATACTTATTATATTAAAAACAGATATACAAGCTATGCAATACATCGTGTTTTTATAGGATTTGCTATTTTATTACTTTATTTCGAGCAGTGACCCAGTGGAAATAGCTGTCCCTCACTTTTGTATGAAAAAAGTGTCTCTTCCACTGGGTCACGTATAGATTTAATTGTAAATGTTTTTTTTTTTAATTATTCCCTTAATGTAAAATAAAAATAAGGATCTTTATTCACGATGGCCAGGTTAAAACTCACAAAAGTAGAGCTAATAATAAGTATGGGCAATTCTTGCAAAAAGCAAGAAAAAGTTGATTCACCCATTTAAGTCCTGTAAACATCTTTTAGGCAATTGAGTACATAGTATTGCAGACTGTACATTTTATTGCAGACTGTACTAGATTAGCATATAATTAAGCGGCAGCTGCAAGTGGTAATTACTGTGGATAACCCTAAAATGCAGCCTACTCGTTCCGTAGGCTACAAAATAGATAAATCATAAAAACACTAACTCTTTACCCGGCACAGTGTAATACACATTTCAAGCTTTATCTCAAAAGGTTATGGTTACATTTACTGTATCTTTGCTACCCCGTTTTAATATGCACCGAAATGAGCTTCAAAAACCGTGGCGAGCGGTCAGCAAGTCTTTTGTCTGTGCACAATAGCCCCGTGGCTCGGGCGCAGTCGCCCCGCGCGGGGTGATTGGAGGCGCCCGTGATAACGCGCTGTTTATGGGGTAATTTGGTTATGTCGATGCGTTTCGTGAGGACAGGTGTGGGCTTGGAGCTGGGAATTTTTTTATAGTTTCTTGTAGTCGAAGACCAATTATAGCTTATCGTATCAGTGTTCTGTAAGTGCAAAAAGCAAGCACCGATGCGATAGGCTTTATCATCACAATAGCGTGCTATGTCACCAAATGTAGGCAGGTACTACATAGATTACGATTTTACTGTCTATTAAGATATGTATTGACATCGATGGCGTTTAGATAACGTAAGTAATTAATTTAAATTCTGTGTCATTAAAGTACTAGGTACTTGATAGTAGTTACGTTCAAATTGGCGTAAGGATGTAGGCGTTTTATTTCAAACAATTAAAATTTGATATAAGTACACACTAATCTAAGTTCTGTGCCTCTATCGCTTATTAGAGACGTTAAAGAAAGATTAAGAAACCTCGATTAATATATTTTCGCGATACAGCCTCGTGGGCCCTATTTTGCCGCTATGCAACCGTGAAATAAAATCATGAAATATGCACCCGAATCCGGCCCTGGCATAATATTGCGCGCACGCTTAAAAGCTTTCGCGTATATTGTGTTGTTAATTATTAGCAGAGATAGCTCCCGGGGCCGAGGCGAGAGCGAGTCCGTATAAATATTGAGTACTGCGTGCTCAAACTATTGTTTAGGATATTTTTTTGCTGATGACGATGGAAAATAGTCGTAAACATAAATTAGAGTAAACAATAGGGATGACGACTACATTAAAAAATAGCATTCTGTTTAGTCCGTCAGTTAGATCGTCTAAAAATACTAAACACATATTTTTCGCTTTATCTAATGAATGAAAAAATACAAAGACACCGGGCATCAAAGTTCGGGAATGGGGGCTTGTGACGTCACTGTTAGGTAAAAATTGTACCTAGGCGTGACGTCACGCAAAACTTCAACGCACTGTATCGTCGTCATTTTTCGTTTACGAGAAAAAAGAAAAAATATGTGTCCAAAATTTTTTGATGATCTAACTCGTCGTCTCGCCTATTATTAAGATTGAATTGTATCGTCCCCTTAATAGCTGTGAGGTAGAATTGAGAAGTTAATACTTCAGCATAAATCTAAATCATTAAGCAGTCTGGGTTTTTGCAATATTAAAACAAGTTATAAATCCAAATAAAGATGAGGAGAAGGATCTCTCAGACCAATAAGACCTCATCATCCTCCTTGCGTTATCCTGGCGTTTGCCACGGCTCATGGGAGCCAGGGGTCCGCTTTGACAACTAATCCCAAGATTTGGCGTAGGCACTAGTTTTTAAGAAAGCGACTGCCATCTGACCTTCCAACTAGACCTTATTGGAATTAGTCCGGTTTCCTCACGTTGTTTTCCTTCATCGAAAAGCGACTGGCAAATATCAAATGACAGACCAATAAGACCTGATTAATCAAAAATATACCTACCCACACAGAAACACCTTTTTCATGAAAAATTGCAAAACACATTAAACTCAAACTCGTAAATATCCAGCGTGCATGTAAATCCACTATGAAACAAACTAGTCGAGTGGATGAGGAACATTTATTCCCAATACCACCCAATACCGAACGAACTACTGCGGAACTTCCTAAACTTTATGATCGTCATAAGTTGTTTGCACGAAAAACCACAGCTAAAATAACATGACAGAATCTTGACTCCACGAGCCACCTTTACACTTAGTTCGCAATATTGTAAAAAGTAGTTCCTAGGCTATACATTAAACATTTTATTTATTAATTGATTTCCTCTAGAATGCTTGTGTAAGGCTTCAGTGGACGCTAATAGACAGGAGTAGGAGTACACTGAGAGAAAATACAACCAGTTTTCATGTTCGTTCAACAAGTTTTTTGGTTAAAATAGCGCCTACGTGCTCAAACAACAAGCTACTTGTCATTTGAATCGGCAATATATTTGAATCAACAAGTCGATTTTATAAAAACAACCTGACACATATTGTTTTAAACATACGTTTGGCTGATTCAAACGGATAAACCGCAACAACTCGAACTTGTTAAATTCACAATGCAAATTTCTCTCAGTGTAACTTAGCGTATTGGGCGTTGTGCGGGGCGGGACGTGCCGCGTGCATGTCAAACAATTCATGCTGATACAAGTATCCTGAGTGCACGATCAGGCCTTGCACTAAGAAATACGGTTCACTCAGAATGCAGTAGAAGTACAATTACAAAAAAAAATTAAGCCCTTCACGGATGGTCACAGACTCAAGAAAAAAGTTAAGATGATGTTTTTTTTTAAATTATAAATGGGCTTACTCTTGCCTACAGATGAAGATGTGGCTACAGAAGACGCCTGTTCACTCTTGATTTGAAGGTTGCCGGATTATATGTTATTTTATCAAAAAGATGTGAGAAGACTCATGCTTACGCGCAAGTTTTTTCTTGAAGCCACTCTACTTGTAGATCTATGGACTCGCGTGCGAGAATAAAGATTGCGTTACTGCCAGATATATAAACTGTGAGGCCAAACTTCGACGTCCGGTGACGCGGACGATGCATTGCTACCTACTTGTACACAACCAATAACACAACTTGACTAAACTAGCAGTTCAGTAAAAGCAAAGACATATACTTAACTCCGTATAGACAGATAAAGTCTAACCCCCTTATTCGTAAACCTTTACTAAAGTTGAAAAGTCGATAAAAGTCGTTTCGTTTCTTCTATCAGACTAATACCTACGCCAGAAAGGGACGAACGATTATTAGCGGCTTATTAACTTTGTAAGTAATTAAGTGTTTATGAATAAAGGGGTAAAAAAAACGTACCTCGGAACTATCAAGGACAATGTACGGTCGCCTAGATGGCGATACACCTTTAGTTGATTCTCAGCTAGATGTCCTAGATGGCGCTAATAATATTTAACAATTTTACCGCAAATCAAATTAAGAATTTGGGCCACATTTTCAAAACTCACGGCTCAGCCACGACATTGGTCTAAGCGCGACAGCGGCGAGCGGCGGCCATACATTGGAGCGAGACACAGCGATGGAACTTTTCATTCGCACGTATGGCTGCCGCTCGCCGCTGCTGCGCTTAGACCAATGTCGTGGCTGGGCCGTGAGGTTCAAAAGTTTTGATCTAGTCTCGAGAGATGGTAGTCTATACAGTCATCATTCTCTTGTCCTTATTCCAGTCACTTGGGTCCGGCGCAGCATGTCTTCCTCATCCAGACCTCCACACATCTCTATTACCCGTTTCATATCATGTCTCACACAGTCCATCCACCTCTTCTTCGGGTGTCTTCTCCCGTTTCTTCTTTCCACATTCATTCGTAATACCTTTCTCTATAGGTACATTTTTCTCTTTGACTACTCATTTCTATGCTAGGAAGTCGAAGCCAGAATCGAACCGGCATCTTCGCTAATGTCTTGAATCAAGCTCTTGGTACTTAGCTGAAAGTCTGGACAAGATTCCGACGCGAGCTCTCATGTTGACTTTGAACGTTTGAGGGCGTTCATAAATCACGTTTAAAAGAAGGAAGTCAACAACAATTTCGCCAAAAATATTCTTCTCTGCGAAACGGATGAAAGTGGGTACAACAAATAATATACTAACAAATCGTATAATTCTTATTTAATATATTGCATCGCAGACGTTTTGTCTGGTTGCCTTTGGCATAGGCCTCTCCCATATTTCTCCATGTTTAATTCTCTGTTTAGAGCTTGTCTTCTCCACAGGGCTCCAGCTACCTTTCTCAATTCATTTTCCCATCTCATGTTTAGTCCGCCATCCTTCCTTTTGCCATCTCTTGGGTACCATGATGATTGTTATGTCCTTTGACCATTTTTCTCTTTTATCTGGGAGCATGTGGTCAGTCCATTTACACTTTAGTTGATTGTCTGATTTACGTCGGTTATCTTTGTTCGTTTTCTAATGGCGCTATAGTTTATCTTGAATCCTAGAATCACTGGTGGATGTATAGGTAGCTGCTTTACACTACACATAGTTATTTTGAGCCATTAGTAAACTATTGTATTAGTTGGACTAATCAGTAGTCCAGTGAAAGCCGTGTGTCCTCGGCCTAACGAGCGGTATTGTTGTTACAAGGCAGATCTATAGCGACTGTAGTCTTGACAGCAATAATGCAAATTGTCTTGAGAATATGCTTGACTACTGATAAACCTTAGTGCGTTCTCGCATTATCCGATCCGATATCGGATGTAGGACCGATATCCCATACATAGAAGCCGCCATCTTTGATTTTTGCCTTTGAAATCTTTACCGACATCCGATATTGGATCGGATAGTGTGACAACGCACTTAGCTGATGCTAAAAACAAAAAAGTGAACGATTTAAAAATTAAAAAAATACCCCTGGCTAAGAACATGGCTAAGAACACTCCCGACTAATTCAGCTTAAAATAAAAAAAAGAAATCTAAATCGGTGCATCCATTCAAAAGCTACGATACCACAGACAGACATGTCAAACCTATAACACCCCGTCGTTTTTGCGTCGTGGGTTAAAAAGAGCACTAAGTGGACGAGGTCGGAATCGAACCTGCGGCGTCTTCTTAGCGTTAGGCGGAGACTTGAGCTATAGACCATCGGTTTAGGCTCCTGGAGGCTGAAATATTCGACAAGATTCTGACACGAAGTCTTAATATGTTGACTGGAACATTCTTGGGGGCATTCATAAATTACGATGAGTGAACAAGGTGTGACTTTTTATACAAGAATATAAAGAGGATCTTAAATTTGGAGTGACACTAAAACTTTGAATTCAGAAACTTCCGGTGTACGATTATACACGCACAACTCGTACAAGTATGTGAAGTATGACTTGCATTATTTTATATAGTAGGTACTTATCCATACTTAATATTATAAATGGGAAAGTGTGTGTGTCTGTTTGTTTGTCCGTCTTTCACGGCAAAACAGAGCGACGTATTGACGTGATTTTTTAATTGAAGATAGTTGAAGGGATGGAGAGTGACATAGGCTACTTTTTGTCTCTTTCTAACGCGAGCGAAGCCGCGGGCAAAAGCTAGTTATTTTAGTGTATTGTATAGTACTTATTAAAATATAAATCAAAAAGGCTCAAATACATAATTAATTGTACGAGTAAGTGTCACAGAGGAGATGAAGAAGTAAGTTAGTGTGTAAAGGACGAGGGGTAGCAAATCATGAAATTCGTATGACGTATGTTGTGGATGTCCCCTTCTGAGGGACGAATCCAATTAGGATTATGTATAATTGTTTATTCTGAGCCCCAACCAGCATAGGTACCCAACAAAACAAACACAAGTCAGGCAAAACAAAACCTTATCTTAAAATAATAAGGATTTCAAAGATGCCCTAGTTATCTTGGTGGTGCCCTAACATTTTATATTCTTAATTCTTCGCTCTTTTTCTTTTGGCAGTCGTATTTAATTCAGAAGTTGGGAAATCACTTTATGAGATTAGTGTAATAATTGTTTTGTTAGAAGGTAGCCATTACATTGTGTTTGCGCTACAATAAAAAACCTTTTTAATATTTTGTTCTGGCTTCTGGCCTTCGTTGTTGGGCATTTAGATATGGCAAGGTAGATTAAAAGGAAAAGTATAATTTTGACATGTTTCAATTCAACGTCAGTCTTATAATCAGTACTAGCTTTTACCCGCGGCTTTGCTCGCGTTAGAAAGAGACAAAAAGTAGCCTATGTCACTATCCATCCCTTAAACTATCTCCACTTAAAAATTCACGTCAATTCGTCGCTCCGTTTTGCCGTGAAAGACGGACAAACAAACAGACACACACACTTTCCCATTTATAATATTAGTATGGATTCGCTAACGTATACAAAATAATCTTTTTAAAAAAATGTCATAGGATTTGTGATCAAAATATGAAAACATATTGCTTGTTTCGAGTGCCACCGCTGGTAGTGGACGTACATAACAATACGGAGTTATTGGAAGCAGAATATATTTCCCGTATTTCCGGTAAAATTTTATATTTCTAGATTTAAGTAGGTACTTACAGATCTAGGTGATCTGATCACTACAGGCGGGCAAGCACGGTAGCGTGACATAGCCTATTACGTCGGTGCGTCCCTTTCGCACTAAAAACAAGTGCAAAAAGGACGCAGCGACTCGATATATCTCGCTACGGTGCTTGCCCGCCAGATCTCCGGATTTCCACTAAGTACCATTTTTAGTTTAACACGCTACGGGCGCGAAAATTCCGGAAAAAATGAGTCCCCCTTTCAATTTGGGAATTTCAGTTAAATATACTAGTGTTATTAACTAGATTTATCGAAAAAAAAAAATGTCCATTAAGAACAACTCATTTAAAAGTCAAAACGGTCCGACACAGATAAAAATAATAATAATCTGTGTTGAAAAAATCATTGCTCTATCTTCAAAAACCAGGGAGGAAATAGTCGAGAGCGTTTGTATGGAGAATTGACCTGTATCTTATCGTCTTAACACTACTGTAAAAACAGTCAAAAACTACTCAACTTAAGCCCTTCAATGTAACCACCGTTCCATTGAGTGAAACTCATGATGGATGTGCCAACGCCCACCTACGCCTGACCCATAAACGCACAGCGCCAAAAACAACACATCAGCGTTTTAATTGTTTAGTACTTATGACCATTTGTTTACGCGACGCATCATAGGTGCATTTGTATGAGGCTGTGGCGCTCTTTGTGATTTAGACCATAATGTTGTAGTGTTTGAGATGAGTTTCCTTTTGATTTCTATTGTGTAAGAAATTACTAGTATCAATCGGAATTTGTGTTGGAAATTAAACAGGAGCAAAAGTGAAGTAATATAATTAAATTGAAGCAAACAACGGACTGAACTTTATAACGATAATTTAGGTAAAAAAAAACAAAATTGGTCCAATAGGTACCGTCAACCGGGATGAGTTGGGACAAAAATTACTTCTAAAAAGGTTTTGTCCCTATTCACCCCATCTTCCTTATTCACCCCGGTTGACGATTTTTTTTAATGAAAAAGGCAGCAAACGAGCCGCCTGATGGTAAGCAGTCATCGCCGCCCATGGACAGAAGCAACATCAGGGGAGCCACTTATGCGTTGCCGACCTTTGAGAACCCTAAATACCTGCTTCTTGAAGAACCCCATATCATAGTCCAAGGGAAACACCTCAGAAGGTAGCTCATTCCACAACTTGCACGTTCTGGGCAAAAACGAGCGGGAGGCCCGTTTGTTCTTGGTTTGACACGTGTTGAATAAATAAATAAAAGAATGAATAAATAGGTTAGATCAAAACGTACCTAAGTGTGTACCTAATAGGTAGACATATTACATATTAAGTAAAAAAAATATTATTTGTATAAGTAGAATAGAATAGAATATTTTTTATTCGAAAGCACACATATAATAAACAATTTTATTTTACACTGACATAAAATAGTAATAAAGTGCCACGAAATGGCCTCACCTCAGCATATTGCTGGCGACTTCCAGCGCCATACATACATACATAGTATTCGCTTGGTGAATGACTAGCTGCCCTCACTTTGTAGGCTTTTCTATGTCAAATCTTATAAATTTAGGGTTCTCAAAGGTAGGCAACGCTTAAGTGACTCCTCTGATGTTACATATGTCCATGGGCGGCGATGACTGCTTCCCATCAGGCGGCTTGTCTGCTCGTTTGCTGCCTATTTCATAAAAAAAAGTCAAATGATACTATATACATAGTAACAAATAAGTAGGTACATAAAATGTACGTATATCTTTCTCTTATATGTCCATAATAACAAGTTAGAGTTTTGAATCATGCACGGTTAGTTTTAAGAGTATTAGACTGGCCTATGCCGTGATTAATTATATAATATGTGCGAAAGGTCATTTGACATTTGCCAGTCGCTTTTCGGTGAAGGAAAACATCGTGAGGAAACCGGACTAATTGCAATACTTAAGGTCTAGCCCTTCGGGTTGGAAGGTCAGATGGCAGTCGCTTTCGTAAAAACTAGTGCCTACGTCAAATCTTGGGATTAGTTGTTAAAGCGGACCCCAGGCTTCCATAAGCCGTGGCAAATGCCGGGATAACGTAAAAAGGATGATAGGCCGAGATTAATTGATTTTTGTCGGGTTGCCAAAAAAAAGCTTCAAAAAGGTAACCATGGTCAATGTAAGACACGGACATGTAAGAAATATACCTACTATTATAAAGTAAACTACTGTTTAGTCTATATCAACATATAAATGGCTCCATGAGCCCGTGTACAAAAATGAGAATAGCTCTAAGCCCAGCTGGCTATGTTAATGGTGCATTGACGCCGCGTGGGTGCTTTGTCTGTAGGCGCCATTCTTATAAGTGCCACTCGTAACTGATCTGAAGAGTACCTTAATACTTTTTAATAAGGCCTACGAATTGGCAGTCATGGTGTGGACAATGGTACCCACCTTATTCTAAATACAAAGTTTGATACAAATTCTATACCTAATATACAACCTGTTTTAATTGAATTCCGTTAACTTTAGGGGAAGGTTCTTTAGATCAAATACAATTAATTTCTCTAAGAAACTAGCGTTTAACTCTTACGGTTATTGAGTTATTAAAAAAATAAAAATAATTACTGAATAACAAGTGTGTGACAGCCCTTACCACTTCTTAATGTTATTTATTTTGACATGTGCCGTCAATCACTTGACACTAACTTGAATATTATTCTTTAAGTGCGTTTTCACATTATCCGATCCGATATCGGATGTCGGACCGATATCCCATACATTACAGGCGCCATATTGGATTTTTTCCATTGAAATTCTTCCGACATCCGATATCGGATCGGATAATGTGAAAACGGACTAAGGGTCTCTCACACTTAATTCATTTATTATGTATGAAAACGATAAAAAAATTATTTCGAATTTAACTAAAAGTGATATAAAGGTTGGTTCTAGGGTGTGCAAACCGGTTAACCGGTTAACCGAAAAACCGGTTAACCGAGACTTTTTGGCCTCTGTTAAAAACCGGTTTTTATAGTCTCTAACCGGTTAATAACCGAAACTATATTTATTTCTCAAAATTTGGGAAATTAAGCATAAAAAGGTTCCAAAATACGTAATTATTTAATGTTTTGTAATAATAAAGATTTATTGATTACTTTTCATTGACAAAATTATTATTTGTAATGATTTTATTTTAAAAATTAGTCCCAAGTCTACTACCGAGTATACATTTTATACAATACAGTAGAGTCCGGTTAGTATATTACGACTCCGCATAGACCTAACGTCCAACCTCTTACAACGACATAAGCACAGGTATTTATTTGGTTTTCGTATGTGATAGTATGAAAGTACATCCGTTTATTACGACTCCGATTTTAACGAACAGCCGCTTTTTACGACACATTTTACACAGAATCCATCCATCAAGTCCGGTTGCAACGACGAGCGACAACGTTTTTAGTTTTACTAGTAAATTGACAAATTGAGGAAACAAAGCTATTTCCACCAAGCACGGCCCCCTGTCTTGCCTACAACAAGTACCAAGATTACATTGTGGCCATGTAACTTTTTGGAGTATTGCTTTTAAAATTTTAACAATTTGTTCGCCTCGGGTCTAATCTTATAAGCTAAATAGAACACAATTTGTATTTTTCGATTGCATATAAACTAGCTTTACTAGTTTACAAATGATGAGCAAGCACGCATACTAAAAATGACTTTTTCACAATAAAATACGGTATTTAATACTATGATAATAATACCCTGTAAATAAACCTATTGATTGAAATGTTTTAGTAATAGAGATGTAGATATTACTTTTAATTGAAAGAAATGAAATTGGTTTTGTACGACATCCGGTTAGTACGACGTAATATCAGCGGTCCCTTGAGCGTCGTTGTAACGGGAGTCTACCGTATATTTCAAACTATATTTTTTCAATTGTTTCTGTTAACATGTTTCATGTGCTGTTGGTTTTCCAATAAATAAATAAATAAAAGAAAGGTAAAATGGAGATCTTGGTTTTCTTACATCAATTGCTTGTATTACTAGGGGCTCTGGGAGCTGTAGACCTTCGCGACATGCTTAGAAAACGCAAAACTGACGAATCACATTCAAACCACACAAGCCTTTTTTAGCAATTTCCGCATTTTACAAAATTTCCAAAAAGTGGATAAAAATGATCTTCATCGTGCAAGTAATACCTGCTACGATATCATAAACGTCAGAATTTTTAAAGATAATGGTAATTATTGCGTAGTAAGGCCATTTACTAAAAATCCTCAAAACCGGTTAATAACCGGTTAACCGGTTTTGAAGGAAAAGTCTCGGTTATTAACCGGTTTTTTAAGTTAACCGGTTTTTGCATACCCTAGTTGGTTCCTGATAACAAACCTAACGACGCGTTGAAATGAACGGAAAACAAAATAAAAACACGGTGTATAAATACCAATGCTTATTGTTTAAACACGTGTTAACCCTTTTCCAGGCATAGTACGTTTCATCGAACACATATGTGTCAACGCGATTTACGCCCCAAACACTGCAATTTAGGGTACAAATTAGATTGCTCTTTTGCAGAAAGTGACTTTCGTTAAAGTCTATTGCTAAAACATCACTCTTTAGGATATACGTTGGATTTTGTATAAATTAAAATCTTTTAGATTGGCGGGGCCTGGAAAAGGGTTAATCGCTCTATGAACAGTGTATAAAGTAGTTAAGTACTATGACAATACCTACATAGGTATGTACTTGATATAGTTGATATGCTTGATAGCTTTGAAACAACGTTGAAAAACAGGCACGGATTCGAATTCATCTCGGTGTGAACGAATGAACCAAATGAATCGATTGAGCTCCCAAAGTTTTTGATATGAAAGCCATAGCTATGCGTGAGATACCGTACTCGAGACTTAGAGACACGCCTCCTGTCTATGCGAGTTTATAAAATTTAGGTAAGTACCGACATTTACTAGTATTTGCCATAATTCATTGCAATAAGCTGAAAAAACTGTGAGTAAAGTACATATTTATAAGAACGACTGTGTCAAGTGAGCCGTAACTTATCCAACTTAGAAAAAGAATTTTCTATTTGTATAATTTTCCCATTAGTTATGTACTTAGTTCACTAACTGGTATGCCAAGACTTATCTATCTTCACCTAAGTAGTGCCTAAAGTATAAATTGCCCATTATTTTGTCGTCATGTGTGCCTACTGTGAGTTCAGAATACGTTTCTTGATAGCTTAAACGTCACCGTAAATGCAAGTACCGTCAACCGGGGTGAAAAGAGACGGCCGGGGTGAAAAGAGGCGGCCGGGGTGAATAGAGACGTCACTTAAAACGTGATGTATCTGACAGTGGTATGTCTAGTGGTATTTTCCATCCAATATAAACCACTTTTCAATCTTCGTCCACCCTCCCTCTCCACTCAGGTCATACCTTTTCACCCCTGTTGACGGGACGAGATTTTTGTTTCTTATAAATTTATAACCATTGGTGAGCGTTGTTCTTCATACAATAAATACCTTTTTCCGTTACGTTTACGCTACTGAGTTGACTTCTGAAACATTACAAACTCATGGTTTAGGCTCTAAAGTCATAGTAGCTGGTAACAATGGTTTCCGAAGGTTAATGCGCGTGCAGCCGCCATATTGCGCAGAAAACACAAATTGCTCGAGAAAATTTACAGGCGCGAGCGTGTACTCGACTGCGAAATTAATGAAGAAAATATGAGCTTTAGATAATCTTCAACTCAAAATGTTTATCGAATTATTTTGTAATAGCTTTTGCCCGCGGCTTCGCTCGCGTTAGAGAGAGAAAAAGTAGCCTATGTTACTCTCCATACTTTCAACTATCTGCACTGAAAAAATCACGTCAATTAGTCGCTCCGTTTTGCCGTGAAAGACGGACAAACAAACAGACACACACACTTTCCCCTTTATAATATTAGTATGGAAGAAAAAAATAAAATTAAGTAGGTAGTATTTTTTAATTACAGCAGTTCTCGAAAAGTTTGTACAAAAATTATGGAAAAAGTTAAATTTGTTTTTATTATTCCTATTTTGTTACCAAGATTTCGTTGATGAATTGAGATTTTAGTAAGTTTTATTTCGTCATTAAGGTTCTCTAGTATCTATATTTTCTTAATTACAACAATTATCCTGTATATTACGAAAGTCGACTTATATATTACTAAATGTTGGTAACAAAATAGGATCAATTAGAATTTGCTGACGTGGCTATGTACAAAGTTGACGGGAACTGCTGATTAAACGATATAAAAGTATGTTCAGTTGGGCTTATTCTAATAACCCTTTAAATATACGGTAATATCAAAAATACACACTACGTAGGTACCTACACACTCTGATGCACACGGCCTGAGATGGGATGTCTGCTGAACAGCGTAAAACGGAACGTTAACCTAAATACCGGCCGATAACGAGATCTAATTTGCACATTCTGATCGGGCCTACACATTAGGAATGCCACTCGTATACCTAAATCAGATATACGTATAATCTAATATTACTAATCTAATCTTATTGTGTTGATAGCAGACAGAGGCACTGATTATTAGTGTAGTTTGCATCAAAGACTTATTGTAGAGAGTATCATATTTTTATACTACATCAGTGGCAAACAAGCATACTGTCCGCTTGATGGTAAGCGGTCACCGTAACCTGTGGACGCCTGCAACTCAATGAGTGTCGCATGCGCGTTGCCAACCCATTAGAAACTTGTACAAGTTCTAAGGAGGATACCGACGACACTATGGTGGTCCTTCACATTTAATAATTTATGATTTCGGATAGTTCTGAAGTCCTATATGAAAAATTATTGTATGAGTGTGTTGTAAAATTTCTTATATGTCCAATACAACTGTTCATGAACTATTTACACGAGAAATCGGTATAGACAGTTGAGTCTCTACTATGCCAGATTATGATCTTGTAATGGAAGTACGATACATGAGGAAAATCAATTACTCGTTCAAGAAAACAATGAATCCATAATGACCATTATATTATACAAAAAACAAGTTAGTAAGTATTCATTTAAGTAAAGAATCTGAATCCCAGCTTCTGTAAGCTTCTGTAATTTGCTAGACAAGTTTTATTCAGATTTGAAACCTGATCCTTGTATCAACCAACTTCCTAATATTACATCAAAAAAAACCTAACCAATAAAATCCTAGCAAAACAAGACATGCTAAAATGATTCTGATAGGAATCAACAAAACATATTGCATGGAAATAAAATTTTACGAGCTTTGCGATCGAAATATAACAAAGGGGAAAACCAGTTTTGTGTCAATAAAATTTATGCAAAACACACGAACACATGGTACCCGTTCGAACTACATTCGAATCTTGTTAAAATATATTGTTTTGTCCAAAAAATGGACAAGTGTGAACCGGGCCGTCGCTGGTAGGTTTTTTGTCATTTATTTTTATTTTAGTGAGAAATTAGACTTGCGACTGTCACATAGGTACCTCTAGTTTACGTCTATGCTTTCAGCGTTTCTTTAGTAAGCCAAACAAACTAAATATACTCATGTATCTCTTCTATGTACATATATAAATAAATATAAATGTCGTGGACACCTTACAGAGACCAAGCAAAGCTTGTACTACGTGTCGGTATTCGGTATACAACCATGATTCAGATTGATATAATTTTATTAATTCAATGTATAGTTTTAAAACAATATTGTTTAAATATTGCATTAAATAATAAATTGCTCTGATATTTAGAATAAGATGAAAATTGTACATTGTTGACCATTTAAAAGTGCTTATCGTAAGCCTATTTGAATCCATACTAATATTATAAACGGGAAAGTGTGTGTGTCTGTTTATTTACTACGTGCTTTTTTAAGTGGAGATACTTACGTGATTTTTTAAGTGGAGATAGTTGAAGGGATGGAGAGTGACATAGGCTACTTTTTGTCTCTTTCTAACGCGAGCGAAGCCACGGGCAAAGCTAGTTAAGAATATTTTGATTTGAATCGGCTAGGCTCTCCGGAGATTACGTTTCAAAAGTTTGTTGACCTCATCTAATCTAAACATTTGCACTAAGAAAATAATTATCAAACCTGTGTTAATTTTATTGTCGGTAACTGACACAGATTTCGACTGTTATTGCCGTCATTGGTTAATCTCTGATTAGTAGCGTCAACGCCTGTGGTAGCGTTTCATTCAAATGTTGTGACTAGGGAGGGGACACGCTACGGCATACGATATGTCGATGTATTCGAGATTGACTGCGTAAATATTTATTTATGTTTTTTTCTAATGGAGAGTTATATTATTTACGTCTTCGGGGTGAAAGTTGCGCAGTATGAAATAATCATTCATTAAATAATGTAAACAAGAGGTAAACGTCAGGTTAAAAAAGTCTGTGAGGCTATAACAAATCGCACAGCGGGTACATTATCACCCACAGTAGGTAATCACTCTGTAGTCGTTTTGCATTGCTGACTGAATAATATTTCCGCAGCATATCTCTATTTTAATTACATTTTCCTCTTCATTGCATTTTTTAGATATGTTATCTGGATAATTAATTTCTATTCTATTTTACGACCACGACGGCGATGCGAAGATAAACTTGACGTCTTTGCGGGTCAGGGCTCATATTAAATTGTTTTGTAACTGTTTTTATATTTTACTTTATAGCCTAACTTGAGATTAGTTATAAGGAGCATTCTATGAGCTTCGCATTCGCATCATATGTCGTTTGTTGCAATTTTTTTCTGTGTTACATCAGATCAGATGATCATTTTTTGTTTGTACATAATTCTGCACAATGTCCTAGATAAAGATACTCTTACACCAGTAAATTTTCAGAAAATTCGCGTTTGTGGGTACGGGACAACGGGAATTATAAATGGGAACGAGTGTCTGTCTGTTTGTTTGTCCGTCTTTCACGGCAAAACGGAGCGACGAATTGTCGTTATTTTTTAAGTGGAGATAGTTGAAGGGATAGAGAGTGACATAGGCTACTTTTTGTCTCTTTCTAACGCGAGCGAAGCCGCGGGTAAAAGTTGGTATATAAATAATAAACAAATTCTATACTATTCTAAGTATATCGCCCATCACTAGTGGTGTCCGCGAGCCCACACACGAGCGTGGGCGAAGTGACGACGGTACACACTTTCCAATTTTGTCAACTCTTATAGGTATTATACATATGTATAATGTACATACATAATGACACCTAATTTATGGGAATAGTCGGTAAATTCAATTGTTTGCTGTAACATAACTAAATTAAAAAAGGCTAGTTTCCTACTAGTCAAATCGGCTTCTTTTTATGACCTGTCAAAACGATTTGCTAGTATGGAATTACAATGAAATACTGAGGAGTGACGTCACGGTCAATTCAATTCCTTTACCTATATCTTTCTCTTTGACTTATTAAATAGAAATTATGTTTAAACATAACTACTGTCCATATTTTTCTTCTAATTATGGAGATTCTTTTAAAAAGGGAGACAGTTTGAAAAGTTCAATAGTGAGCTTTACGAAGGTTTCAAGGCATTAGGGTAAAACTGAATGTGCTGCCATGCCAGTCTTAGGCCGGCAACAGACAGTCTGAAAAATTCATAATCTGAAAAAAGATTTGTATGCAAACTGACACTGACAGGTCTGTCAGTGTCAGTTTGAACTGTCAGTTTGCATACAATTTTTTTTAAGATTATGAATTTTTCAGATTCGTCTGTTGAGACGTTGAGAGTTCAGAATTTGTCTGTTGCCGGCCTTAAGCTTAAGCTAGACTAATATGGCAACTATTTGACCGTTTCTCAATATTATTTCTTATATTTTCTATCTGAAACAGTATAAATATATGTAGATACGGCTTCGCTCGTGTTTAATTCGAAAATTGCGGAATGCTCCATACAAACTCCCCCCCCCCCATTTTAGGGAAGTGAGAGATTAAATATACAAAAAATAGCCTAATATGCCACTCTCCATCCCTTCAAATGTCTCCACTTCACACGTAAATTCGTCACTCCGTTTTGTCGTGAAAGACAGATAAACAGACTCACACTTTCCCATTTCTATAGTTTTCCACTGATACTATTATCTATTAGTATTTATATGGAAGGTCGTGTTTATGACCTCGACTGTACAATGTGGCACAATGAATGAGAATGAGTCGCCATGCTGCGTTCTGCCGTTATTATTTTAAATATCGATTCTTAAGATATATCGATAGCCATCGATGTCTCTTTTATTATACAACTTTTGTGCTGTTATGGTCGACGAATTTCACATTCCCACAATATGCCATTTTGTTTTAAATTCTCATTTGATTTCAATGATATGGGAATGTATTCGAGGATGCAAAAGTTTTTATGTAGTATTTTTTCTAATCTGTTAATGCATATTTTATAATACGAGGTACAGGGAATTCTAAATGTTATGTGTAGTTAAATTATAAAGCTAGTCACTTTATATCTCGAAGAGTACATCCTCCTTGCGTTATCCCGGTATTTGCCACGGGTCATGTTAGCCTAGGGTTCGCTTTGACAACTAATCCCAAGATTTGGCGTAGGCACTAGTTTTTACGAAAGTGACTGCCATCTGACCTTCCAACCCGAAGGGTAAACTAGACCTAGTCAATATGGTAGGTGCGTGTAACATTAAATCCGGAGTTAGCAGATATAATATAATCCGATGCTCGACCAAAAATATCTGAATGGTATTACTCGTATATTGTTTTGATATTTACCAGTCGTGTACCGATGAAAGACACTACTTATCGTGAAAAAATCGGACTAACTTTAATAATTTTCCTACGCTAAACGAATCCCAGGCCCCGTACCCGAATGGCATTTCTGCGACGCCAAACGCCGCAGAAATGCAATCTATCTCTATCGCTCTTGCGTATTGGCGCGACAGAGCCAGACTGAATTTCTGCGGCGTTTAGCGTCGCAGAAATGCCATTCGGCTACGGGGCCAGACTCCCGTGAATCGTGAGAAAAAGAAAGAAAGGATAACGTCTCGTGTAAGAGAAACTATGTAGTAATAGAACGAGTTAGATAAATAGAGATAAACAAAAACCTACTAATCTCCCCATTAAGTCAATGTATTCCCTAAACCGGATAACTACAGGGAATTCCTATCGGATGACATTGTCATTGCGCTCATGTAATGATGACGCCCACAAGCGTACCTGTTCCGAATTGGGTGCTATTACACTTCGTGAGTGTTCAGATTTCGTGACATGGCTAAGACAATGGGTTTGTCAACAGAACCCTACTCATGTATATATTTATGTGACCAAAGGGGAAGGGAAAGTTAGCTAATGTAAGTGAAAATGCAGTGTATTTTGGTTAAATTCTCTTTTTGGAACCGTTCTCTCTGGTCTACTTCCCTGTAATCAATGCCTAGGTCGATTATTTATGGCCAATCTTGATTAGAAAAAAGTGATTCTAAAACAGAGCCGAGGGATGGTTGTTTTGCACCAAAAGAAGCATCATGGTAGGGTCGGTAGTTCCACAACCAGCGAGAAAATCGGTCCATATTGTATAGTCTCTATGTAAATCTAGACAATTGGCAGGAGCCAAGTAATTCACGATCCTTAGTAATAAGGAACTGACAAAGAAGATTCCATTGCAGCTCCTCCAGTTATTTTCCCCACAAGCGCATGACAGTCATGTAACGAACTGCTGTTACAGTAAGTCGAATTGGCCTCAAAGCAAGTCGATAATGTGAATGTGCATAACTTAATCCAACTTGGCGCAGTTTGTTGTTCGGAGCAGGTGTTTCAAACAATTGATGGTTGCCTTTAGAGTTACACTGTATGGTATGTAAGTGTATTATGAATATTCTATGGGCACTAAGTTGGGAGCCCACGTAATAGTCACGGCAAGCCTCTACGAGTCACCTATTTACAATGAAATTGATAACCTCCTCTTTTGAGATTTCGAAGTCGATAAAGTTGAAAAGTACATTAATTGGTACCAAAGTTATTGTAACGGTGAGGACGTTAATTACCCGTGGTTTCACTGTGGTGGAAACCCTAGTGTGGAACCACGTGTAGAACGTCTTTTGGGCTTTTAGTTTTGCAGTGAAATACCTACATGTTTTTAAATAATGAACATGTTTAAATTTACTTGTAACTAAATAATTGTCTCCCGAAAAATTACCTACGAGTTTTAAGTGGGCACATATTGCTGGTTTTAACTTTGCCCTCCTTTTTGCATACACGGAGAAAAGAGTCTCGTCCATGATACCTGAATAGTGTAATCTGAACGAGAAAATCTAGTAAATTCTGGGACAATTGTTCACATAGTATAAATAACTAAACTAGTCTGTTTAAATGCGTTGAGCTTAGTGAACTAGTTATCTTGTAATTGCTACACATTAAAATAGCGTGTATTACTAGAATATTTAGTAATCATAACACGTGGACCGTACAAATAAATAATATTTTTTTGCAGAGCTTAATAAATGAAATGTGACCTTGACAATATATTCTTGTAAAGGTAATATATACATTACGTATCATAAAATAAAAATATTGTAAGGGTCACACAGTCAAATTGTGTGTATTACTAGATTATTCAGTATTTATAACAAATGGAGTGTCTAAATAAACAAAATAATGTAAACTCCACAAGAAATTCTTGTAAAGGTTATAAAACTTTAGTTAGGCCAATAATAGGTATCGTTATAGAATACAAGTCATCTGATATATATTACATTCTCTTCATTTATGTAAACTTCATTAAATGGTTGATAGAACAAGAAAGTTAGTTACAGCAACTGCATTTATGGTACTCTCTAATAAATATACAATTGCGTTAACGTGTTATATTTTTATCGGTACCTATGAATTTGTCTGTGCACTGTATAGACAACTAACATTTCTTGTAAATGTAAAAAAGGTTTGTTGTCTATACAAGGTGGTTCAGTAGGATTAAAGGCCGAGCCACGCCAGATACGTGTACGTAGACGTGTGCGTGGCGTGCGCGCTGTAAAGTACGAATCTTCAAAAGAGATGATACACCGCTAGACACACACGGGAAACACGTCACACAAGCGGTGTAATCTCTAATGAGGATTCGTCATTTACACCGCGTACGCTACGCGCACGTCTACGTACACGTATCTGGCGTGGCTCAGCCTTTAATCCTACTGTACCACCTTGTATAGACAACAAACCTTTTCTTACATTTACAAGAAATGTTAGTTGTCTATACAGTGCATACACAAATTCATAGGTACCTACCGATAAAAATGCAGGTTGCTAGGACCAGTTCCAAGAGACAGAAGCCTAGAGTTGAAACTGGGATCCGGAAACCTGGGTCACCCAGCATATGGAATGGATGCTATGAGCGGTGAAAATTGGTGAATCTGAAAGTAAATAAAATAATTATATAATTTGTTAAAAACTATATTTCAACGATCCTTAGTGCAAGACTTTGTTCATATATTCGTCAGTGTTAATAGAACCGTCCTTCATTTCGTCCAAAATTTATATTTTGCAGAATTTTTCCACTTTTGTTCCACAGTATGGCATGGGTCACAGGGAACTTGCAACCATTGTAAATCATCTGAAAAAGACATTAAAATTTCTATGAATAAATTTTACATTAAGTAATATTCTACGTCCACTTCAGATATATATAAAGACTGTCCACGATAAAAAGTGGTCATATATAACATGGTAAATCTTGAGAATAATGAGAATTTATAAGCAGCATGTTTGTCAAATAATTTGTAGATATTAAACTACATTATAAAAATACAAACAAATTATAAACTTTAGGTGGCCTATGAATTTTAGCAGTATGTATCTCATGATAACAATATTTTTTTGTACAGTGTCTTCTTGCAGTCTTTAAGTACAACAGTTTTAATGACAAAAATATTTTTTTAATGTTTAATTATAATAGCCAAAATATACCCTATTACATACTGATTTTACGATAGTAATAATTTTTCTGATTGTAATCAGATTAAGAAAGTACTGAGATTTTCTAACTTTGCTGAATTCGAATTTTTGACACTTTGGCTCTCCATACAAAAACAACTGTCAGTGCTTGGAGTAGAAAGTCTTCCTGACTACCAAAAGTCGAAATGAGTTTCAAAAAGTATTTTTTTGTCTGCTAAGATGTCATTCTAATGTGTGTAAAACAGCTTATAAAAATATAAGTATTTATAAAATTGTGCCAGGAAGCGTGTGAAGTTTGTTAAAAAACACTGTACAAGAAATGAAATGCTTGATGGTATACATTCGGCGAAACCTCAGACACACTAAAGCATTATAAGGAATAGCTTTAATTATTATATAGTTTTATGTATACAGATTTATCAAAATATAATATTGCTTCAAAATGTGCATTCAGGAAGAAAGATTTATCATGTTATGTATGACCACTTTTTATCGTGGACAGTCCTTATTAGTTCAGTATTTAGATTTTGCCCACGTAATGTCGTATGAATTTGTATGCAATGTAAAATGCATACATTAAATGCCTTTTTACTCAGCATTCTAATTATCTACTAAGTTCTACATGATGTACGGTATGTGACTCACCTGCTTTTGCCAACTCTGCCATCTCCCATCCTTGCAAGAGTTTTTGCACCTCTTCATCCATTTCCAAAAATGGAAACTACCAAACGAATGGATAATACGTAGTGAGTACGTTTAACGATAAATAATATAACCTATTGCGATCCGCGTCCACGCGTGATCTCTCATGACACGTAAATGGCCGCCGACCACGCCGCAAAACATTGCGTTTCGTTACACAAGCAAAACATTTATTTATGCGGACAATATTTTTGTTATAACAATTATTTTTCGGTGTATATTACGAGAATATCATTGTTATTTTTTACAAGAGGCGCAAAGTAAAATCAACTATACTGCTATAGCACTCACTAAGATATACAATGGTACTTAAACATGGCGTTTCGTTACAAAAACGAAACACATATTTATACTAACTAAATACTTTTTCAACAGAACTATTTGTTCACCAGTATACATTACGAGAATATTATTGACATTATTTACAAGAGCTGCAAAGTAATACCAACTTATAAAACAGTCATATCAACTATACTGCGATGGCATTCGCTACGATACAAATAATAGAGTTGACAGCGATGCGTACATATTTATACAAACTTAATATTTTTAAATATAACTCTTCGTTGAGTTTACATTACAAGAATATTCTTTTTATTTCTTTACGAGAACTACAAAGTAATGGCAACGTATAAAAAAGTTACAGGAAGTATACTGTGATAGTAACCGCTAAGATTAAGATTGTAAAGATAATTTTTATTTTTTTGTCATTACAAGAAGCTTCTTGTTAATAGAATTATCGTAACCTTTATTCTATTAGTTGTAAATAAAACTAAGAGTTCTCGTATATGTAATTCAAACAGAACTGTTTAGTGCATATTAATGTTTGCTTAGTTCTATTGAATTCAAAATATAGTAAACGTAACAATACAGTTGTTTTTATTACGAGACTGTAGTATCAGTTACGATAAATCTATTTTACTAAACGTTCTGGTAGTATTGTTAAAATACTATTAAGCATCACATTGATGACTGAATTTTTGCCGCAGTGTTCTTTTCCGACACAACAAAGCCGTTTTCCAAGTTACAACTACTTTTCCATGTCTCTGTCTCCTACATGTTTTTAACTAGTTACGAACGCGCAAATAAACTCTCAAGTCTCAAATCAGTCAATCGCACCCGTCCTGACAAGCACGGCGATGAATCAGTATCAGAATGAGAATCATATGCCGTAGCCGAATGGCATTTCTCCGACGCGAAACAAAAACAAAACGAAAGGTAGTATGGCTCTGTCGCGCCAATACGCACGAGCGATAGAGATAGGATATCTACGAGCGTTTCGTTTCGTGAGCGTTTGTGCCATTCGGCTACGGACCCAGGAATCGCGGTGACAAAGATGGCTGCATTCTGCCCGATATGGCACGCTATCCCGCCCTCCTGCGGGACGAGAGGAATTTATCGGCAGTCATGTCGCACGTCATTTGACGGACAAAAACTGCGACGTATGTCGAGATTTAAGGGAGCGTAATTAAAAGAACACTTAACAGAGAGTTCCTACGCGTTACTGACCGGCAATCGCAAAGTTACTTTAAGTACACGGAAAAAAAATATTTTATGCAACAGGCGTTTAAAGGAGGTCAAAAAAGACGAGTGGCGTGGGTAACAATTTGAGGCGAAGCCGAAAATTGTTATTAAGACGCCACGAGTATTTTTTGACTCAGTTAAACACCGTTGCATACAATACTTTTTCTACGACCGTTTTTAATAGTTTTCTTGAACAACTTTCGTGAAATTCGCACTGTTCCCTGTATTTGGACTTGTCCTCTGTAATGATCCTGCACTCACCCTGTCGCTCGCACTCCCCCGCGCCGTCGCCAGCCCCCGGCGCCCCGCGCACCCAGCTATATCCCTTAAAGGCTACCTAACAATGCTTTAAGAGCTATATCGTATGCGTGGGTGCGCGGGGCGCCGGGCGGGAGCGGGCATCTTTTATGTAGGGTTTTAACGATCTATGCACGTCACTGTAAATGACGAATAACAAAACGGGAGTAGAAAAAACATTTAAATATGAAGGAAACACAATTTTTACAAGGTAAAACCCTATTTTTAAAAGACAATTTAAGCATCGATAATTGACTACATATATCGATATAAAGTACAGATCTATTTTTACAAGGAAAGCATCGATAATTGACTATATCGGCATAGTAGCACCCTACCTGTCTCTGACTTTTCGTCCTAAAATCTCTGCATATGAACTTATGGAGCTTTTATCGTCCGTCAACTAACGTGCGACACGAGTGCCGATAAATTCCTGTAGGAGGGGGGATGGGGGGGGGGAGCTTCGTGCCATATCGGGCAGAATGCAGCCATCGATCTTTATCACCGCGCACGTCAGGTGCGATTGTGTGCTAATGCGCAGAAATTCTGGTGTGATTTGGGACTTTACTAGCAGGATCGTATTGGAAAAGGGATGATTATGGGTTTGTAGTAAAAAAAACTTTGTGAAAACTTTTTCGGCTTAAACTAGTTTCGTGTAAATTTACGGATTGAATTGCTACATTCCTGCCACTAATTTAAATAAATAAATAAATATTGGGGACACCTAACACAGATCAAATCAGCCCCACACTAAGCAAAGCTTGTACTATGGGTGCTATGCGACGATATACGAGTACATACTTAAATAGATAAATACATAGTTATATACATAGAAAAAATCCATGACTAAGGAACAATAATCTGTGCTCATCACACAAATAAATGCCCTTACCAGGATTCGAACCCAGGACCGCGGCTTAGCAGGCAGGGTCACTATACCGACTGAGCCAGACCTAAGATTTATTTATCAATTTAATCAAAAAGTAACACACCATTCTAAATTGTTATGGCTTTCCAGGCCTACCCATGCCTAGCCATGGTACAATATCTTCCAATATGAAAACGAACTTTGTGTTGGTACGTTAAAATAACACACTATAGTTTCGTCAGCTAGAGACTATACTATAGAGCCGTACTATAGAGCCGTGACGAGTGGCGGAAAACAGGAGAGGCCTTTGCCCAGCAGTTGTATTAGGAATATCAGGATTTTCGTGATTGAAAATCTTGTGCTGCAATACTGCAGCAGTAAAGCTGGTGTAGTCTAAATCCGAACGGTAACTACGTTTATGAGCAACGTACAGTCAACCAATTGGAACCTTAGGCCACTCTACAACCATGTCAAAATGTCAAGCAGTAAGAGATTTCTTACAATTTGATTTATAACGTCACTGTGACATAGTTCAACCTTAGGGTTCCAATTGGTTGACTGTACCTCTATATACGTATGATGGTGATAAATAAATACACTGCCCAACACATCAAGGCATTATTGACGCCTCCTCCATGCAGGGAAATTAATTACAGGCTATTAGAGATCACCCTCAAAGGCCAGGGCCCATAAACAGGTGACCAATCGATCACTTTCCGTAGCGTATCATAGTTAAAATAAATAAATATTATAGGACATTTTTTACACAGATTGACTGAGTCCCACGGTAAGCTCAAGAAGGCTTGTGTTGTGGGTACTCAGACACAACACAACAACTTATAATCTGGGCGGCAGGTTCTATTTTATTATATCACGTCTTCGGATAAAAAAAACTCTTACAAATACAAAAAAAAACTTTATTTCTGGCCGGGATTCGAAACCCTGACCTGCGATCTGTCTGCGAGCATTAGATCGACCTCGTACGACTGAGCTACGCGGATCCGATGCGCGATCGACGAAATTAACGACCATATTTTACGTTTACTAACGAGAAATAAAAACGCATGAAAACTCGAAAATTCGCGTTTTCCGGTACCTAAGGCTACGCTAGATCGATTTTTCACCCCCGAAAACCCCGACATAACAAATTTCAGCGAAATCTTTAGAGCCGTTTCCGATATCGTTGGTATATACAACCTGTTTTTATTAACCGACTTCAAAAAAGGAGGAGGTTCTCAATTCGACTGAATGTTTTTTTTTTTATTATTTTTTTGTATGTATGTTACTCGATATCTCCGAGAATCGTGGACCGATTTTCAAAATTTTTTTTTTGATCGAACCGGTATAACCCCGAGATGGTCCCATTGGCACCAAGTCAGGGTCTGATGATGGAATCCTGGAGAAATCGAGGGAACTCTTCAAATGTTATAGGCACATGTAATGTTTTTAGTCTATTTTTCAAAGGTACACCAGTATTTACGTCTGATGGTAATAATTTTATGTGGCTGAGCTGATGATGGAAGGTCAACTCCTCAATGGTTAGGAGTTTAAGGATAATTCTTTCACTACTGTATATGTATTCGGACTGATACATATAATATCACTAGGAACCACTAAAAATCAACTGAGCTGATGATGGAAGGTCAACTCCTCAATGGTTAGGAGTTAAAGGATAATTCTTTCACTACTGTACATGTATTCGGACTGATACATATAATAACACTAGGAACCACTAAAAATCAACTGAGCTGATGATGGAAGGTCAACTCCTCAATGGTTAGGAGTTTAAGGATAATTCTTTCACTACTGTACATGTATTCGGACTGATACATATAATATCACTAGGAACCACTAAAAATCAACTGAGCTGATGATGGAAGGTCAACTCCTCAATGGTTAGGAGTTAAAGGATAATTCTTTCACTACTGTACATGTATTCGGACTGATACATATAATATCACTAGGAACCACTAAAAATCAACAAATAAATAAACTTTTTAACAAAAAATAAAACCGCCTTCAAAAATAAGCGCGTTACAAAACACGGAGAAACTAAAAAGCCAAAAATAATAAACCTTTCAATTCAGATTTCTTATCGTATTGCAATAAGCTAAACATCCAAATTATAAACAAATCAATTATTTTTGGAGTCGGTACCAGCCTGTGTATGGTTGGGTGGGGCAAACAGGCAATAGCAAGGCGACGAACAGGTCTGGTACCGACTACAAAAATAATTGATTTGTTTATAATTTGGATGTTTAGCTTATTGCAATACGATAAGAAATCTGAATTGAAAGGTTTATTATTTTTGGCTTTTTAGTTTTTGAATTCCGTTAACTTTAAGGGATGGTTCTTTAGATCAAATACAATTAATTTCTCTAAGAAACTAGCGTCTTAACTCTTATGGTTATCGAGTTATTATAAAAATAAAAATAATTACTGAATTACCACTTCCCAAGGTTATTTGTTTTGACATGTGCCGTTAATCACTTGACACTAACTTGAATATTATTCTTAAGGGTCTCTCACACTAATTAATTCATGTATTATGTATGAAAGCGATGAAAAATTTTTTTTTTGCGAATTTAACTAAAAGTGATATACAGGGTGGTTCCTGAGAACGAACCTAACGACATGTCGAATTTAACGGAAAACAAAAAAACACGGTGTATATATGTATAAATAAATAAATATACAAGAATTGCTCGCTTAAAGGTATAAGATATATTTGTCGCTCTTCTGTATTAGCTGAAGTTACACCTGCAAGTAATTGCTACAAGTTTTGAGACGCAACGCTGGGTAGGATTGAGTGTCAAGTCACTGTCAAATATCTGCATTTCATTCTTGCATATACCCTTGTGTCAAAACTTGCAGCAATAGCTTGCAAATGTAAATTCAGCTTATTAATACGACAGAGCCAATTGCGTCAGATGGCAGTCGCTTTCGTAAAACTAGTGCCTACGCCAAATCTTGGGATTAGTTGTCAAAAGCGGACCTAGGCTCGCTCATAGGAGGCGATGCTGGGATAACGCAAGGAGGATAATGAGAGCCAGTTGCGTTTCGTTTACCACAGAGCGTTAATGATTGGCGCCTTGTCTACGGGCCCAGTGGGCCCAGCTTAGGGGACAAATGCACTCACGTAGCTAACTGTTTATCGCAGGCATCGCAGCGCATCATCTCAAACACTAGCCTACTTTAGTTGCAATCGCGTTAGGACTTAGGTCCGTCATCGACTGGTTACGGTATTTAAAACATACCATGGTATCTCCTATAAAAGTATCGATACTAAAGTTTATCGACATACGGTCTACCCTACTTTTCATTTTAATTTAGACTCCTAAATTAAATATCTTCACATTAGGCACAATAAGGCCCAGTGAAAAACGTAAAGGTGTTTAAATTATTACCGTGCTTGGTGAGCATGCATGGGAGCAACACTTACTGCGTGTTAAGGTTTTTGGCGTGCAAAGGGTTAACCGCTTTAATCTCAAAAGGTAATGATGCTATTGACATGCTCTTTAAGAACTGAGTCAGAGATATTTAAGCCGAGTATTTATTCGTTTTCAATACTCATACAAATCCCTAAAAGGTTCTTTATGTCGTAAAAATGTAAAATTCTAACAGCAAAACTCTTAACTGATCATTAATGGGCCTTATTAAGTTATTAGTCATATGGATAAGCCAAAAAAGGGTTTTTCCGGAGCTTGGATATTAGTAACATCAAAACAGTTGGCAATTCCTTACTGCAATACTGCTATTACATTATTAAACGGTACCTTTAGGCACACATTAAAGCCTGGCAGGCAATTATGGTCGCGCGATAAACGACGAAACATGTGGTCGTCCCTATTGCACTACTTGTAAGTGCGATAGGGACGGCCAGATGTTTTATCATGTTTGTCTGCCTGACCGTGCTTGTCTGCCTGATCACATATGACAGTTTAGTATTGTTTGACGAGAATGTCATTAGAACTAATTTTCATTATATTTAGTTTTCATTTTCATTAGAACTAATAAATAAATAAATAATAATAAATAAATATAAATATAAGACATTGTTACACAGATTGACTGAGGCCCACGGTAAGCTCAAGGCTTGTGTTGTGGGTACTCAGACAACGATATATATAATATATACATACTTATATATATAGAAAACATCCATGACTCAGGAACAAATATCTGTGCTCATCACACAAATAAATGCCCTTACCGGGATTCGAACCGGGGACCGCGGCGCAGCAGGCAGGGTCACTACCGACTGCGCCAGAGCGGTCCTCAAAACTAATGAAATTCCTCAACATGGCGCGTAGTTGTAGTAGCGTAGTAGTATAAATATTTCTGGTTAGGCTTTAAAATAAATGTTAGAATTTTTAGTAAGTGCTTCTTGGTAGCTACATAGTGGTACCAACAGTTTTGGGTATTCTGTTAGCGATTTTTTTTTAATGGGATAGGAGGCAAATGAGCAGACAGGTCGCCTGATGATAAGCGATCACCGCCGCCCATGGACACCCGAAACACCAGAGGTGTTTTATTTTTGAACACCAGCTCATACGGTATTATCGTTGGTATCAGCTTTCTAATCAAACATCATCTATTGACAACAAATTGGCAATAAGCAGTATTGATGATATCGCTAATCGACGATAGATGTCGACTGAAGATGCTCGTAATAATGGTATCGGTACAAAAAGTGATATTTGCAGTGAGCACTAGGGCACTACATTCTTACCTATTTCTGCCTGTAATATGACTATAACTAGTTATAGGACACCAAAACTCCCACAACCCATCTCGAATTTAAGTCCTCTTGTTCACATATTTTTAAAGACAAACCATACATAATTCGTCATCCGCAAGGTTGTGCTCGTTCGTTAGTGCATTTCCTCCAAGGCATCTCTGGCATCGGCGGCAAAAACGGCGACCAATCGATGTGTCAACGACCTATCGGGAGACGTGGGAATCTGCTCGGTGACATTATCATTGCATTGTTCTTTTTTATTGTTTTGTGGCCAGGTTGGGCTGAGCCCTCGTTTGGGATACTCGGAAATGTTACATTTTCGTAAATATTTTTGGTGTAAATAAGTATTTTTCTATCATCCGGAATCATTTAATCCGAATAATTATCATTCTACCATCTCCTAATAAAAAATATAAAATAGTTTTTTCAAATTTAACGTAGACGAGTAAATTAGAACAACCAACAACACAGGGATGACCCTTAAGTGGCATGTCTTCGAATAAGTGATCAAATGGTGCAAAAGACAGAAACGGCGGCGTGACACCAAAGTAAGTACACATGAAGATATTTCCACATTCATTTGCACTTGCCAAAGTCTGCCCTATCAAAATTAATGTCCACTTACAATCCACTTAGCTGTGTCTCCAAGTCTGACACAGGCTCAAAATGTCGAAAAGTGATAATGCCCATATTTTTTAAAGCCGCGTGCGTGCTTTTCAGCATAAATTAAATATAACATATTAATTTATATTTAATTTATGCTTTCAGTGAACCAGTGTCAAAAAGAATGTCTCACGCACATGTACCATTTGCGAAGTCACAAATGTACGTACAGCTTTGTGCGTATTTTGTCGCCCTATTTCAGAATTACCGTACAAAATTGCTGTAAATATTTTTATGCAAGTTGCTAAAATCTCGCAGACCAACTGCAAATGGTTATGCGTCGATACATGCAAACTTACCAAAGTCTTCGTTGCAACTCTTATTCTGTAACCTAAAAGAGTAATATTTGTTTGCAATGTTTGGGTTTTGTTGGTTTCCCAGTATAAGTAAACGTCCATACGATTGCGGTGTTTTCGAGAGTGCTTCTTTGGTAATTTTCCAGAGCTCCTGTGGGAAGTATGAAATTTCCATTTAAATGAGTGTCGGACAATTTCGGAACATTGCTGTTCACCCTGTTTAGATTGGCTTTAAGGATTCGAGTGACACAAATATGTGATGAGTTGATGACCCCTTTTGATGGATGCATTTAAAACGTGCGAGGTAGTAGTCGTGATAAGTTTTGAGTTAATAACCTAACCACAAAATTGAATTATTTTTTCAAAATTTCAATTTACGGACGGACGGACGTTAATTGAAAAGTAAGAGAAAATCCTCATCTTTCAGTTTCCTGAAAACACAACCAAACAAAAGCCGATCTAGCTCTTAAAATTAAAGAGAAGTTTTTCGCTCTTCAACATCCCAAAGGTAATTACAGTAAAAGCACCTGATCCAAAGAATCGTTTCTTACGGACCGATTGTATCGATATTTATCGATATCGTGATGTCGCGATTAAAGAATAATCGGTGCCGATTATCGGGAGGAAGTCGGTTAATTACTGGCAATTAGGGGCGAAACAAAAGATGGACGAAATATACTATACCTTAATAGCCTGTACCATGAGTTTGGATCTTTTTAATTATTCGATATTGTAAATGTCACTGATTACTGTCAAAATGTCATGTATTTTTTTTCTTTTAGTAAGCATAAGTAGCCCTTTTGGGGTGCTTTTGTCTTTTACATATACAATGAAGGTTATTTTTAATGGCGTTAAGGCCGTGAATTGAAAAATTGGATTTTTAATCGTTGCAGTAGTTAACCGCGGAAACCTGGATTTCTTTCAACCCCTTTTTGCCAAGAGTGGCACTGAAACTTAGTAGTTCATGTGCTCTGCCTACCCCTCTATGGGACACAGGCGTGATTATATGTATGTATGCAGCAGTTAACCCCGAAAACTAACAAAAGTGATTTTCGGATATATTTATTGACAATATGATTGATTGTTTGCCACAAACCGAAACGCGAATGCTTACAATTTCCTCGATAGAAATTTACTCCTAAGTAACACCTTCATTTTTCGTGTTTTTCTCCGAGTTAGAAATATTATGTACCTTTATTCAACCTAACCTACTTTAAAGTTATCGAGTTAAATAAATAAATATTATAGGACATTTTTTTTACACAGATTGACTGAGCCCCACGGTAAACTCGAGAAGGCTTGTATTGTGGGTACTCAGCAACGATATATATAATATACAAATACATGTATACATAGAAAACATCCATGACTCAGGAACAAATATCTGTGCTCATCACACAAATAAATGCCCTTACCGGGATATGAAACCGGGACCGCGGCTTAGCAGGCAGGGTCACTACCCGCTAGGCCAGACCGGTCGTCAAAGTTAGTTATTTTGTAAAGTCGAAAACCCATGGTAGGCCCCTTTTAATTAACCCCCGACGTAAAAACGAAGGGGTGTTATAAGTTTGACGTGTCTGTCTGTCTGTCTGTCTGTCTGTCTGTTTGTCTGTGTGTGTGTGTCTGTCTGTGGCATCGTAGCTCCCGAACGGATGAACCGATTTCGATTTAGTTTTTTTTATTTGAAAGCTGTGTTAGTCGGGAGTGTTCTTAGCTATATTTCATGAAAATCGGTCCACTAGGTCGCGGTCGGGGGTTTTTTCAAAATTTTAATTTTGATAGATTGTGGAACGGTAGTCAATTGGTTACTTCCGATTTTTTTGGCAAAGTTATTTTCCCAAGACGATCAAGCGCTTTTATGAAGCAGACGATCAATATTTGTGAGTGTGTTTAGTAAACGTCTTAATAATGCTGGGACAGAGAATACCCATACAAAAAGCGTAAGGTACAGCGGGACAAATCCCTAACTGATCAATTTTTAGGGTTCCGTAGTCAACTAGGAACCCTTATAGTTTCGCCATGTCTGTCTGTCCGTCCGTCCGTCCGTCCGTCCGTCCGCGGATAATCTCAGTAACCGTAAGCACTAGAAAGCTGAAATTTGGTACCAATATGTATATCAATCACGCCAACAAAGTGCAAAAATAAAAAATGGAAAAAAATGTTTTACTAGGGTACCCCCCCTACATGTAAAGTGGGGGCTAATATTTTTTTTCATTCTAACCCCAACGTGTGATATATTGTTGGATAGGTATTTAAAAATGAATAAGGGTTTACTAAGATCATTTTTTGATAATATTAATATTTTCGGAAATAATCGCTCCTAAAGTAAAAAAAAGTGCGTCCCCCCCCCTCTAACTTTTGAACCATATGTTTAAAAAATATGAAAAAAATCACAAATGTAGAACTTTATAAAGACTTTCTAGGAAAATTGTTTTGAACTTGATAGGTTCAGTAGTTTTTGAGAAAAATACGGAAAACTACGGAACCCTACACTGAGCGTGGCCCGACACGCTCTTGGCCGGTTTTTTCCATTATTACGGCTCAGCCACGACATTGGTCTAAGCGCGACAGCGGTGAGCGGCAGCCATACGTGCGAATGAAAAGTCCCATCGCTGTGTCTCGCTCCAATGTATGGACGCCGCTCACCGCTGTCGCGCTTAGACCAATGTCGTGGCTGAGCCATTACACTATTAAGGGCCACTTGCACCAACGAAAATGGAGGGTTAACCCACCATTTTATATGGAATTTGACAGTTGACAGCCCACTAAACCTAAGTTAAGGGGCTACTAAAGGAGCGACTGACAGCTCATAGGCCACGCTTGTCAATTTCCTCAGCCCCCGCAAGCACGCACACATAGAAGCGCCGAAATGCGATTCGCGGAGCAACAGAGCTCCATCTAGCTTCATGAATGTAAACTACAACTATCGGTAGTCAGCCAAAGAAAGTGGTCGGTGCAAGTGGGCCTAAGTTGAGTTCCACATGTAAAATCGCTGTCAATGGAAATTGTCAACAATGTAAACAAACCATTATATTAAATATCAATATTTTAGCACAATTTTATTATTTTAAAGGTTGTGGATCATAATGTGATATGAATTGATTAAATAACACATGGATTTAGCTAGTATCTGATGAGTTAGAATGGAAATTAAAAACATTTTGACTACAAGGTTTGTTTACATTGTTCACAAGTTCTATTGACGGAGATTTTATCCACTGAACATGCGTGCGATATTTAACCAGTGGACACTCTAATTAATAATGAAAAAAATGTAAAACATGGAAAAAATTGATCAGTTCCATTTGTCCCCCAGTCGAAATTGCCCCGCTGTACCTTACCTCTGAAATGTATGGGCCGCTTAGGCTTAAAACTAGATGGCGCTGTTTCGCAGCCTGGAAGTGGCCGAAATCATATTCCCCCAAATATTAGAACAAATGACATGCTTCTTTATTTTCTCCTTTAATTATCCTTATTGATACATATATATCTAACACATAAAAATGAAAAATATAACAAGGACCTGTGTAAGAGTTTTGAGTGATTCAGTTAGTTTCATTGGACTTATATAGACCGTGATTAATCCATAACCATAACGTTAACGTCGTTAACCATGTAACCTTTATGAAAAGAAAGTAGATACACCCCGCGCGTGCTCAATGAAAATGCTCCTCGTTACGGAGCGAAACATGTCGAGCGACCTTCGACAATTTTACGTGAGTTACCCGATTTCACATGTTTAATAGAACACCCATATTAAAGCTGGCTGGCTTTTGGTGTTTTGGGTATCCATGGCCAACAGTGATCGCTTACTATCAGGTGACCTATCTACTCGTTTGTCTCCTATAGCACGAAAAAAAATGTTTTCAGGAAATCAGTCTACACCCTGTTTCTATTGAATCTTTGCTTCAACTTTGATTATTTCCGAATCATATAATTAAAAAAATGCGGGGTCAATCAAACCACCTACTGATTCTGAGTGATGTTTTTTGAGTATCATGGTTAATGCGCCAACTTTCATAACAAAGTATTTTTATATTTAAATCTTCAAATATAAGCTAAACAAACAACTAAATAATCTGAAAAACAAACGGGTATTGATCCATCACTGTTCTAAATTGTATCAGCATGTCGTGTCAAAACTGATGTCCGCCAAAACCAATATCCGATATCGTCCAATCATCGGACGCGGCGCTAGCGGGGTGTTCACAATCACTTTCATGCATAGAACTGCCGATATTACATACACAGCCTGCAAAAATCCGAATAATAACCCATATTCGTATAAGTAAACATAATTTTATACGAATACAAAAAAAAAGTACATTTTATTCAGGGGATGGAGCCGCCTGGGAAGCAGAAGAGTGTTGGGAGGCACCGCTCTTCCCTAGGTTCGTAGGCAGTATGTTTTTTTTTCTCACGAGAAAATAAATACTACAACAAATATTATTACTACAGACTGTGCTACAGATGTAATTATACTTAACTATTTAATTGATTTTTAATTTAATTCCAAGATACAGGGCCTAACACTGATTCAAACTTTCACGATTTTTAACACATATTTAAAATTGCAAACGGGACTTAATCGCGTATTTACTATGTTTTAAACACTAACCTCCGACGTTTCAAGGACGGCATTGTCCCCGTGGTCTTGTGGTAAAGTCGGAGGTTAGTGTTTAAAACATAGTAAATACGCGATTAAGTCCCGTTTGCAATTTTAAATACAGGGCCTAACTTAGGCACAGTCAAAAGCGTGGGATTTTGACTCTATTTGAATACGATACGATCTTGAGGATAGCTCACACTATATTTTCGTGCTTGCCAAATGAAATAAAAGTTGAAAGGCGATACCCAAGGTCGTTTCCAACTCAACCAAATCGTACCGAATTTTAACATCAGAATCGGTTTTCGAAACTCCTTCTCTTTTACTCCTATTAGGGCCACTTGCACTAACGAAAACGAAAGGTTAACCCAAGGGTTAACCCACCATTTTATATGGAATTTGACAGATGACAGCCCACTAACCCCGAGTTAAGTGGTTGGTGCAAGTATTTAGAGTGACAGATATATTAGTTGCCCGAAATTCAAGAATTTTCACAGATAAAACTGTAGGATTTTAGCAAATAGAAGATATACTTCTGTTTGCTACATAAATTTAGGGGTCGCCTTATACTAGGAAACAGCTTAACATTGGTTACATTGTTTTGCTAATAGAAATGCAGGAAAACGTGTCGACAACACTTTTACAGGTAAATTCTGGAAAGCTGGCGAGAGTGGCAAGTGGAATCGAACTAGTGAATTGTTTGATACGTGTGGTATGATTGGTATGCACAGTAAAAATCTGTTAACAGTTTTTTTTGTATAATGACTATGACTAAAGGTAGCGATTTAGGTTGCTCTTTCCAAGACTTTTAAAAACAGTGACACCTGCGTTAATACACCGCAGCAGTTACGCAGCAGCGGCGGCTATCACAACTATTGGGATATTACCAGGTTGATTATGAACACTATTACTTCTACTAATATTGCTACTTCATTCGTTTTTAACTACTTCACTCAAATTAAAGAATAGGTTCAGGTCGTGTCGTTCCAGAAGGTGAAGGAGTTGGCAGAGGACCGGACGAGTTGGGGATTGCTCCACCGACAAGAGCACAGCTCTTAAGTTAGAAGAAGAAGAAGATTCGTTTATTACAAGCATAGTAACAACCAATTTACAATCAGCAATTCAAGATGTCTTCACTACGAAGTCGTAGTGTCTTCACTACAAGTGTCTGTACTCGAACTAGCCAACCGTCACTGCATTCCCCCTGTTTTATAACAATCTAAGACGGCGGGAATCAGTGACTAGTATGAGTCAATTGATATTATTTAATACGCTCATCATAAATAACAGTAACACAAATCCAAATATAAGCAATGAATAAATAATTATTCTAACTCTATGCCACTTTATATTTCGAATAAATGACTTTTACCCTGTAGATACTTGTTGATAGGGTACTAACAAGAACATGTGATATTTAACCTAATGTATATCTTCAACCATGTAGTTTTTTTGACATCAATGATGTTCAAACCCATTTAGTATTCAAGGTGTGTGGTCCATCGAATAAAGGTTTTATTCGCTCAGGATCCAGCAGGACAGCTTTATTAGTTTTTACTCTTCCAAACACGGACGCGGATAGTCTGATGCGATGGAAATTATAACTGACAGATACTGTTTTAGGGTTCTGTACGGTGACAGCTGAGGACAAATTAAAAAAAAATGTTTATTTATTTTTATTACACTCGCACACTGCTAGTATTTATAACCGCGGGCAAAAGCTAGTATTTACATATTTTTTCCGTTGTGAATAACATTGATGTATAACAATGTGTTTCACTTGGGGCGTAAGAATATTCCAAACACGAGTATTTATATTTACTTAAAAGACATGTAACTCCGTATAGACGGATAAATTAAAAAAAAAAAAGTACCTCAAAGCCCTAGAGAAAAAGGTACGGTGGCCTAAATGGCGTTACACCTTTGGGGAACGCTGGGCTAAGTAGATGGCGCTAATATTAATATTTGACATTTTAACACATATCAAGCTAAGAATATGGGCCAAATTGTCAAAACTGAGGTTCAAAAGTTTTAAGCCTGTGTCGGGAGATGGCAGTTCTATGCACTGTGATTACACATTTTACTTTGACAGTAACTCTCTATAATACTCGATCCTCTTTGGTTATACGAATAGGGAACTTGACTGTAGTTAAAATAAAACGTCGTTCGTCACACGTGCGAGAATGTCAAATAATGACATACTTCTCGCACTTATAACGAAATTTACTATTATACCATTCACGAAATAAAGCATCAGATAATTATACGAAAAACATGGACATAAGTTATTTTTAAATCCAATTTCTATTTAATAAGTCAGGTAAAAATATATAAAGTAACTGAGTTGACCGTGACGTCACTCAATTCTATTTCATATAAATTCCATATTAGCAAGTCATTCAAATTCGTTTTGACAGTTCTTAAAAAGAAGCTGATTTGACTAGGAGGCAAGTAGCTTATAGAAACTATTTAGAAACCAACCCAACTCGCTCTTACCCGTTTTTAGTAAAACATTTGTTTTTATTGTCCAGCTCGCCAGCTCAAACTTATTTCAAGGATTCAATTTTGTTCAAATTGACAATTGCGATGGCGTTACGTTTTCCTTGCATATTACCGGCAGTTTTTGAAACTACCCAATCCCATTGGGTTTTAAACTGTATTCGTTCTTCGTTTAGGTTTACAATTGAAGGATGGGGGTGAGTTAGTGATGGAGTGGCTATTCTGCGACAGGTGGACGGATACGGTTCCGTTCTTTTCGTTTTTGCGATCGATGTCTTGATTGAATAATGCTCTGTTTCTATGTAGTTTAGCTAAGTTTTTATTGTTTCTATTTGAGGTATTTCTCTGATATCTCAACCCCCATTTGGTTGATTATTTGACGGTAGAAAGGTTTCAGGCAGGTTTAAATTCATGGAACATGGATGCATACAATTTAAGGGCGGCTGTCCCTGTGTCAAAAATCGGCTATTGGCAATTTATACGACATTTCTACGTTACATACGACCAGCCATACATATAAAATATAACGTCCCTTCTTGCAAAAATCGGCAGACCTGTTTTTTTATGTATTCATGGAACAACGGTAGCTAATAATATAAAAAAAAACAGTGCGTGGATTTTCGCGTTTAGTTACGTCCATCTTTTTACTGTTTTAAATATTTTACATTGCTATTTGGTCAAATTATTGAAAAAACAAACATAAACTCATTTAACACTCGATCTAAATACATATAATACACACATGACAATTCATTTCTGTTTTGTCACTCACCGAGTGAATGAATGGAATGAGTGAGTAGCGTTCAGCGCAACGACACTGACAGAATGTTACGCGCTGAGTGAGTCGGCATTTCACGCAAAGTAACACTGACTGAGTGTTACGCGCTGTCAGTTAGAAGTCGCATTAGAAGTTTCACTTCATAAATCTAAGGTGAGTTTAGACCAGCAAGTTATTGCTGCAAGTTTTGAGACGCAACGATAGGTAAGAGTGAGTGGCAAATACCTGCATCTCTTTCTTGCATATACTTCTGTCTCAAAACTTGCACGTCTAAACTCAGCTTTAGTGCAACTGTTCGTCTGCAACTATGCGGTCCTCGACCTTGTGAGGGTGAAAGATAGTCTCAATAGTCTGCCGGAACTACTTACTATAAAATTCGTTTTATTAGTTTTTCTGTCATTCAAATTCAGTGGAAAAAAATCTCGTAATTATAATTACAATTTAGAATTTATTCATAAATTCACTATGACATACATTAACTTTACTGTGGTGAGACTGTGACACTGACGATGTTTACGATCTTAAACTTCCCCACTTCAACTTCATATGAATTTATTTGTAAACCGCAACAGCGAGCAATTTTCATACTCTGATAAGTTTCCGCTCCCCACAGAGTATGGAGTATGTGAAATAAAATTGTAAACTAACCGCGTACTAAGTAATATCCGGAGCTTCCAAATTTGTTACGACGGAGTTTCCAGTGCTGTTAGTATCGGTATAAGAGTAGAGGTGGAGGCATAGGCTAACTTGCGAACACCAGTGTACTCTGGTGTATCTGACGTGGGAGTATTTATCCTTGGGGCGTTTTTTTAATAGACATGACGTGGATGCTCGGAAGACGCTGGTGGCTTTTTATTGCAATTTTCTGTAAATAAACTATGTGATCCAAAAGGTACCTGGGCATCTGAAATGAAATTTTCTCTTTTTGCTCTGTATAGCTACAGCACTATACATATGATTTTAGTGGTTTTCTTATAAAATAGCAGAGAGGGATGACCTTTTTTCCATGATGTCTGATCCATGACATGAATTTTAGGCCTAGAAGTTGACCCTACGTGACAAATAATACTATTTTTTTAATTATAAATGGACTTACTCTTGGCCACAGACTAGCCAAAGGCAGAGACGTGGCCTACGATGGAGTGAGATCGCCCAGAAGATGCCTGTTCACTCTTGATTTGAAGGTTGCCGGGTTATATGAGCTCGGAAATATAGCCGCCGGCAAGGAATTCCACTCCTTGGCAGCGCGCATAAGAAAAGAAGAAGCATTCATTTAACCAAGTCATGTTTCTTATCCCCTGGCTACACAGCTTGATCTGTTCTTGACTTGTTTTGTGTTTAAATAATTCTTAGATATCTCGAGGTCTTCCTACACTGGGCCGCTAAAACTCGCTTCGTCCGTCAGAACACAAAACCAGACGGTAGCGAAAAATAATTTCGCCTCGAATATGCACTTCTACTCGCGGTTAGAATCTCATCTTTCGTTCAGTATTCAATTTAGAAAATATTTAAATACGCTGGTTTGTTGGTTTTGTAATTGGTTTGCTAGTTTTGCATAAAGTTGTTGAATTTATTTTGCATTTCAATTTTACTGCGCGTTGTTTGTGGACGGCTCCAAAATTTTTGGAATATACTTTTTTGGACTAATTTAATCAGAATTGTTAGTGGGATTGTGTGTTTACTACGCAATGAAGAATATACGAAAGCATTTTCCATAGGCGAGACCTTTGCTACCGCTCGCGCTCGGTTTATTAAAAATATAGTTTTTTTTTGGCTTGTAATTATTATAATAACGTGTATTTTATCTGAGATGGTCCATCAAAATAAAACAGAAACCATATCGCTTTTATACACATTTTGGTTTTATATTTCATAATTTATGAACAGCGCCTGATACTATTATGAAAGCAAACGTCAGCGTCAGTCTGCTATAATGTTACACAAAGGGATAGTAATTTGAGTAAAATCATAGTAAAAGCAACAACGATACAATACGGGACTGACAAAACCCACACGAGAAAGCGTAACACTGAAATGTTTTAGGCTTAAAACTAGATGGTGCTGTTTCGCAGCCTGGAAGTGGCCAAAATCATATTTTCCCTAAATATTTAGGCGTGTTTTTATTTTTTATAATACATTTTTCTTTATTTTAATGTTATGATAACACCTCAATACACATTTTGACATGTTTCTTTATTTTAATGTTATGATAACACCTCAATACACATTTGTTTCACTCGGTGACAAAGCTTGTTTAACCTTCGTGCCTTGAAACCCTCGCAGCGCTCAAAATTCCACTTCTTGAACCACTCGCTACACTCGCGATGCTCGGGTATCAATTTTGGCATGTGCGGTTAAACAACAACTTTGCCCCCTTGTAAAACAAATAACTATTAATTACTCATGCTCGTGTTCCTGAAACATCCACTATAATCGACTTCTATATTAAACGGGGTGTGCGGAAAGTTACTTCATTATCCCTATAATCTCATTAAATTAGTGTGAATCATTTTCAGAGTCCAGCTTCATGAATCTACTCTAACTTTGATCAAAACATATCGCGCCTTCACGCCTTGTTTCATTCCAAACAGTATTTCAAAGGCGTAAAATACGCTTTTCAGTGAAAAGGTTTTAAAAGGTACGATTTTTTGAAAGGTATGCTTTTCTAAATTACGTAGATGTGAGATTAAGCTCGGCCAAACTAAAATGACACTAAACTAATTATAATAAGGTTTAGTTAGTTGACTAAAGTTCTCTTATCTATGTATGCAATTTAGATAGGATGAAAGTTAGTACATATTAAGGATTAATTTGTTTTAAAATAAGTATGTAAGTATTTATTATACTTTTTTGGCTCCGTAGTCAATTAGGAATAATGTAATTTCAATATATTCGCCTGTCTATCTGTTTATCCATCCACTTACGACTTTAGGGTTGTTACCTAGTCCTACTGCTATACATAAATTTTGGTATATGAATGATATATTAAATAGCTTAGTAAACAGTTTTCAAATAAAATAAATAAATAAATATTATAGGACATTCTTACACAGATTGACCGAGTCCCACGGTAAGTCAAGAAGGCTTGTGTTGATGTTGTGGGTACTCACAACAATATATATAATATACAAATACTTATACAGAGTGGGGCCTGTAACAAAGGCGAAGAATTGAACTGTAGGCTATTCTCCTTATACTGATCAACATTTGTTCAGTGACTTTTAAAAATTATGAAGTCTTTAAATTTTTAATTTTTCATACAAAATAAATATTAGCTTCAATGTACGCCATTATTGTTCTCATTGACGTTGTCTGTCACACTTTAGACTTAACAGAATTCGCAATACATTACCTCTTGGAAAAAACTTTCGAGGGTGATAAAAATCAAAATACAAGTTATTTTTAAAAGTCGCCGAACAAATGTTGATCAGTATAAGGAGAATAGCCTAGAGTTCAATTCTTCGCCTTTGTTACAGGTCCCACTCTGTATACATAGAAAACATCCATGACTCTGGCCCCGTAGCCGAATTGCATTTCTCCGACGCGAAACGAAAACGAAACGCCGCGGAAGGTAGTTTGGCTCTGTCGCGCCAATACGCAAGGGCAATAGAGATAGATAGCGTTTGTGCCATTCAGCTACGCACCCAGGAACAAACATCTGTGCTCATCATACAAATAAATGCCCTTACCGGGATTCGAACTCGGGACCGCGGCTTGGCAGGCAGGGTCAAATAAAATCTATTATAAAATTCAATAGGCATAGCGAAACATAAATTTACAAAATTTTTCTATTTTTTACTTTTTTTTTTGTACATTAATAATACATACATACAATCACGCCTGTATCCCATAAAGGGGTAGGCAGAGCACATGAAACTACTAAAGCTTCAGTGCCACTCTTGGCAAATAACGGTTGAAAGTACTTGAAAGAAAACGAAACTGTGACATTGCAGTGACAGGTTGCCAGCCTCTCGCCTACGCCACAATTTAACCCATATCCCACAGTCGCCTTCTACGACACCCACGGGAAGAAAGGGGGTGGTGAAATTCTTAACCCGTCACCACACAGGCCACACAGGCACATTAATAATGATCATCAATCATTTATCAGCCCTTTATCACCCACTGGCTGAGCATTATGCTTCTCTTCTAGTATGCCACTTGTTTGGGTCCTTGTTAGTACAATAAAAAAGGAACGTGATTACTAACTACATTAAATTCATCACTCGCCTGGTTATTTCGTTTTCACATTATCCGATCCGAGCCGCCATCTTTTATTTTTAACCCCCGACGCAAAAACGACGGGGTGTTATAAGTTTGACGTGTCTGTCTGTCTGTCTGTTTGTCTGTCTGTCTGTGGCGTCGTAGCTCTCGAACGGATGAACCGATTTTGATTTTTTTTTGTCTAAAAGCTGAGTTAGTCGGGAGTGTTGTTAGCCATGTTTCATGAAAAGCGGTGGGGGGTTTTTTCAAAATTTTAATTTTGTGGTTAGGTTATTCCCTTTGAAACCCCTCCTACATCCGATATCGGATCGGATAATGTGAAAACGCACTTATCCCAGTCATTTGGGGTCGGCGCAGCATGTTTTCCTCTTCCGTACCTCTCTATCGCCCGTCATCTCATCATTCACTTGTTTCCGTTTCATCCACCTTTGATCATAACTGTATTACACTGTAGAACATATTTTCTTCATAAACTTGTAAGTCTAAAAAACCGGCCAAGTGCGAAATGAATGGTCATTTTTTGAATATTTTCTTAAATTACTTTAAATTTGTTGTTGAATGTCCTAAGGCACCCCATAGGGCCTCCACAAGATCCTTCCACGCCTTTCTATCTTGAGCCACCGCCTTGGCCTCGTTCCAGCTCAGTCCACATTCCCTCAGCTTGTTCTCAAAACTCCGCCTCCAGGTGTGTACGGGGCGTTTGCGGCTCGCTTCCCTCCTTGAGGTCGCCACTCAAACGCGATACTGGCGCTGTTGGTAGCACCAGGAACTTGAAAATTACTTGACTAAATGTAAAAAAATATTTTTGAAATACTTATAAAAAGCTCTTTCATTTGATATGTAACACAATACAGTTCAAAATTTTTAATTTTCACTTTTACCGTGCAAAAGTGGCCCCTATAATTAAATTTTCTTAATTTAAATTACAGGTCACAGGTTAACATAATTATGTGTGCCAAATTTTAAGTTAATCGGTTCAGTAGTTTTGGAGAACATTGGCTGTGACAGACGGACAGACAGGCGCACGAGTGATCCTATAAGGGCTCCGTTTTTCCTTTTTGAGGAACGGAACCCTAATAAAAACTGGGAATATATTTCTACAGCTTCTATCTAAACCTGGCCGTACTTTGCCTTTTGCTCGCTCGTAGCTTTCAATACTGCCAGGAGTACATCTCGTGATTGAAAATGTAATGAAATTCTTTCAATGCAGCCTTTTGCAACCAAAGACTAATTCTAACTTGCATTTTTTTTAGACCGTCAACCAAATCTTGTCACTAGAAAAAGGCGGCAAATTTGAAAAATCGCGGGCTAGCAACACTAATAGTTTTGAAAATCGGTGGAAATTCGCGTGTCATTTGTATCTTATCTGTGGAAATCTCCAACCTACCAAAAAGAGAAATGACTAGCACATATCCGTCTCTTTTTAATACATTATCTAATTCGTAAGGAAGGAGGGAGCCCCTTGAAAAAAAAATATCTGTGGCTGTTCGACGTACATTGCTGGTTTTTGTTCGTTGCATAGGGATACCATACTTTAGTTTGATGTACATTGCTACTGCCAAAATTTGGTTGACAGGCTATATTAGAAAGGTACACTATTTGTAAAACCCCCATGATAAAATGTTTAAACATAAACTAATTACTAACTCCGAATAAATCTGCCCTACAAATATATTATTTTGGTTTATTTTGCGAATAGGATGGAAACTTTCGTTTATATTTTACCCGTGTTTCATACTCGCATCATCAACATCCTCCTTGCGTTATCCCGGCATTTGCCACGGCTCATGGGAGCCTGGAGTCTGCTTTGACAACTAATCCCAAGATTTGGCGTAGGCACTAGTTTTATGAAAGCGATTGCCATCTGACCGTCCAACCCGAAGGGTAACTAAGACCTTATTGGAATTAGTCCGGTTTCCTCACGCTTTCCTTCATCGAAAAGCAACTGGCAAATATCAAATGACATTTCTGGTAAAACGCATTGGTATGAGCCGGGGTTCGAACCCGCGACCTCCGGATCGAAAGTCGTAAGCTCGCATGTATGTAAGAATAAGTATCTATTACGTACTCGAGCAAAATTAAATAGAATAATAAAATGATATCATTATGGGTAAGGTGAGGGTCAGGGTGCCGAAGACCGGCCGAAGTGAAACAAATTATGCATCTGGTGGGGCAAATGTAACCCTTTCAGGCCCCGTAGCCGAATGGCATTCCTACGACTCGAAACGAAAACGAAACGCCGCGAAAGGTAGTCTGGCTCTGTCGCACCATTATACGCAAGAGCGATAGAGATAGATATCTACGAGCGTTTCCTTTCATGAGCGTTTCGTGAGCGTTTGTGCATTGGGCTACGCATGCTGGTCCTTTCCTTTCAAGTTGACCTTAATTATACTCTAAGATCTTCATGAACTAGTGTCTAAAAAGTAAGACAGAATATTAAATTCGTATGTAACATTATAATGTACTTAATTATTACCAAATAAGAAATAAATGTATACAGTATTGTAATACCAAATATTTACCTAAACCTACTACCTATTTATTTCAGAGGAATTTGTTGACTAAAACAAAATTTAGGAAAAAAGGCAGTTATACAATACGCATTTTACGATCCCGACGAATTGAGAACCTCCTCCTTTTTTTGAAGTCGGTTAAAAGAGTATCAAAACCGTTAAGTAGAATGACCGAATGCACGTTTAAATTGGCCTCCTTTGTTACTATACATAAATACATAATTACATAAATTAATATATGCAGAAAGAATATTCATATAAGTAAGTATCTTTTTACCTCCTTATTTAATATTAACATCGACGTATCCCCCTTATGGGATACAGGCGTGATTGTATGTATGAATCGACGTATGATTTCAACGTAATTGGGTTGATTAAAAATTCCAGTAAAGTGAACATTTTTAATGATTAAAACATTAATTGTTACATTTATTAATGAGTTTTTATTATGATTATGAATACGAATATGACATTTATACTATATTTTATTCTATAGTAATTATAGGTACTGAATTAGTCTCCAAAGTAATCTTAATCCTAATATACATTTTGACTTAACTTATTACACTATAATCTAATAAAATTGGCAGTGAAATGTAAAATTTGAGCTTAATATTTACTTACTTAAATATTATTCAGCGAAAAAATTGCTCACAAATTTCAGATGTAGGTACTTAACGTAAAAAATATATCAAATATTATAAAAGTTAAGAATTCTTACTGCGTACTTCCGGCACCTGCAAAATAATTTTGTAAAAAATACGTTTGAATTTGTCGAATTTTTCCTATATTGAGTGAGTATTATGAAAAACCAATGATATTTATAGCTGGGGTGCACGTGTAAATATACTTATATCGGTACTGAGAAGTGGTATCTTTACCGAAGTTATACCTAATTAATATATTGTAGGTAATTTAATTATAGCTAAAGTAATCAATAGTCAGGACCTGATCTAGCTTTTGGCGTTAACAACATTGTCAGGCAAATCTAGTACCGAAATCCAGTTTCTCTTTTTGCCTGTATCTAGGTCTATTAATTTTATCATAGACCGATCTTTGTTAGCTTGAACTGTAGCCTGGTAAATCGGGCCCTAAACGAACACTTGTCTGTACCGATTTGTACGTGCCAGTACCCTAAGATTTGATTTATCATCTTTATTACGGGAGCGTTTTACATTGTCTTAAAAGACATGCGCATGTTTAACCTTTTAACTACTTAGAATTTTTCACATACGTGCTCAAGCCGCCGCTGGTAATGAAGTTACACGTAGCTTTGTGTTATTTATCAGACTTCAGGGTAATTCCATGTAACAGAGTAATGTAAGTGACCAATTATTTGCATGTTTTTTTATTCATGGTGCTAATTTAAATATCAATATATCTAAGGATTAAAAGTAGGCTTATCTAGAGATAAATTAAGACTTCAATTTGCATCATAAATAAAAAAACATGCAATGAAGTGGTCACTTACATTACAGTTACGTGGAATTGCCCTTCAGTGAAATAACTAGATATAGTACTTTTGTTTTTAAAATAGAACTATTTACGGCGATTAAAGGGTTAAACTATACCTAACTCTACAAACAAATGCGTAGGACTTTAGATGCTTGGCGAACGCCATAAGACACGATGTATTGTAGTCTACGATAACACGAGACGAGTGGAACGATTTATATTTTGAAGTTTGTTTTTTAATTTATGCAAGTTATTATCGTAATTTGTGTTAATTTATTTAAATTTTCCTTAATCGATGAAATCAGTTGTTACTTTGCGAAAATCCATGTTTGTCATAAACTAGAACATTCCTTCGCTAATCCGCGAATTAACAGTAAGAGTTTAGAAGTAAGTATAATAGGTTAGCACTGATTGACTTGCACGTTATCAATTCGCGGATTAGCAAAGGAATGTTCTAGTTTATGATTAAATTTTCCTTCTTAAATATTTCACGTTTGGTCCACCCGTCTCGAACTTTGCTTCCCAATCAGAGTAGAACGAACGTTTGTCTTCACGCTCCATGGAACTGACAGTTAAACGGATAAGAGAAGTAACTAGAACACGAAAAATTAGCAGCGCGGACAGCCTCTTTTCCTTACAACAGGCGAAAGAGGTGGTTTGGCACACTCCTCTCGAAATCCCGTACAGCTTAACGTTGCTACCTCCCTTTCCATGGAACTGACAGCTCAACGAATGTGAGAAGTAGCTGGAATATGAAAAGTTAGCAGCGCGACAGGTCGGGCAGGCTCTTTTCCTTGCAGTAGGCGTAGGAGGTGGGCCACGCCTTGAAGCCGACGCGGTCGTAGATCCGCTTGGCGCATCGCACGTCGTCCGCTAGGTCTTCGTTCAGGAGATCTGCAAAAAAAATTGTATACTAACATTTCTTGCAAATAATAGTGTTGGTTCAAAAGTTCTTCTAGTAGCTTTAGAAGTGGACTGACTGACATGTTTGTTTGTGATATGTAGGTAATTGTAATCAAATTGTGACTCAAGATCCTTTCAACTTCTTAGAGACCAACGATTACTTCTAGAGTCCTTTTCAGAGAAATCTTTCTTTGTAGGTACAAAAAAAACTATCTTGTATAAATTATGAATTACATACTTTGATTATCGATAAAACCTACTCAAAATGCGTAATATACAGGGTGAAATAAAAAGGACCCAAAGTTTTCATAGTGAATTTGGAGGTCATAATGAACAAGTTTTATTATAGGCTGAAATCTCGAAAAAAAAAAATGACAGTCGAAATGTATGAAACAGTCCATTTTTTTGCGATTTCAGTATTGGTTCCATAATAAAAGTTGTTCATTATGATCTCAAGTCACTATGACAAGTTTGAACGCCTGCACGGTCCTTTTTATTTCACCGTGTGTCTTTCAAAATGTACTTATAGTCTTATATTAACTATTTTAATTTTCCATTTTTTCAGGTAATGGACAAACTTATAGTCTTATATTAACTATTTTAATTTTCCATTTTTTCAGGTAATGGACAAACTTATAGTCTTATATTAACTATTTTAATTTTCCATTTTTTCAGGTAATGGACAAACTTACTACTTTCATCGCAATTGCTTGGAGAAGCAACGATTATGCTTGCAACAGAAGCCATCAGATGCCGAAGGTGAAAGCGCTTTAAGACGACACAGGAGGGGTCAATTCTCCATACAAACGGTCTCGACTATTTCCTCCCTGGTTTTTGAAGATAAAGCAATATTTTTTTCAACACAGATTATTATTATTTTTATCTGTGTCCGACCGTTTTGATTTTTTTGATATTTTTATTTTAAAAAACGCTAGAGCCAATTAAAATGTTCCAAAAACGGCCTTTTTCATTATGGCGCAAAAAAGGTGTGATACTCAAGATTGGTAACAATTAACTAAAAAAACTAAACGGTCCGACACAGATTATTTAATTGTTATTCAGATTCTCAAACTTCGTTCAAATTGGTAAAGTTTTGAAGGAGGAAACAGTCGAGAGCGGAACCTCGATTTTAAAGATTTTTTCGCAATATCTTTTAACTGAGTTGTTCATAATGGACAATTTTTTTTCGATAAATCTAGTTAATAACACTATTAAACTAGAATCCCCAAATTGAAAGGGGGCTCCTTTCCATTTGAACATTTTAGCTCCTGTAGCGCCTAAATCCCCAAATTTCCTTTTACAAACGGTTTAATCGGTCAGATTAGCGATTTTAATTACTGGATAAAAGGTTAGTTAGTAACTCTTAGTACCTTCACACTTCATGTTGCAGTGACCTCCTTTACGGCCCTTCTTGCACCAATCTTTGTTGTTGATCTGAAAATTAACGTGTTGCGGTTAATATCATTAATAACTGACTCAATATGTCGACAAAACCGTTCTTTAAATAAGTTCAGTCAGGAAAAAGTATAAACTTAGAGAGAGGCACCTCTGCAGTCAATAATACTTCGATTTTACTAAAGCATTAGTTTGAGTGCATCGTCTTAATTTTGCAAAAACGTTGTGCAAAATGTTATTGAAGGTGACTGTACCACACTCATACCACGTATCCGATTTCATAATTTCAACATCACCTTTCTTGCCGGGGGTGTCGCAGAAGTCGATTGTGGGATATGGGTTTAATATGGGTGTGGTGGGGATTAGCAACATAATTACTGTAATTTTTAACTGTAATGTGCTATGTATCGTAAGTAATGTTTTGTTTAGGCCATACATCTTAGCGTATACGTAATAAGGTTCATATTGAATAGTCGACGCTACGTCATTAAACAGAAGGCTAGTGATCGACAAATTCGCACGGTTATCTAACTGCACAGGTGGCTCAGCGGCGTAACGCCAGACACACGATCCGACGGTTGGAAGTTCGATCCTCAGCGGCGCAGAATCTTTTTCCATTTTTTAAGGATATTGGATTTACTTATATTATTGATACATGGTATTCGGCGAGTCATTCCAGCTCAAGCCTCCGAAATATTAGTACGGTTGTTGTGAGAATAATGTACCCGTCATAAATGAAATTATAAATGTAAAATTGGATGGCAAAATGCAGTAATGATTAAATTACGGATATAATGTTTTGTTTCCTATGTGTGTGAAATTGTGGTGAAGGGGTAAGTGCTAATTATAAGAATCTAGGGTTCAGTTTATAAAATTATGGCTTAGAAATACTAGTGCACAGTTAAACTATATCCCTTTGTTTTAGCCTATGGACATGCCCTTCATGGTTCGGTTAGATTGCAACCTGAACGTAGCTATATATGCAAATAATTATCACGCTAGCCGGCGCACTTTGGATTAGCAGGATTCCCAAACCGGTGGTTTAAACTCCTCTTGGCGCTCAACATCTAGTTTTAGCTTAGCTTAGTAATTAGTCTTAGGTACTAGTGTGTATTTTAATTAGAATAATATTTTTTACTCAAGTCACCGACGTTTTATTGTTGCACCCAGCTTAAACACTCGTAATAAATGGCGCCCAACGTGGGGCCCGAACCCACGACCCTGAGATTAAGAGTCTCATGCTCTACCGACTGAGCTAGCCGGGCAGTTAGATAACCGTGCGAATTTGTCGATCACTAGCCTTCTGTTTAATGACGTAGCGTCGACTATTCAATATGAACCTTATTACGTATACGCTAAGATGTATGGCCTAAACAAAACATTACTTACGATACATAGCATATTACATAAGATGAAGGACCCACACGGCAGATTAGCAAGGTGGGCCATGAAACTACAGCAATTCAGTTTTGATATAGTGCATAGGCCTGGCAAAAGCCACATTGTACCTGATGCATTGTCACGCGGTGTGATGAACAGTGCTACTTCTGAAATAAATGTTATAGATATTTTAGAACGCCATAAAGATGATTGGTACAGGTCTAAGGTAAGAGAGATACAGACTAATACACCACACGACTGGAAAGTTATGAATGGCTTGTTGTATAAAAGGATACAGTTAAGTTCGTTTCCGAGCCAAGAGGATGCTTGGAAATTGTACGTGCCGCAGCCATTACGGGGTAAGATCTTTACAGTGTCATGACAATATGACAGCTGGTCACTTGGGTATTCGTAAGACGTTCCTTAAAATAAGACAAACATATTTTTGGCCAAATATGTGGGAAGAGGTGAAGGATTATGTAAGTAAATGTGATACTTGTGCGAGACATAAGGTGTCGCAGCAAGGCCCGTTAGGACTCATGGGTGAGCACAGGGAGGTTACACGGCCGTGGCAGCTTATATCATTAGACTTGATGGGTCCATTTCCAAAGAGTAAATCAGGTAACACTATGCTACTTGTGATTACATGTTGGTTCAGCAAATTTGTGCTACTATTTCCATTAAGAACCGGAAAGGCAGAGAAGATATGCGAGATATTGGAAAATCAGTTATTGCTGTTTGGTGCACCTAAAGCTATCATATGTGACAATGGGCGACAATTCTGTTCACAGCAGTTTAAGGATTTGGCCATGAGGTATAACAGCCAACTATGGTTTACGCCAAACTATCATCCCCAGAGCAATCCCACGGAGCGAGTCAACAGAGTAGTGGGAACCATGATTTCGACGTTTGTAAAGTCAGGGAAACATATGTAACTAAACCTCCGCTCACCTTACTTATCTACTTACTTACTTACTTGACTAAACATACTTATAACTAACCCTCCTTTAAATATACCCCGTAAATTTGGCCTTGTGATCGTCTAGCGTGAATAAGTAGAACCCTTCGATGTGAACCGCGATAACCTAGATCCTTTAATGAGTATCAGCTGTATTTTTGACTAATTTTTAAAATTTTATTTATTTATATTTTGGAAAAGAATAAAGGTTATTGTAGCATAATAATATAGTGTTATAGAAGAGTATTTTATCAGATTTAGGCCTAGAAAGTTATGAGTGAGAAAATTAATGACGTAATGAAGAAATTTTTAGAATAAAAGTTAGTGAGTGAAACATACATGCAATAAATATTAAAAAATATTTTGGTAATCATCGGCTACGCCTTATTAGTGGATTCGAGTTGCAGGACTGCCTTGCGTTGCCGTCTGAATCCCCTAACCTGATCAAACCACTTTATCAGGCATCCTAAGCAAGTAAGCCTGAAGGGCTATCTATCTACGAACTAACCCCCTTTTATTTTGTTTTGTTTCTTTTCCCTAGCTAATCCCCCCTTTCCCCAATACTGTTAATAGACCATAACTTCTCGATCCTTCTAATGTATCATCAAGGCTCCGAGTAGTTGCTACCACTGAGAACGAAGTAAGTAAGTCTAGTAACTCCTTGAAGCTTTTGACTTGTCATCAGTGGACGGCGCTCGCATGCCACTGGGCCCTATAACAAACCTATGCTTTTTATTCCAAAGAATAGTTTGTTTCCCTAACCAACTTGATAGAATTTACCTTGAAAACTAGTTAGCAACACTCACTGGCTCGATGCTACATGAAGAATCAGAAATTGCTACCACAATTATTAATTTCACTCAGATAAATTAAGTAATAAGAGATTTTATAAATTACCAGTTTTACCACATATTTTAAGATAGTAAACACCACATTTAAAGTCCATTTAAACCATATAAATAGTAATAGTTAAATTATTTCTCCACAATACACGTTGACCAATTATATTTTAAGACCAATCATAATAGAACTCTACTTTCATAGAAATAGTGTGTGATTCTACCCTAATCCTATTGTTTTTCCCTACTCTAACATATCTGAAACACAGACCGTCACTTACCATAGATCTTGTGTTCAAAATATGCACAAGTGTATCCCTACAATAAGCTGTACAGTTCAGCCAGCGAAGCTGAGATAGGCAACCTATAGGCTTGTGTTCTTATCCCCCCCTCTGCTCTTGCCCGCAGGCTAGGGTAGCAGAGAGTAGATCGCCCTATCCGTGTATATATCCAGTATTCTAGGACACACCAGTACCAGCCACATGAGAGACCCAGCTGCGATCAACTTTACTTAGATGTGGATCGATCACAACCGAAATCCCCAGCGACCAACGCCAGCATGGACTAGAGCACCGAGTAAATAAATATAAATATATATAGGACCCCAGCCTCAAATACTGCCGACTTCTGTGAGCAAGGATTACTCCTAATGTCTTTCATCAATCGTGAAAGTCCTCACTTCCATCTAACAGTTGGACTCTTTGAGACCGGTGAGAAAATACGCTTTTGTAAGTAAATAAAAGCGCCCAAGCCCTCCACTTGGAACAAAAAGACCCCTAAACGCCTTATGTTTAACACCGCGAGGTATAAAGCGCTTAGCCGAACAACAGTCTGTCACAAACAATGATCTGGCTTATAACTTTCACTAAATAACCCCTTAGAAAATTACTAAGTTCAATTTTACTGACCAACTAAACAAACGAATGAAGTTTCCTTTACGTGCTATAATCTAAGCTTAGTTTTGCAAGAATTTCTCCCTACAAAACCAAACACAGACTTATCTCCAAGCACCAGCCATACATCGACCCAGTCTTTGTATTGCTTGACGGCGCTCACGAAACAAAGCACAGAAAACTTCACTATACACATTAATTTAAATGTAACACTACACTATAAATAGAACACTAAAATAACCCCACAACTGACGGTAAAGCAATTCCACCACAGGTCTAAATTCAACTGTACGACGATATTGTCCCCGCACAATCAAACAGAGACACAATTTCAAAGTTTACAATCACTTAGAATAATTTCCAAGTAAAAACAAACAGAGAAATAATAGCAGAACAACTTCACTCACCAGTATAACACACGAAAGCCAGAGACACTGTTAGTCTTGTAGATATTTTAAGAATGACTCGCGTCGGCTCGCTCCGACCCTTTTATAGATTCAAAATGAGCGACAAAAGAGCGACAAAACGGCTACAAAAGAGCGACAAAACGGCTACAAAAGAGCGACAAAACGGCTACAAAAGAGCGACAAAAGAGCTACAAAAGAGCGACAAAACGGCTACAAAAGAGCGACAAGTAACAATGGATAGCCGCTAAATTACATGCATAAGAAAAAGGTCATAACTGTTTTGTTTACTAAGTCGTACGCCTTAGGCATTTATGTCCAAGACAGCTCAGCACGTACGTTTTTGCTTCTCAATAGTAACATCTGCATGACTGCACGTGTTCCAAAGTGATATAGGAATAATTTTATTGATACCTAGTTAGCGACGAAGAGTTATGTATTGCGGTTAGTATAGGTATGCAGATATTTTTTTGTTAAAGGGTTTTAGTTAGTTTTGTAGATCAAATACGCAGTAAAATATCATTTTTGTTTCTAAATGCTACATTAAACACATCCAGAAAGTATACTACTAATCATTATCAACTTTCATGACCTGTGATTGAAATCAAGACATAATATCGGAACGCTACGCAGCTGACAACTGTCAGTGTCAGCATTCCGTCCATGTGAACGTAGTTTGTTGATAAATACGTTTTTTCCAACCTGTTTTGCATCAAATAATAGTGAATTTGACGAGTGAAAACGTGACTAAACATGTGATAAAGCTTCAAAGATATTATTTGTCAAAATATCCAATGAAATCCCAAAGGAAATATGCACCAAAAAGTTGGTCAAGGATAAGTTGATTCACCGTAAGTTTTATATGTAATAACGAGTCATTTTCCTCGTCTTAGACGCTTGTTCTGTTACAACTCGCCCCCAGATTAGATTTATTTTACAGAATACAAAGTGGTTTGTAAAAAAATCTAATCTTATTTAGCAAAAGAAGCAATAAATTGAATAAAAGTTTAATATCTCTAGATCAGTCGGAAATATTCCCCCATTTCTAATCGTGTGGTGTGTATTCCAATACTATGCAACTGCTAGCGACTCAGTTTTGAAATTAGCTCATCAGAATCTCGACAATGAACCATGATAACTCCTTCCTCAGAGTCCACGCACCGCCAGGGATACCAGGTTGTGAATCTGATAGGTCCTATTAACCCGTTCTTGCTAGCTCGTTCCCCGGTCGCGGCGAATATTCATTCCATCCACACTGTTGGACCGGAATAATTATCGTAATAATTTCAACGAGTTCACAATAACTTCCCACGCAATTACGAAGAAACCTTTAGAGCTCTCATTATAAGTCCAGAGCCTTCAATCTCCATTGTCGGAACTCAAACCAATTCCTCTACCTAATCACTCCAGCCACATGTTTTGGCGCATGTCTCATACTTGAATAAAATATACTGACTTAAGATCTGTTTGGATGTGTTTTTTTTTTTATAAAACAAACCTTAAATGACATAAGCATGTACCTCAACTTGGTACCATATCATGATCAAATGAAGAAATGTTTTGATGATACTAAACTTCACAAATTCGAACACATAACAAGGAAACAAATATTGAAAAGAGCCTCGTTCTCACTAGACGATATCGGCCCTAAAATATGTCGATTGTCAAATACATCCCATTCAAGATGAGGTGTGTGGTTTTAGTATGGGTCTTATTACCTTGTAGAGTGAGTAGCCACGAAAAACTACCCTTGAAATGGGTCGAATCCATTGGATTTTAACCTAACCAATAAGAATTTTATGACTAATGTGTTCCCAAAATTCCCCCTTGTTTGTTCCCCACCAAACAAATTCCGACCAAACTAGTTTTGACTACTTTCCAGCGCTGTCTGTCTGTATCAATCCACTCATTCCATAAAATAAAACATTCGTGACACACTTTCATATCTTACATCCGTCATATCCAGCCATTCCTTCTATCAACCATACATCTATAAGCATTCATCACCTCTAACTTATACACATACACTCGTTCATTCCTCCTCAATTACGCTTTCACTCGATTGTTTACAGAAAGCCAACGCTTTTAAAAGTAATCAAAATAAAGAATAAAAATAGAAATAGAACCTAGATAATAATTTTAAAAGTTTACCTATCCCATTTTACCCTACTCTACCCTGGGTCGAAGACAAAGAAAATTTTATTTTATTTATAAGAGGTCCTACTTTCATCATTTATAAAGTAATTACTATTTAAAGTATTTGATTTTATAAAGTATTTACTAACCGCAAACCATTGGACAACATGTGACACCTTGATCATAATCTCATCTGCTACAAAATTGTATGACGATCAAGCATACCAACTTAAGAACAATGACAGTTTGAATAATGTCGCCAATAGAACACCTTTTGGCGGAGATATATGTTATCTATGGTTAAATTATTTTCTCTAATCTATCTCATGTTTACCGCTAAACCACTTTGTCCGCGAAAAAATGACAGATCTATTTATGTATGGACCATTTTAGCGCTATACTGCCTACAACATGAATCTGTAATAACTTAAAACAAATGTTTTCCATTTAATATTTCAAATGTGGTCCGAAGAATAAACTTTCAGATCAATGTAAAATATGTTTGTGTCACTAAGTGAGTTTTAATTTTTATAACCTATAAATTCGTTAGAAAATCAGGCGAAAACGCGTTATTTTAATTCATTGCAATAAGTGTTAGGTGTACAGTAGACTTAGTGAAATCTAGCCTAGTGCAATGTGCAATGGACGTAATTAAACTGGATACTTAACTTTACAGCAAAGGTAAGCTTTTGTTTTTACTCTTCAATCTGTCGTGAAACACGAAACTCCTGAATACACCTCGTTTAAAGAGTAAACATCAAAAATATATCTTCAAATATTTTACTTGACCAAGGCTACCTAACTGTACTTGGAATTTATAAAATTTTTGCGGTTCCAAACAATGAAATTACTTAATTATTTTTCTGAGGCACTAGCCTATTGATTATGGAAAGTAATATTTGTAGGCCTTCAAATAAATGTTATGGCATTTAAAAATGAGCATTGAGTCTTGTACTAACTTTGTATTTTTCAAAGATAAAGATTAACGTTGGATTGGACACTTAAATAAAATTATGTAGACTGAAAATCTAGACTTAATATAAATATTGTTCTTGTTACAATGGGTTTAAACAATGTATGTATTAATTTTCAGTATATAAAATGGGCAATCAACACCGAACAACAGCTGTCGGTAAACTGCTAGCAGATTGGGAAATTTTTCCAGAGTGTCCTCTATGGACTACTCTCTGTCTTAACGCTATCTCCAAGTAAGTACAAAATCATAGCCACTAAGAAGCTACTTTTAGACTTAATTAACCCTACTTAGTAAGTTAAACGATTCGGCAGGAAATTTTACATTACTTAGAAAAATAGGTATGGTAGTTTTTTTTTCTGTGAATGCAGTAGATAAATATAAACAATCTTAATGATACATATTTATAAATAAGATTCCTTAAACATACATACACCCTATTTTAAGTAATCTTTCAATATGTACAATTTCAGGTTTTACCCGAGAGCCCACGCTTCAGGTTGGATCGTCTTCCATATATCTACTGACTTCATATAAATGAAAGGTACTTTTATTTTATTATAATAGCTCGTGCTAGTTATTAAATATAAAAGTTAGTTCATGGCATTAATATTATATTTAGAAAATTTAAGCAAAGTATAGAGCAAGACGGCGAGTCATGACTGGGTAAAAATCAAACTTAAACTGACTCATCCTCATTTTGTTGGATAAGCAAATTTATAACTAACTCATTTATGTCCTAACTCATGGAAAAATGTACAAGGCAGAGGTTCTCAAACTTTTTAATATATTTTTTTTCTTTTTTGTAATTTTGTTCTATGCTTTGTCTTTTCTGGCAAATTATTTCTCTTGGGCGTGTCTTAGTTTCAAAATTAAGCGACGCGCCCCCGTGACTAGATAAATGAAATAATATTGAAACTGCTTGGCAGGAACCTAACTCTAAAACTAAACCCTTTTCTTACTCTATCTATAATATTATATATGAAAATTTCTAATGTCTAACTATTTCCTTTCAGTGTACTAAGGCTCACTGATCTACACTACCAGCTCTTCTTCAACGTTACTGAACAACAAAGTAATCCGACAATCAGACTGGACCCGGTCATGTTAGGTAAGTTTACATACTTAATGCGTACCACATACTACATACTTTTTCTGAACCTCAGTAAAATATGGTTTTATAATGATAATAGTGCTTATTATCTATGCCTACTTAACAGGAATATTACAAATTTCAATCAATTTTCATGAAATTCATTAAGCAATTGTGACAATGATCAAGCAGTGGTGGAGTTAGGGTATGGCGAGGTACGACCTCCCAGATGCTGGTAATGCTAATATTTCGTAGGATATGTTTGACATGGTTGTAATGAAGTACAGTATGTTGGCATACTCCTGACTTGTGAAATATTGTATAAAAGCTGTGTACACAATCTACCGAACATAATAATTGTATGGCTTTACACTTACTATTTTAGACTAGCCTACAGCTTATCATGTAAGATAACGAACTCATGTCATATGAAGCTATTGAAAATCTTGTTTATACATACATACTTATTTGTATTACTACAGTAAAAATGTATACCTATAGAAGGTTGAAATTCGTACAGTGCTTTTAATTTATTGAAATAATTGGCAGATATAGGCTACGGTGACCTCTCACCATCAAGAGGGACGTATGCCTGTTTACCAATGATGTAGTATGAAAATGTATGACAACTTATAAGCTAATGAACTTAAATTAGTCCTAATATTATTAATACCTATATCTTAACAGACAGAAACCTGTTCTTCTCATGGCAGCACTACAGTGACAATATTTGGTACAAACCGTACAAACAATATGCCAAATTATTGTATGATGTATGAAATCCTGTCAGCCAAATTTTAGATTATAGAGTTACAACTGAAATGCAAACAAACCATCCATCAAAGGATGTACTTGTCATAATACCACATGCGTGTAGCTATTCAGCATTCATAGACAAATGACGGGACGCCCCATATAATATTGTACTTCAGCGCGACAATGAATAATCGCGCCCCCATAACCATTAGACTAAAGCCTATCTTCTTGTATTACTAGGTCTTAAATCTAGGGCTTAGGTATCCTGGATTATTTTAGGAAAATAATCTTACATCTAGACTATGTTAGCGACCTACTTACTCCCCTAACTAGTAGTTATCCTGCCTATAAATGAAATTCTGTATAACAGACGCCTGCCAGAAACATACATATCAGAGTGTTCATGGACTATATAAGACAGCATCGAAGCTATCCGATCTCCAATGTAAAGCGCAAATGTGATGTATAGCTTTCAAAATAGCCCTGAAGATGGCAGAACCTGCTTAAAAAATGTACTAGGCCTATAGAAAACTATTTGTTTTAACATGAAATTCTATTGCTATTGTACATAGTGTACATACTTATGTTTCCAATTCCGGTCACTAGGTGGCAAACTCTTTTAAAGTACTACAGTTACGCGCCTCCTATTATTTTAGGTACATGGGTATTTTTCTATATAAGTACCTAGTATTTCCAGTACTTGCCCTGCCTATACAACAGCCATAAAACATACATTAAGACACAGAATAAATAATAGTACTACGCACAGGCGCAAGGGAACGTCAAGATGTGCCAATGCCAACAATTGCTACGTAGCAATGCAAACCGAGCGATGCTGAAATCGCCCATTCGGGACGATGTTTAGTTCAACCCCTACGATTATGAGCTAATTTCCTAGAAATAGATTTTGTCTAGGTTTACTACACTATTTTAATTTTTATTTTTTTTATTTTTCAGGTACCAAAGGAAAACGAAAATATCATTGGTTCTGTACTGATGCATGACTTCGCTCGGAATGCGGCAATAATAAACAATGGAAGAAAATACTACAGACGTGTTTATTAACAATAAAATTATTTTTGTTTTTATGAAATAGCGATTGAATAAAAATATTAGGTATATGAGTTTTATTTAGAGATGAAATAAGTCAGAAATACAGCACACCCACTCGTCTTCACAGCAACAAATGTAGCCTGGTAAGGCTAATATTTATTTGTAAACCTTGGTATCCAAGATGTGTTCTATAGAGCACATCTTAAATCCCTTGGTCACGTCACCAAATGTAACTAAACCTCCGCTCACCTTACTTATCTACTTACTTACTTACTTGACTAAACATACTTATAACTAACCCTCCTTTAAATATACCCCGTAAATTTGGCCTTGTGATCGTCTAGCGTGAATAAGTAGAACCCTTCGATGTGAACCGCGATAACCTAGATCCTTTAATGAGTATCAGCTGTATTTTTGACTAATTTTTAAAATTTTATTTATTTATATTTTGGAAAAGAATAAAGGTTATTGTAGCATAATAATATAGTGTTATAGAAGAGTATTTTATCAGATTTAGGCCTAGAAAGTTATGAGTGAGAAAATTAATGACGTAATGAAGAAATTTTTAGAATAAAAGTTAGTGAGTGAAACATACATGCAATAAATATTAAAAAATATTTTGGTAATCATCGGCTACGCCTTATTAGTGGATTCGAGTTGCAGGACTGCCTTGCGTTGCCGTCTGAATCCCCTAACCTGATCAAACCACTTTATCAGGCATCCTAAGCAAGTAAGCCTGAAGGGCTATCTATCTACGAACTAACCCCCTTTTATTTTGTTTTGTTTCTTTTCCCTAGCTAATCCCCCCCTTTCCCCAATACTGTTAATAGACCATAACTTCTCGATCCTTCTAATGTATCATCAAGGCTCCGAGTAGTTGCTACCACTGAGAACGAAGTAAGTAAGTCTAGTAACTCCTTGAAGCTTTTGACTTGTCATCAGTGGACGGCGCTCGCATGCCACTGGGCCCTATAACAAACCTATGCTTTTTATTCCAAAGAATAGTTTGTTTCCCTAACCAACTTGATAGAATTTACCTTGAAAACTAGTTAGCAACACTCACTGGCTCGATGCTACATGAAGAATCAGAAATTGCTACCACAATTATTAATTTCACTCAGATAAATTAAGTAATAAGAGATTTTATAAATTACCAGTTTTACCACATATTTTAAGATAGTAAACACCACATTTAAAGTCCATTTAAACCATATAAATAGTAATAGTTAAATTATTTCTCCACAATACACGTTGACCAATTATATTTTAAGACCAATCATAATAGAACTCTACTTTCATAGAAATAGTGTGTGATTCTACCCTAATCCTATTGTTTTTCCCTACTCTAACATATCTGAAACACAGACCGTCACTTACCATAGATCTTGTGTTCAAAATATGCACAAGTGTATCCCTACAATAAGCTGTACAGTTCAGCCAGCGAAGCTGAGATAGGCAACCTATAGGCTTGTGTTCTTATCCCCCCCTCTGCTCTTGCCCGCAGGCTAGGGTAGCAGAGAGTAGATCGCCCTATCCGTGTATATATCCAGTATTCTAGGACACACCAGTACCAGCCACATGAGAGACCCAGCTGCGATCAACTTTACTTAGATGTGGATCGATCACAACCGAAATCCCCAGCGACCAACGCCAGCATGGACTAGAGCACCGAGTAAATAAATATAAATATATATAGGACCCCAGCCTCAAATACTGCCGACTTCTGTGAGCAAGGATTACTCCTAATGTCTTTCATCAATCGTGAAAGTCCTCACTTCCATCTAACAGTTGGACTCTTTGAGACCGGTGAGAAAATACGCTTTTGTAAGTAAATAAAAGCGCCCAAGCCCTCCACTTGGAACAAAAAGACCCCTAAACGCCTTATGTTTAACACCGCGAGGTATAAAGCGCTTAGCCGAACAACAGTCTGTCACAAACAATGATCTGGCTTATAACTTTCACTAAATAACCCCTTAGAAAATTACTAAGTTCAATTTTACTGACCAACTAAACAAACGAATGAAGTTTCCTTTACGTGCTATAATCTAAGCTTAGTTTTGCAAGAATTTCTCCCTACAAAACCAAACACAGACTTATCTCCAAGCACCAGCCATACATCGACCCAGTCTTTGTATTGCTTGACGGCGCTCACGAAACAAAGCACAGAAAACTTCACTATACACATTAATTTAAATGTAACACTACACTATAAATAGAACACTAAAATAACCCCACAACTGACGGTAAAGCAATTCCACCACAGGTCTAAATTCAACTGTACGACGATATTGTCCCCGCACAATCAAACAGAGACACAATTTCAAAGTTTACAATCACTTAGAATAATTTCCAAGTAAAAACAAACAGAGAAATAATAGCAGAACAACTTCACTCACCAGTATAACACACGAAAGCCAGAGACACTGTTAGTCTTGTAGATATTTTAAGAATGACTCGCGTCGGCTCGCTCCGACCCTTTTATAGATTCAAAATGAGCGACAAAAGAGCGACAAAACGGCTACAAAAGAGCGACAAAACGGCTACAAAAGAGCGACAAAACGGCTACAAAAGAGCGACAAAAGAGCTACAAAAGAGCGACAAAACGGCTACAAAAGAGCGACAAGTAACAATGGATAGCCGCTAAATTACATGCATAAGAAAAAGGTCATAACTGTTTTGTTTACTAAGTCGTACGCCTTAGGCATTTATGTCCAAGACAGCTCAGCACGTACGTTTTTGCTTCTCAATAGTAACATCTGCATGACTGCACGTGTTCCAAAGTGATATAGGAATAATTTTATTGATACCTAGTTAGCGACGAAGAGTTATGTATTGCGGTTAGTATAGGTATGCAGATATTTTTTTGTTAAAGGGTTTTAGTTAGTTTTGTAGATCAAATACGCAGCATAAAATATCATTTTTGTTTCTAAATGCTACATTAAACACATCCAGAAAGTATACTACTAATCATTATCAACTTTCATGACCTGTGATTGAAATCAAGACATAATATCGGAACGCTACGCAGCTGACAACTGTCAGTGTCAGCATTCCGTCCATGTGAACGTAGTTTGTTGATAAATACGTTTTTTCCAACCTGTTTTGCATCAAATAATAGTGAATTTGACGAGTGAAAACGTGACTAAACATGTGATAAAGCTTCAAAGATATTATTTGTCAAAATATCCAATGAAATCCCAAAGGAAATATGCACCAAAAAGTTGGTCAAGGATAAGTTGATTCACCGTAAGTTTTATATGTAATAACGAGTCATTTTCCTCGTCTTAGACGCTTGTTCTGTTACACATAATATGTGGGACGTCAACCTTCCTCAGATCGGTAATGCTATAAGGACTGCAGTACATGAAGTGACGCGTCATACTCCTTCGTATTTGTTTCTAGGCAGAGAAACCCGTGTACCCAACGTAGATAGACCCAATTCAGTGCAAATGTTGCAAAACAAGGACAATGACTACCCGATTAACGTGGCGACATATTTATGGGATCTCAAGCAACGAGAGGAAGTCTATGAATCCGTTCGACAAAGGTTAAGGCAGGCACATGAAAAGAGTCGGCAGTTTTATAACAAAAATCGCAGATCACATATTTTTAAGATTGGTGAGATGGTTTACAAAAGGACTAAGTATTTGTCAAGCGCTCCCAATAAGTTTATGGCAAAACTAGCTCCTAAATACGATAAGGCCATAATAATAGACAAGTTATCAGAGACTATCTTCCGGCTGAACAATGTATATGGCAAATGTATAGGTAACTGGCATGTTAAGGACCTCAAACCATGTACAAGCTAAAAAAAAAAAAAATGTTTTTTTTTTTATTGAGGAAGGGGGAATATGCTATGTATCGTAAGTAATGTTTTGTTTAGGCCATACATCTTAGCGTATACGTAATAAGGTTCATATTGAATAGTCGACGCTACGTCATTAAACAGAAGGCTAGTGATCGACAAATTCGCACGGTTATCTAACTGCACAGGTGGCTCAGCGGCGTAACGCCAGACACACGATCCGACGGTTGGAAGTTCGATCCTCAGCGCCGCAGAATCTTTTTCCATTTTTTAAGGATATTGGATTTACTTATATTATTGATACATGGTATTCGGCGAGTCATTCCAGCTCAAGCCTCCGAAATATTAGTACGGTTGTTGTGAGAATAATGTACCCGTCATAAATGAAATTATAAATGTAAAATTGGATGGCAAAATGCAGTAATGATTAAATTACGGATATAATGTTTTGTTTCCTATGTGTGTGAAATTGTGGTGAAGGGGTAAGTGCTAATTATAAGAATCTAGGGTTCAGTTTATAAAATTATGGCTTAGAAATACTAGTGCACAGTTAAACTATATCCCTTTGTTTTAGCCTATGGACATGCCCTTCATGGTTCGGTTAGATTGCAACCTGAACGTAGCTATATATGCAAATAATTATCACGCTAGCCGGCGCACTTTGGATTAGCAGGATTCCCAAACCGGTGGTTTAAACTCCTCTTGGCGCTCAACATCTAGTTTTAGCTTAGCTTAGTAATTAGTCTTAGGTACTAGTGTGTATTTTAATTAGAATAATATTTTTTACTCAAGTCACCGACGTTTTATTGTTGCACCCAGCTTAAACACTCGTAATAAATGTAATGAATTTGTTTTAAAATCCTTAAATCGAGCAGTTTCTTATGTTATGTAAATACTAGCTTTTGCCCGCAGCTTCGCTTGCGTTAGAAAGAGACAAAGAGCCTGTCACTCTCCATCCCTTCAGCTATCTTCACTTAAAAAATCACGTAAATTCGTCGCTCCGTTTTGCCGTGAAAGACGGGGAAACAAACAGACTCACTTTCCCGTTTATAATATTAGTATGGAAGTATAGATAATTTCAACAATTTCAAAGTGACCTAATATTCAAATTTCCATAACCTCTTCGAGCCCGACACTTGATACGGTTCAGATTTCTATTACATTACGTTGCCTGTAAAATGTAACTGACATTGTGTCTAGGGTTGCCACATATGTATCGTCACAATAGGTTAGTTTCCTACACTTCAAATAAAATATTTTATGCAGTGCACGAAATGAAGCACCACATAATTAGAAGAAAAATATGGACAGTAGTTATGTTTAAACATAATTTATATTTAATAAGTCAAAAAAAAAAAAAAAACTTTATTTAGCATTGTGTAGTACATATATGCTTACAGTTAATAGTAAACTTATAAATATCGTGATTTAACGGTTACATAAGTTATAATTATAACTTTATGGTAACTGGAATGAAAAAGAAAAAGATGTAAAGTAAATGAATTGACCATGACGTCACTTCTCAGTATTTCATAGTAATTCCACATTAGCAAATCTTTTTGACAGTTCTTAAAAACAAGCTGATTTGACTAGTAGGAAACTAGCCTATATGCTGTTACAAAAGGTGGGTTTAATACTACATGGCATTCTCTTATTATTGGCCGTTCACAAAAGTTTTTGTTAAGATCTGACACGGTTCATGCAATTTTCTAGCACTAATACTCTAGCACTAGTTTCCTTGTCGCGCGCGAGTCCATACTTGAAGTCGCTCTCGATATATGGACTCGCGAGCGACAAGGCAAGTTGTGCTGAAGGGTCAGGTGTATACATCTGGAAGGTTCCATAAATCGCGGTGACCTTCTTTATGATGAGCGGTTTAAGCCTGAAACTAGATAGTTTATTGAACTTTAAAGAAAAAGTATCAAAAAGAGGACAAACGGTAAGCACCTCACAAACTTACACGTGCAAAAAATCTTGTCACAAGTATCTAGAATTGCTTGAATGTTTCCTGTATTATTGCGTTGTGTGATAAAAATGGTTTATCAAATAAAACAAATTTTAGTCACAGTGGTAACCCTAGCCACGTTGTGTCGCCGCGGCTTCGTCTGTCGCCGGTGACAGCCTTAATCCAATACTGTTTTACCGACGGAAAACTTGCAACCTTGTAAAGAAACGGGGGAAATAAAAGGAAGAGCGGGCCACATTTGCATTGTGACGGGAACGTAAGTTGATTGTTATGTTTCTGTATCGATTGATAAATAATTTGTACTCTAGTATAGGTACAGTCAACCAATGAGGAGGCACACTGACGTTTTATCCCGCCAGGCGGCGCCTGTGCAAGTGTCTAGGCATGTCACTGTAATTCATTTGTTTGTGAGAGAAAAAAATATCTTCTCGCTCTCACGTATGAAATTCTTTATCTGTGTAATGGACTAAATAAGGTGGCACCATCTGTCATAATCTTTGAATGTGCCTCCCCATTGGAATCCTAGGCCACTGTAGAACTATGTCATAGTGACGTTATAAATCAGATTGTGAGAAATCTCTTACTGCTTGTCATTTTGACATGGTTGTAGAGTGGCCTAGGGTTACAATTGGTTGACTGTACATAGTAGGCTATGTGTAAGGTGAGTTTATCTTGCCCGTGATACTAATAATACACAATTTGCGTAATCAAAGGCCTCTGTTCATTTAAATAACTGCTTCACAGATGGGATACTTACATAAGGACAGAGATGTGATAAATTTATTCAGGTCATACTTTAGCGCAGCACCCATCATCCGCCACGGCTCATGAGAGGCTGTGGTCTACTTTGACAACTAATCCCAAGATTTGGCGTAGGTACTAGTTCTACGACAACGACAGCCATTTGACCTTCCAACCCGAAGGGAAACTAGGGCTTATTGGGATTCGGTTTCTTCACGATGTTTTCCTTAACTGAAAAGTGACTGTTTAAGTTCCTATAAACTCATTGGTACGAAACTACGACCCGGGATTCGGACGCGCGACCTCCGGATTAAAAGACGCACGCTTTTACCGCTAGGCCACCTGCGTTTTTAGCACTTTAGCGCAACACCCCATTTCTACTATTGTACTAGAAAACCAATTACGTAAAAAAATGTGAGATTGAACGCAGCTAATTGCTCTTTTTTTGTACGACTACTCGTAAAAAAATAGTTCAAGTTCTTTAAAGAAAAGTAGATAAGACTTACGTAACTAAGTTCATATAAGAGACGAAAAAAACCGTATCCTGTGCTTTAAGTTAGAAAAGTTTTCTCTCGGACGAAGCAGCAGTTGTTTTACGACCGTTCTCGGAACTACTTCGATATAATGACTTAAGTCTAAAGAAAATCAGAAAAGCATTTTTAAAATTCGTTGTAAATGCATAAGTTTATGATTTTCCGGTTTATCAACCTTCCTTTCAGAGAAAATTGTAAAATAATAGTTCTCATGACTAGTTACGCACTCAATTTTTTGCTGGATCTCTCTTAAGGATTTTAACTTTTTAAACAAAGCCTGTCTATCCCCATAATAGGAATGATCGCATATGAATATACAAAAACAACGATAGGTACAGATGAATTGATAATTTTGAATAGTTACGTAAATACTCAATATTTTCCAGTTTAAAATCGATATCAAGCTTCTAATGAAAAGCAAATAGTGCAAATACAATTAATGATGTCCGGCTATATTTTATTAAAATAGATTTTTAAAACTTTGAGCAATTACTAATGAGCATTGAACTCCTACATTTAAAAAATGCCCACTGTTGAAAATTTAATAACAAAACCAGTTAATCATTTGGCCAATGAAATTAAAACGCATCCATAGGTAAAACGCGTGATTTCATGAGTTCCATTACAAATGCGGTACGGTCAGCAAAAAATGATGGCGCTCATTAATCGTGGCAAGTATTAATCGGCCAACACGCATTATTGCTCGCCGCGGGGATGAGGAATAAACTAGGATTTCCAGATTTATAGTTTTTATACTTAAATAAAATTTAAAAAGTATACATTATGTTACAAGTGTGGTATGTTGGTCACCGCCGAGAAGCGATATTGTGCGCGCGAGCGAAGCGAGCACGCATAAGACAGCTTAGACAGCCGATGTATTCTAATTCTAATGAACACGATAGATTATTATAAATTGACACTCATAAAATTTTTACTGTACTTATATGATTTGGAATAAAATAATATATGTAATCTAATCTGACTGCTCACATTTCAGTGCCACTCTTAAAGAAGAGGAAATTTTGATATTGCAGCGACAGTCAGACAGTGGTCATATGACTTTGACTATGGTTTGGGCGATGGGTCATCCCACAGTCGACCTCCACCACGCTACCGTCATTCTACGCTAGCACGTTTTTCAATTATGTATACAGTAAAGTCACACATCATTGGTAAAAAAAACCGGCCAAGAGCGTGTCGGGCCACGTTCAGTGTAGGGTTCCGTAGTTTTCCGTATTTTTCTCAAAAACTACTGAACCTATCAAGTTCAAAACAATTTTCCTAGAAAGTCTTTATAATGTTCCACTTTTGTGACTTTTTTCATATTTTTTAAACTTATGGTTCAAAAGTTAGAGGGGGGGCGGACGCACTTTTTTTTCCTTTAGGAGCGATTATTTCCGAAAATATTAATATTATCAAAAAACAATCTTGGTAAACCCTTATTCATTTTTAAATACCTATCCAACAATATATCACACGTTGGGGTTAGAATGAAAAAAATATCAGCCCCCACTTTACATGTAGGGGGGGGGGGGGGGGGGGTACCCTAATAAAACATTTTTTTCTATTTTTTATTTTTGCACTTTGTTGGCGTGATTATTATACATATTGGTACCAAATTTCAGCTTTCTAGTGCTACCGGTTACTGAGATTATCCGCGGACGGACGGACGGACGGACGGACGGACGGACGGACGGACGGACGGACGGACGGACGGACGGACGGACGGACGGACGGACAGACAGACATGGGGAAACTATAAGGGTTCCTAGTTGACTACGGAACCCTAAAAAATGAGATAGGTATATGGGTAATTAGGTAGGTAAATTACATCGTGTAAAAAATATACCGCGTGTGATTTTTGTGACGCACTTGCCAACACCACAGAACTAAATCAAGATAGAAGGAAAAAGTGTATCTACTTCGCGTGCGGAAAAGTTAAATAGCGAGCAACATTGTTCGCCGCGCAAGTCAGTCTGCTCCCGACCGCTGCCCGCGAGTGACATACAGTGAAAAATACAAAATGGGTCGGTATTCGATAATTAACTGTTCAAACACCACCAATAAAAGCAAGGGTGTTAAACAAAGTGTTTCCTATCATCGGTAAGTACCATTTGTACTAAAATATTTTTTATTAAATAAAAAACACGATTTTCCTATTTTTATCATCAAAACATTAGCTGACGTACGGCCGTCAAACTAGTTTTCCATTGCGGCTTTAATTTGACGAGTCCGACTTGGCGTGCGTTTAAAACAAGCGATATAAAAATAGGCTATTCAAACTGTCGAGACAAAGTGAAGGTAGATTTGTTATTTTGTCCGTCGAACTCACGTCGAACTTAAGAATAGTGGTGCACCACGGAACTATATCGTCATGTACCTATGCTGCGATTTCCTTAATCGATTTAAATCGATTTTGCGAAGCAGTGGAAATTATAATTATGTTTTTATATTGTTATGAAACTATGACATATAAAGTACGAGTGAAAAGTAAATTTAACTTTAAAATAGGTTACAGTTACGGTATTAACGTTGAATTTGTGGTCGGCAAAAAAACAAATACAAACATAATACGCTCTATATTTATTATGAATAAAAATAACTCTAAAAATGTGTTAATGGTTAATTATATTTATATATTACTAAAAGTTGTAACAAATAACATGAGGATAATGAAGTGAGTACATGGTCGATTTTCTTAAAAATATTACGAAATATTAACTAGTATTAATGCCTACCTACTAAAATCTTTGTTCCTGGCCTTAGGCAAATTATATACCTACTAGTGAATTGTTTGTCATCACACGAATACAGGTATATACTTACTTCATTTCACAACGAAGATGAACATCCGATATTTTTAACTTCGGCGGGCATCCCGCACGCAACCTCCACAATCGATCGAATGGGTTACGCGGCGACAACGTTCCCATCACTAAAGTACACTCGTGACGTCATAGGCTCGACACAAAACGTTACACGCTCGGTTTCGCTGTTAATCGCCGAGCATTTTCCTTCTATCTTGATTTAGTTCTGTGGCCAACACCATTAAGCAGCAAAGGGTCCAAATTGCTCTGTCAACATGCACCGCTAAAGGGGAGTCAATTTCACAAAAAACACACTTTCAATTTTTTGCAACACGCCCGTGATGAAAATGCAAATTCCGCCGGTTTTGTATTTAGTCAGCAAACAGGTTTTTAATTAATTCGCTCATATTTGAGCGTCACGCTGATGACATTGGCGATTGCGTAGTGTTGCGCTCAAATTGCCGGAAAAATTATACCAGAGAATGACACTAGTGTGATAAACCTTATCGCATTGGTGCGTCCCTGTCGCACTTATTAATAGTGCGAAGAGGACGGCCTAACGTGATAGGCTTTATTACGCGTCCATGCTTGCCTACCATGGTAGTTAACAAGTACATAATGTACCTACATCAAAAGTGAAGGTCGGCCCCGAAAACTGAAGTTCGTAAATTGAGGACATCTTTCTCTTTTATTTTAATCATAAACATAATTAGAGTGACATAGAAAAATTACCTCACTTTGTGAACTTAGGTATTCATGGTGAACCATTTAATATGGTGGCTGCAGCTGCCAGTTTAGTTAAGAATTTAAATGCAAAAGGAAACGAAACATTCATTGGAAGTTAATATGCTGCGAAATATGTCCTGATAATTTTTAAATAACTATTATAAGTTTCGATTCGCATTTCCCATGAACCATTTTGACCCCTTAGCTTTAAGAATCAGAGGAATCAAATTCTCAACCTACTAATATTAATAGTATTTTTTGTATTGGGTTAAATTGTGGCGTAGGCGAGAGGCTGGCAACCTGTCACTGCAATGTCACAGTTTCGTTTTCTTTCAACCCCTTATTTGCCAAGAGTGGCACTGAAGCTTTAGTAGTTTCATGTGTTCTGCCTACCCCTTTATGGGATACAGGCGTGATTGTATGTATTGTATGTATGTATGTATGTATTTTTTTAAATATTATAAGTGAGCTTACTCTTGGCCACAGACTAGCCAAAGGCGAAGACGTGACCTACGATGGAGTGAGCTCGCCCAGAAGATGCCTGTTCACCCTTGATTTGAAGATTTTGAAGGTTGCCGGGATATATGAGCTCGGAAATATAGCCACTGGCAAGGAATTCCACTCCTTGGCAGTGCGCATAAGAAGAGACAAAGCCATACACCTCGAAGCTCTTAGTTGGTACCATTGAGTTTTGTAATTTATTTAGTAATTATACTGTCAACATTAATGGTGATTCCCGGCAATATTTTCACCGCAATATTGTGAACGCCACATCACTAATTAAATTGCGTCACACGACATTACGTTGCACGTTGCAGTTATTTGTTTTGACAGGAATAGGGACCGTCCAAGCTCCAAATATACGTGTTATTATTATCTCTGACATTTTTGACTTTTAAGAATTTATGTTACTTGATATCATCAAATTCAGTGGAAATTAATGGAATTCTTGGTTCTAATAGTAACTGTTTGGGCCACTGTTCACTTTCTCCACACAATTTATGTAATTTCTACATACGCTATCTAGAAATCTATTTTGAAACGTCAAAATATTATGGCAGTATCTTTGGTCGACTCTGGGAGGGTTCGGTATCCTTGACATTATTGCAATTAAGGGTATGCGCCCAAAGGAAAGTTTTGTCACTGCTACTAACTATTTTGTCTCTCACGTCATAAGTCTATGGTATGTCTATGGCTTTTTTTCAAAGTTGTCCCCCCACTTTGAAAAGAATGGCCCCTATGGGCTACTGCGCACACGTAGTGACGCAACTTTTCATACACTAGACGTGAGACAAAATAGTTGTGGCGACAAAGTTGCCAATTGGCACATAGGACGACGGGCGATATCTTAATTTTTATAGTTTTTTAGTGTTTACGTGATTTATAGAAATGGATATATCGCCCTGTTCTAGTGCTAGTCTAATTTTTAGTTAAAGAATTCAGTAATGCAGCATAGCTGCCAGCCTAGCCGAAATGGCAATCTTTGACGGTAGACATTATCGTAAGCGTTTGTGGATTTGACTACGTATCCTGGTTTGAGCAATTCCCGGCAACTTTGTACATAGCCACGTCAGCAAATTTTAATTGATCCTATTTTGTTACCAACATTTAGTAATATAAGTCGACTTTCGTAAGATATATACTGAATAATTGTTATAATTAAGAAAATATAGATACTAGAGAACCTTAATGACGAAATAAAACTTACTAAAATCTCAATTCATCAAAAAAAACTTGGTAACAAAATATTTTTATTATTCAAAACAAACTTTTTCCTTAATTTTTAGGGTTCCGTAGTCAACTAGGAACCCTTATAGTTTCGCCATGTCTGTCTGTCCGTCCGTCCGTCCGTCCGTCCGTCCGTCCGTCCGTCCGTCCGTCCGTCCGTCCGTCCGTCCGTCCGTCCGTCCGCGGATAATCTCAGTAACCGTTAGCACTAGAAAGCTGAAATTTGGTACCAATATGTATATCAATCACGCCAACAAAGTGCAAAAATAAAAAATGGAAAAAAATGTTTTATTAGGGTACCCCCCCTACATGTAAAGTGGGGGCTGATATTTTTTTTCATTTCAACCCCAACGTGTGATATATTGTTGGATAGGTATTTAAAAATGAATACAGGTTTACTAAGATCGTTTTTTGATAATATTAATATTTTCGGAAATAATCGCTCCTAAAGGAAAAAAAAGTGCGTCCCCCCCCTCTAACTTTTGAACCATAAGTTTAAAAAATATGAAAAAAATCACAAAAGTAGAACTTTATAAAGACTTTCTAGGAAAATTGTTTTGAACTTGATAGGTTCAGTAGTTTTTGAGAAAAATACGGAAAACTACGGAACCCTACACTGAGCGTGGCCCGACACGCTCTTGGCCGGTTTTTGTACAAACTTTTTGAGAACTGCTGGTTTACTCTTTTGAAAGGTACGTTTAGTCCGTCAATATAACGGAATTGCTTTAGGTATATAGCTACCTAAGTACACAGATAGCACTAACTCTTCATTCAGCCCAGCGATGGGACCCCTGGGGCCCATGAGGAGCTACATTACAGCAATTACACGCGATTGAACTTTCTACTAAATTAAATGTTTTTCCGCCTTCGTAAATGTGACGTAATTGGTATTTTAAATGGAAGTGTTTGCATAAGAATACAGCAGAAAAATAAAGGAGTAATATAAAGCTTGCAATTCTTTTAAATAGTCCAAATCCCATACTCCCTTATATGTACTTTTACTCTAAGGCACAGTATAATAAAGAGTACTATCGTACAGTATGGCCACTCCCGCTTCCCACTGAAAGTGCCGCCGATCCGGGCCACAGTTACCGCCTGTCAAAAACGCGATCTGTCATATTTCACTTACACAAGACAAGCATAGTACGCGTTCATCTACACGAGCTTAGACTGTGTGCTAGAAACGCGCCTCTTTCATATATTTGATCGCCAGTGTCAACAGGGTTATTTGCGTCTGGTGGTTTAAATGCGTCCTTTGTAGATATCGTCCTCTAAACGGAACACTTTAGAATTATTGCAACTGTCTACGTTCAAAGTATGGTCCCAACTTTTAGAGCGAAAATGCTAAAATGGAAAGGATCCTCCCTTTCAAGTGGGAATTTTAGTTAAATAATTATTATAAATATACTAGTGTTATTAACTACATTTATCGAAAAAAAAATGTCCATTCAGAACATCTCAGTTAAGAGATATTGCGAAAAAATCTTTAAAATCGGTGTTCCGCTGTCGACTGTTTCCTCCTTCAAAACTTAATCAATCGTAATGAAATTTGAGAATATGAATAACAATGAAATAGTCTGTGTCGGACCGTTTAGTGTTTTTGGCTAATTGTTACCAATTTTGAATACTACACCTTTTTTACGCCATAATCAATAAGGCCATCCATCAAAGTATGGCTGTTATGATACCAACGTTACAAATCTGTGGTTACAAACCAGTTGTTGTGGTTATCCCCGATAAACGCAGTATCGGGCCTTGTTCAGCCGCGGCTAGTTTGAATTCCGTAATTAGGTGAATTCTGATTGGCTACACGAGTTTTCACTCATCATTTGATTCGAATATGATTATATTTTAGCACATCACCATTCGCCACTGCATCTTGAGGGATGATTGTTACCAGCGAGTTTACTAAGAGGCAAAGACATATAGATTGTGTAGACGGATAAAGTGTAAGGAAAAAACGTACCTCAAAACCATAATGAACAAGGTACGGTGGCCAAGATGGCGTTAAACCTTTGGGGAACGCTCGGCTAGATGGCGCTAGTAAAAATATTTGAAATTTTAACACATGTCAAGCTAAGAATATGGGCCAAATCACATACCTATCACTTCGCTTACGCTTAAAGACTGCTGAAGTGTGCAAAAGAGAAGCTTTCACGTATATGATCATCCTATGAGTGCAAAAGAGGCAGACTACAAATGAAAAAACGTGACCATTTTTGATGACAGGCAGCGGCCGCTAGCGGCCTACTCAATTTAACGGATTAATCGGACCTTTCAGTACAGTCGCCATCAGATATATAAGAGCGCCCGAGGTATTCAAAAATATCTGAACACGCCTCTATTGCCCAGGTGTTAGAGGCGTGTTCAGATATTTTTATATATAAATTATTTACGTTATCATACATAATTTCTGAATTTAATATTCCTAATGACACTTGACATTGCTCCAGTTTTGGTCTCACTTTTGATATTCGACAGTTGCTCTTTGTCATCCTAATTCTATGGGCCAAATTGTCAAAACTGAGGTTTAAAAGTTTTTTAAAGCCTGTGTCGAGAGATGGCAGTCTGTGATTACACATTTTACTTTGACAGTAACTCTCTATAATACTCAATCCTCTTTGGTTTTGACAAGAGGTGTCATATTTGTGTTTGTTAGTATAAAAGCCGGAGTGATGCTGGTTGAATTTTCGCACGACATGATACCAATCGGCTTTATAATTTCTAATATTAATTACGTACTGAAAAGCTTTTTTTTTTAAATTATAAATGGGCGTACTCTTGGCCACAGACTAGCCAAAGGCAAAGACGTGGCCTACGATGACGACTCTTGATTTGAAGGTTGCCGGGTTATATGAGCCCGGAAATATAGCCGCCGGCAAGGAAGCAAAAACGACGGGGTGTTATAAGTTTGATGTGTCTGTCTGTTTATCTGTCTGTCTGTTTGTGTGTGTGTCTGTGGCATCGTAGCTCCCGAACGGATGAACCGATTTTGATTTTTTTTTGTTTGAAAGCGGAGAGGTTTGACTGCCAGCAGCTAAACCATTGTCACTAAGGTCCGACCGAGATTCTCTCTCGTCTCGGCCGGCCGGGATTTTCGGCCGAGACTTCATACCATTTATTCGCGGCCGAGAATCTCGGTCGGACCTTAATTGTCACATGATTGACATGCTGATAGCAAAGTTCTCTGGACTATTGTAAATTAAGTTAATTTTTAGGTATGATAATTATAATTTAGCTCTAGTGAATTTTAATTTAATTAATTTAATGTATTATAATTCAATTTTAATAATATAATTATGATCCTATGTTGATCGCAGAATAAATAAAGGAAATTAAATGAATAAGTCGGGAGTGTTCGTTCTGTGTGTCGGGGGTTTTTACAAAATTTTAATTTTGTGGTTAGGTCATTAAGTTTATTTAACAAAACTTTTTAGAAACTTTTTTTTTCAAATACTTTGCCTCTGTATCCATTCTGATGGGTACTCGTACTCGTGCGACAGTAGTGATTTGCTACGGAGTTAAAATTTGGTAAGCGATCGCAACGACACCCTTGTTTATATTGGGCTTTTCATCAGCGCAGTTATGAGCTTCCGCTATTTGATATGGATTCGTTGTAAATACTTTGTTAAACGAATAATTACCCCTAAATCATAACTATGTAGATGTTTATCATGTTTTGTAGTGAAGTAACGTTGTTCTTTCATAGCTTTAGAAAAAAAATTACTTTGAACAAAGTATTACATTACGTACGACGTTTTTTAGTACCGATGGCCCTCTAAAGTTTCGACTTGACAAGAAATGAACACTTCTCGCACTTGTGTGTAAAAAAGGCACCATCTGTACTGAAATAGTACATTACAATACACGTGCGTAACAATTACATAGGAAATATCAATGTTTTAAATATTAATCCCTTAATAGTATGTTTATAGTTTTATTTCGTCTTAGTAAACTAGACTAATATTAAAACAGCTCGGTAAGTAGTCGTAAAGTGGAACGCATACTTTTTACGCACTAGTTCGTAAAATACAACTTCTCGCACGCTAAACAGCCAAAAAACGAGCACTTTTTGAGCAACTGTATTAAAAAGTAACCTTTGATTCTATTTATTTAACTAATGTTGTACAGTAAAGTTCCGGTGCTACTTTATCGCACTAGTGAGAAAAGTGGTACTTAATATGCCTATGTCGAAACATTCAAAAGGCCATAATTTTATTACTGAAAAACATCGTACAATACACGTGTGTAGAGAAAACTCGTAACTCCCTGCGGTTAATGTTTTAATTTATGGTAAATTGTTTCTAACTTTCTTTTTTCCGCACCTATATTGTAATGAAACTATTTTTAAAATACACGACGCCAATTTACACCTTCTCGCTAACTATAGTTAGTACCTATCAATAACTCTGGTTATGAAAAACTAGCTTTTACCCGCGGCTTCGCTCGAGTTAGAAAGAGACAAAAAATAGCCTATGTCACTCTCCATCCCTTCAACTATCTCCACTTAAAAAATCACGTCAATTCGTCGCTCCATTTTGCCGTGAAAGACGGACAAACAAACATACACACACACTTTCCCATTTATAATATTAGTATGGATTACAAAAGGCGGTCCATTATTGTGCCGCATATTTGACAACTCAATTTAAGGGTCAAAGAAACCAGTAAATGACTGTGTTGTATAATGGACAACTCGATTTAAGGGTCAAAGTTCGACCGGTCTATTATATTCCCCACTCCCAAGGGTTTCACACGTCGCAATTGGCATTATGCACAAATCACGTCCGGCCCCAATCGCTCGGCGGATGGCGCGGATTAGGTGCATCAGCCGGCCTAGTCGAACTCACAATCGTTGGCGATGTGTGGCGAAAGGGTACGTCGCCACAAATGCTTACGATAATATCGTTGTCTCTATCGCTCTTTCGTATTGACGCGACAGAGCCAGACTGCGTTTCGATCGGCATTTAATTATAGTATGAATTTTCTGAGATGAACGTTTCGCTTTTGCCGTAATCTGTTAAACAAAGGCCTTTGTTTCTATTATTCACGGTGGCTAGCTCCCGTTTCCACAGCACGTGCTAAAGTCTCAGTGTAGTTAAAAAGCAACTATCATGATAGCAATAAGGTTCAAATTTATTAAACAGTTTGCAGTATGCAGGTAACTTTTTTTGAAGATGACAAAACGTGTTATCTCCAAAAAGGCTTTTTATGGATTTGAACCTTATTACTATCATGATAGTTACTTTTTAACTACACTGAGACTATAGCACGCGCCGTTTAAACGGGAGCTAGCCGAACAATATTAGACACAAAGGCCTTTGTTTAACAGATTACGGCTAAAGCGAAAAGTTCATCTCAGAAAATTCATACTATACGCAGGGGCGGCTCACTCCGCGATTCTATCGCCGCGCTACAAATACATGCCAGCGGCCGCGAGTTCGCGGCCTAATCAGGGGTGGCGCGTGTTTTCACGGAACGCACGTTCGCACTTTCTAATGTTACTTTACGTCGCGAGTTTTTTTTAAGGTTCATATGCTATGTCCGCGTGTGAAATGGCTAATAATGCTTAGTTAAATAGATATCATGAATAAAATAAATACCATAGGACATGTTTACACAGATCTACTATTGATTAAGTCCCCGAAAAGATTCAATAAGGCTTGTGATGTTGGAACTTAAACAAAAATATATAAATACTATATATATACCTAGAAAGTACCCAAGACTTGAATATAATAGTATAACATTTTATCTGAGTATTAAATCGTTTTAATCTGTAGGCAACCCTATCGCCAGGCGCCGCGCACGTGCGGCTCGTTTCTTTGTTAGAATTTTGTAGGTATTTAAAAAGTCGGCATGTCGTGAACATCATAGTGGGGACGTTTATCGACAAAAAGAGGCCAAACCTTTTTTTTCTTGACCAAAGCATGAAACTTTGCACAGTTGTTCCTTATATCAAAATAAGCCGATTAAGATCGGGAGCCTTCGGGAGCCTCCCCCTTGGGGCTCGGGAGGGGGGGTCAAAGTACCGCTTCACCCGGCTTGCTTTGAAAAATTCTAACATAGCCCGTTTAGTTCATAGGTCATGTTTGGTATCGTTTTCGAGTAAATCAATAACGTAGAATTCATTTTTGGTACTAAAATTATAATTTAATGGTAAATAAAATAAAAAATAAATAAAAGTTTTAAATTTTCATCTATGATTTACAAATTCAAGTCATCATAAATGTCAAACTGTTTGCTTTTTCTACAAATAAAAAATATGGTATGAAAGCCTATTTAATATAGATTATGAATAATATAACTTTTACCCACCTTTACTAACGTTAAGTTTCATAAAAAAAAACATTAAGCCGCGCAGCGTCGAGACGCCGCGAGCGTAATTTTAAAATGCCTTTATTTTAAAAAACTCTATTAGAACCTGTTTAGCTATTAGGTCGTGTTTAGTATCGTTTTCGAGTAAATTAATAACGTAGAATTTAGTTTTGGTACTAAAATGACCATTTAATGTTAAATGAAATTAAAAAAAAAAAAAATCTGTGAGTTGCAAATTCAAGTCACCATAAATGTCAATCGGTTTGCTTTTTCTATAAATATAAAAATATGATATTAAAGCCTATTCACAAAGGATAGTACGCGTTCACCTACGCGAGCTTATACTGTGTGCGGGGAACGTGCCTCTTTCATATATTTGATCGCCAGTGTCAGAGGTGTGTTAATGCATAAATAGAAAAAGATTCATTATTATTGACTCCGGTGTCGACAACGGCAACACTCGGGTCGGACCACACGATCTAAAGACCGACTGTACCTGTTATTTATTCATTGTAGTGAATCCTGAAAGAAATTTATATAATAGTATACAATCGTGATATAATACAAAACTTTTCAGTCGAGTACCATGTGTAGTACGGTACGAGAGTGAAAAGCTTAATTATATCACTATTGTATACAATACTTTTTCTACGAGTCATCATCTTCATCATCAATGGACGGAAATATCACATGCAAGTTAAAATTAATGTCAATAGAGTCGTTCACCGTTGTATCAACATTTGTAATAACCGTCTCTGATTGGCCGATAACGCGACAGATAAAAAAAATGTGTTTCAGGTGCAGGAAAATTTGCCAGGTATCGCAAATTAGTATAGAAATTGTACGAAGTTCTATTTTTGAAATTATTATAGTTAACTAAAGTCAATTATAATGAGCTTATTATAATTGAGTCGGAACTGCCATAGAGTATCCAACACTGGAAAAGTTAGCAATTATAGTTTAGTCTGTGGTGTCCTAATTGACAGATTACTCATACTCATACTATACATTCCCTTCACAGAGACATAGCTGGGTACATATGGAACTTCATAAAGAAGGCTCTACCCTCTTTATGCAGTTGCATCGGTTTTTGCAACCTGATTTACATTTACATCTTGTAACTTCTAAGCATATACTGGTCACTTCAGTGTTGTCTGACCAGTGTGGTACCCATTCGTCTCCTTCTTCCTTCCATCCCCAACAAGACGGACTTGGCAAATTTGGTGTGGCACCAACGCCTGACTCCAAACAAGAACGCCCTGAGTCCCATTTCTCAAAACTGAAAGTTACAAGTTACAAGCGGAAGTCTCTTTCCAACTTGTCATATTAGACATTGACAACCAGTTGAAAATTGTAACTTGTAGCTTCGAGAAATGGGCCCCTGGTACACTGTGCGCAGTATATGCTGATGCAAGGTAGCCTCTGAAGGAGGTATGTTCTCCAATTGTCGATCTTTTCTGGTACCTAAAGAGGTAGGTACTTCGACCACTCATTCACCGTTGCGCAACGACTTGGTCTGAAACAATATGTGCATTATAACACTTTAAGTTCTCGCGCTTTGTACACATATTTAAAGTCACACACAGGTCGAACGCGATTAATTAACATTATTTTTACCTTTTTTCCAACGTTTCTTCCCATCATCATCCGAGACATCTGCAATCGGTGGTCACATCCCTGGTTAACAGGGCTCGAGACTTATGTGACTCTGAACACTTAGACGAGGAGTTAGCCCATGTTCAGAAGGTGCTGAGGAAAAATGGGTATTTGCAGACAATCCCGCGCAAGACTAAGAAGGGGGAGAGACATCCGCAGGTTGACAGGCAACCAGCCTTTTTGCCGTATGTGAAAGGGATAACGGATAAAGTTGGATCAGTACTAAGAAAAGTCTCCATTAAGACTGTATACACACCGTTATCTAAAGTAGCGAGTCTCTTACGCAGTCCTAAGGATGTCATTCCGTACCAAAGTCCGGGTGTCTACAAGATAGATTGCAGTTGTGGAAGTGCGTATATTGGCCAAACAAAGCGCAGCGTTCAAGAGAGGGTGAAGGAACACATAGCGGCAGTTAAAAATCGCCATATACACAAATCTGCAATCGCCGAGCACTTGCTTACTGCGGAAACGAATCACTGGATTGAGCTACACAAACCCAAAGTTCTTTCCACCGAGCGACACTATTATCCCCGGATTGTGAGGGAGGCGATCGAAATTAAAAAATATCCTAAAAACTTTAACAGGGAAGACGGGTATAGATTATCGCCAACATGGGGACCAGTGATTCAAATGTTCAAACCAAAAGATCTATCTTCGGACCAGTGCGCGGATGTTGTGAGTGCTGTGTGTCGTGCGGTGGGAAATAAACAATAACTAAAAGCGGGTAGATTATATTTATTTGTCTACCCCGAACATTTATATAAATTAATATCGGGTAGTTTTGTGTTGTTTACATCTCCGGTGACATTTTGCTGGGATGTCAGTCTTCCGCGACCACGGCCAGTGCAACCTGGCCGAAACGTTGGAAAAAAGGTAAAAATAATGTTAATTAATCGCGTTCGACCTGTGTGTGACTTTAAAAATATGTGCATTATCATTTTAGAGTCTACAACTATCAAATTACAATTTTTTGGTGGATCACGTAACCTTCAGTATTACCCACTTATGTTACGTATCATACAAAATTATTACAAACTTTAGTAGAATCTGATTTGCCTCTGATATTGCTCCATCTTGTAATAGTTTGACACCTTGAGTGGCCTGGCTAAGCTTCAAAGCCAAAAGAAAACGTTTCTAGATTAGACATAGTATGGGATAGGTACGATAAACGCAGCTTGAAACGATCAACAAGGGAGAAACATGGCCACCCAAGGCTTCAAACTATTACGAGATGGAGCAATATCATAGATAGGCTAATCAGATTCTACTAAAGTTTGTAATTATTTTGCATGATAGGTAAGTGTGTAATAGTGAAGGTGATCCACCAAAATGTTGTAATTTGATAGTTGCAGAATCTGTTTAAATAAAATGACAATGCACATATTGTTTCAGATCAAGGGTCCTTACGCAACAGTGAATGAGTGCCGGAAGAACCTCTTTACTAGAAAAGATCGACACTTGGAGAACATACCTCCTTCCGAGGCTGCCTTACTTCATCATATACTGCCATTTGTCTAAGACTGGGGCTAAAGACATGCCAACCACACCCTTGCTGCCGACGCATTAGAACACCACGGACTCCACTGCCAGTTTATTACTGGCCGAAGATTGTGACACGCTGCACTTAACGATTTAATCCGCAAGGCTCTCGGCACAGCGAACATACCGACAACCCTCGAACCTGTCGGCTTGTCAACAGCAGCAGACGGAAAGCGGCCTGATGGTTGCTCGCTTTTGCCTTGGTTTCTGGGACGACCCTTGGCGTGGGGCGTGACCTGTGTGGATACCTTGGCTCCGTCCAACGTCTAACGCTCGGCCCAGAAACCAGGGACTGCTGCTGCAAAACGCCCAGTTTAAACGCGCAAATATGCATTTTTAAAAAACAACTACATATTTGCGGCAATTGTATTTGAAACATTTGGACCATGGTCATCAGACACCAAGCAGTTCGTGAAGGAAGTTTCCACCAAACTTGTCTGGGTGTTTGGTGACATACGCATAGGCTTTTACATCATATTTTTTATTTAAAGAAAAAGCAAACAGTTGACATTTTTGTTGACTTGAATTTGCAAATTATAGATGTTTTTTTTTTTATTTATTTACCATTAAATTATAATTGTAGTACCAAAAATAAATTCTTTGTTATTAATTTACTCGAAAACTATATCAAACAAGACCTAATAGCTAAACCGGGTCTAATAGAGTTTTTAAAATAGAGGTATTTTAAAATTACGCTCGCGGCGTCAAGACGCCGCGCGTCTTAAAGTAATTTGTTTGTGGAACTTAACGTTAGTAAAGGTGGATAAAAGTTATATTTTTTATAATCTATATTAAATAGGCTATCATGTCATATTTTTTATTTATAGAAAAAGCAAACAGTTTATCATTTATGATGACTTGAATTTGTAAATCATGGATGTAAATTTCAAATTTTTTATTTTTTAATATTTTATTTACCATTAAATGATAATTTTAGTACTAAAAACGAATTCTTCGTTATTGATTTACTCTAAAACGATACCAAACATGACCTATTAACTAAACGGGGTAAGTTAGAATTTTTCAAACCAAGCCGGGTGTAGCGGTACTTTGACCCCCCCTCCCGGGCCCCAGGGGGGAGGCTCCCGAAGGCTCCCGATCTTAATCGGCTTATTTTGATATAAGGAACAACTGTGCCAAGTTTCATGCTTTGGTCAAAAAATTTAAGGTTTTTCAATAAACTCCCCAGCTATCAAAGCAGTGGGCCTTCTGTACTTGTACTATTATATATTCTGTGCTATACGTCAACGATTGTCATTTCGGCTACGCCGGCTGCTGGCTGTTCGGGGAGAGAGAGCTACGGTACGTTGACGAAGTGTAAGCCATTGAAGTTGGCTAGGTACCCAGATCATGTTGAATCGGGGCCGTGCATCGACCCTTCTGCTGATGACTTCCTACTGACCCATACATCTTATTAGTAGGATACACTTGCTTGCAAGTGCATCGCGGTATAAATAGTATTTATATAAAACTTCACCTTTTCGACATGATTGCCAAGAAAATTCAGACAAAATCAGTGATTTTACTATATAACAAGATTGGTAGAAATATTTTTCTACACTAAAAGCACAAAATTAAATAAAATTATTTTTTCACCAAATACTTGGGCAACAAACCGCCGATTTATGTGTCCATATGTGATTTCTTCCGAGGTTGCTTGTTATACAACAGTATCATCTATATATAACAGTATCATCTAAAGGGAGCGTATGATGTGCACCACTTTTCATTTAAACGGGACCCGTGCATGATCTATCAGCGCAACCCACTATTTATGTCGTAATCCATACTAATATTATAAATGGGAAAGTGTGTGTGTCTGTTTGTCCGTCTTTCACGCCGAAACGGTGCGACGAAGTGGTGTGATTTTTTAAGTGGAGATAGTTGAAGGGACCGAGCATAGGGACATAGGCTACTTTTAGTCTCTTTCTAATGCGAGCGAAGCCGCGGGTAAAAGCTAGTAGGTAATAATGTCGTACCTAGTACTTATAGGTAGCCAGGTACGAGAGACAAAAGCATCAGTCGATAAGCTGTAAGGCGGAGGTTAAAGACGGAGGTCGAATTCTGATTCCTGATTGTGCCGTTTCTAGGAACCTATGCAGGAGAACCTACAGCCAATCTGTATTGTGCGCTCATCTCATAGTAGAAGACCCTCCGTTAATCTGACGTGTCTCGTGAATGTATTGTCCTGTCTAATGCGGGAATACACAATATGTACGTAAACAAAATTTTGAAAAAAACCCCTAGTCCACTATGGATCGATTTCATTAATTCATCAGTTTTCAAACAAAAAAATCTAAATCGGTTCATCCGTTCGGGAGCTACAATGCCACAGAAAGACACAAACATAGCTAGACAGGCACGTCAAATTTATAACACCCCGTTGTTTTGCGTCGGGGGTTAAAAAAAAAGCTACACTAAAAAATCAAAGAGCATCGGTACATAAACGTAAATATGTAGCCGGTTTGCGGTGTTTACTGAAGCAAAAAAATGTTCATTAGAAAGCATAATTATGCTTCGAAAAAATTGTGGACAACGTATGTATACGACCAGATGAAAATATTCGTCACACATTCTAAATATGGTATTAGCTAAATTGTTACCCAATAGTTCTCTGATGTTTGCTATTGTACATAGTTTTACTTACTAGATAGTGTTAAAATATGTATTATTTCCGCTGAATTGTAAAACATGCTGAGTACACTTGTTTTGGATCTCGTGCTAGTTTTAAGCCACTTAGCATAAGATTTAATTGTTATCAAGATTTTGTACGAAATCTGTTTGTCTAATAAAGTAAAAATAAATAAAATAAATATATATAAAAAGGAGAAACTGACTTACTGGCAAATCAATGCACAGCCGAAACTGTTGGTTCTAGAGATTCCAAATTTGGAACGTAGGTTCCTTATAAGGTGTAGAGGAGCACTAAGAAAGGATTCTTTGAAATTCTCCTAAGGGGGTGAAATGGCAGTCCAAAGTTTGTACGGGAAAACAAGATTAGATTAGTACGCGGGCGAAGCGAAGTTGATAATTTAACTATTTTTTTCATCGATAAATACAAAATATCGTAAATATTGATAACGCTACGCTAAAGTGTGTAAATTACGAGTTTAAATCACAAACCCATCGGTTTAATAAACAAGGTGTTATGTGCAGATTTACTCTGGTTAATTTAGATGGAAATGGGTCAATGCAGTGACCGCATACTAGATATTTTCGGCTTAGCACCGGATAAACAACTACTGATTTACTACGAGTGAAATATAATAATTTTGCAAATATTGTACCACAACTTCAATGTATGGAAATCACGTGAATTTTAGCGTCATATATCATTACGTTTTCATTTTACTCTTTATTCAGAAATAGGGGTTTATCTGTTTGACGCCAAAGTTTGTCCGTCTCTCATATGGAGGGGCTAATTTTGGTGCGATTTTTTGATAAAAAAAGCAAATAGGTATTTGAAAGCAGTTTTCTTATGATAGTCGTTTTTAACCGACTTCAAAAAAGGAGGAGGTTCTCAATTCGACTGAATGTTTTTTTTTTTTTTTTGTATGTATGTTACTCGATAATCGATATCTCCGAGAATCGTGGACCGATTTTCAAAATTTTTTTTTGATCGAACCGGTATAACCCCGAGATGGTCCCATCGGCACCAAGTCAGGGTCTGATGATGGGATCCTGGAGAAATCGAGGGAACTCTTCAAATGCTAAACATCCAAATTATAAACAAATCAATTATTTTTGGAGTCGGTACCAGCCTGTGTATGGTTGGGTGGGGCAAACAGGCAATAGCAAGGCGACGAAAGGTCTGGTACCGACTACAAAAATAATTGATTTGTTTATAATTTGGATGTTTAGCTTATTGCAATACGATAAGAAATCTGAATTGAAAGGTTTATTATTTTTGGCTTTTTAGTTTCTCCGTGTTTTGTAACGCGCTTATTTTTGAAGGCGGTTTTATTTTTTATTAGAATAAGAATTGCGCTTTTTTTTCAATTTTATTATAGTTATTAGAATTTTCCAGATTCAAAACTCGATATAACATTTTTATTAGAAATTTCCGGTTTCATGATAATAATGATGTTTCCTACTCTTTATGACGACCGGTCTGGCCTAGCGGATAGTGAAGTGACCCTGCCTGCTAAGCCGCGGTCCCGGGTTCGAGTCCCGGTAAGGGCATTTATTTGTGTGATGATCACAAGGCTTCTTGAGCTTACCGTGGGGCTCAGTCAATCTGTGTAAAAATAATGTCCTATAATATTTATTTATTTTATTTTATTTATTATTTATTTATGCCTGCTCCTATTTCATAAAAAAATACACATTTGGAGTCCAAAGTGCAAGGAACCAAAGGGAAACTAGTTTACACAGTCATATCGCGCTCAGTATCAAAGTGGCAAGGATACTGGCCGAAATGAAGCGCTGCGCATTATGGGCCGTCCATTATAATGGATAAACGGATATCGATATTATCGATAACGCGTTAGGTTAGTTACACGGTTGGTTATTAGTTATTTATGTGACTGGTGCATAATGAGAGGTATTAAAACACGAGTGTTTTGTGAAGCGAGCCGAAAGGGGATTTTAAATATAATAAGATAAAAAGAGTGTTTTAACGCCTAATTGTGTATATTTGCATATATAACTTTATATAAGTTTTCTACAATATGTACACTACACACTACAGTTGAATTCAGGCATAGTCAACTAGTCAGTTCACTTTTAAAACGTTTGATACTTGAAACGAAACAAATGACTGATCGATGAAATCGCATCATCGCAAATATTAAAATAATTGTTTGTGTTGGAGCTGGCCATAGCTGGGTTCACAATGTGTTAAGCTGGGTCCAGACTTGTGAAATGGCGACGGATCGGACTACGTGGCATCGAACAGGACATGTTACGTTAAATGTGGACGATCTAAGTTGTGCTGACACGGTCACAATCCAATGTTACAAGTGTAGACGCATGGTGGCGAATTAGACTGCTGCGTGGCGTGGCATGCGCGATTGTTATTCTTCCTTCCAATAATTACTAGGAACGTAGTGGCCGCACCACCAGGACACGTCTTGGCGTGATCCACTTCTATCCCGTGTCTGTCCCATGTCTGTATCTGTGTCATCTGGCGTACTTCGACACGTGTCAAAAATGCAAGTGTGGACGTGTCCTGGTCAAGCGGACAATAGCGAACATCCTTTGAAAAAAAAAACCGACTTTCGATGGATCGGCTCGAAACACGTAACTTTAATGCGTGACAGTACACAGATCAGCGTCCAGATTGGGACTGGTTAGTAGATCGTAATTCGTAACCTCATACATTGTCCTGACAGTTATCCTGTGTACGGGAGTTTTTTCCAGTGTTCGGAATGGATTGTACCGTACTGCAGCTTGTGGAACTGTTCTATGTATTTTGAATATTTTGACAGACTTCAATAAAAATTGTCCAATGGGAATATTTGTTTTATTTATTACTTTGTCTAGTAAAGGCTTAACCATGCACTGCTATCGGTACTTATTGGTCTTATATCTATCAATCACAAAGTTTTTGTGACCACTAATTAGGAATTAGTCCAATTATTTTAGTAACGGCAGTGACAACGAGAACTACCTACCGATTTTTACCATGACAACTGTCTCCTAACATAGTTAATGTCCTGTTCGGACTTCCGGTTCGGGTGCCATCTTAGCGGCATCATGTCGCGAATAATTTCCTCATTAATGTTGTTTAAAGTGTAATATCGATAGCTTATTATGCAGTAAACTAATGTTATAGTGAGAAGCTGATGAAGAATTAATCTCGAAACGCGTTTAGCCCCTTTTTTGTCATCGACGGCCGATAGTCCACGTGCCCTTGTAAAATCTAGCTATCAATTTACAAGTGCCAACTACCGAACAACGTCGCACTTACCCTGACACTGGCAAAATAGTCCCACCAAATGGGACTGAGGCCATTTATTTAAAAAAAAAAATGTTCTGTTCATTTCTAGGAAGGCACCAATCGGGTCGTGTCCAGACCAGAGCCAATATTTACTTGATGCATCAGCGCTGTTCGCGGAATTTTCGTCCGATTTTCATTGGTGATTTGATGAATTGCTAGAACAGCGGCTACAGATCCGAGTGAATTTGATGTGAATATTCATTTGGCTTTGTGTGTCGTATCCGTATTTATTTTTACAGTCAGAATAACTTTTAACTTTCTTGGTAGGTACTACGGCATACACTGATTGGCGTGACTACATATATTTGGTACTGTATTCACAGCTGTGTTGTTGACTGTACTTAATCGAGCAACTCGAGCAAGAAATAAATATTGATAATGAACCGATAAAATATTTAATAAAAGTCACACAAAATTCCACCCAAAACCCAAAGATCCATTAACATGAACAAGGCGTAATATTCGGAAAAAAAAATATGTATAGTAGAAAGAAAAATATAAATAGAACTGTAGACTACATGCGATTACTTACATCACAAATGAAGATCATATAGACTAAAAATAAAAAAATAAAAATATTCAAATGGCCATTTTCTAGAGAGTCAAACAGACTATTCACGATAAAACATAGAATACCTAGACCCCCAACGTCAATACCAGGAAATTAATTCTAAAATAGTTCATCAATGGGTATTGGGTGCTTTGTGGGCGACGATTTGCATTGTCACCTGAGACGGGCTGCGAACGAATCGATTCAGATCCATCCGTCTGTGACTCGCTGCCTTAGGGGCCAGTGATGTACTTGTGCAAATATCGATAGTTTTGATGGAAGTTTCCATATATTTGCATTGTCATGCGAGTCGTAACGAGCTTCGGAGTCGTCTCTGTTGGATTGGATAGTTATGCGGCAAATTTTATCGATGTTTGTTTTATTATACACTTATTCTGTAACTAGTTGTTCTACTTGTTCTTGAAACCGATACGAGAGCTCCAATAGGGCTCCAAATATTCATCAGGAAAAATGATGAAACGTGTGACGTGTTTACTACATCACAAATGAAGATCGAGTAAAAATCGGAACGCCAACGTCAATACCAGGAAATTTGTTCTAAAATAGTTCATCAATGGGTATTTGGTGCTTTGTGGGCGACGATTTGCATTGTCACCTGAGACGGGCTGCGAACGAATCGATTCAGATCCATCCGTCTGTGACTCGGTGCCTTAGGGGCCAGTGATGTGATATTTGTGCAAATATCGATAGTTTTGATGGAAGTTTCGATATATTTGCATTGTCATGCGAGTCGTAATGAGCTTCGGAGTCGTCTCTATTGGATTGGATAGTTATGCGGCAAATTTTATCGATGTTTGTTGTATTATACTTATTCTGTAACTAGTTGTTCTACTTGTTCTTGAAACCGATACGAGAGCTCCAATTATTCATCAAGAAAAATGATGAAACGTGTGATGTGTTTACTACATCACAAATGAAGATCGAGTAAAAATCGGAACGCCAACGTCAATACCAGGAAATTTGTTCTAAAATAGTTCATCAATGGGTATTTGGTGCTTTGTGGGCGACGATTTGCATTGTCACCTGAGACGGGCTGCGAACGAATCGATTCAGATCCATCCGTCTGTGACTCGGTGCCTTAGGGGCCAGTGATGTGATATTTGTGTAAATATCGATAGTTTTGATGGAAGTTTCGATATATTTGCATTGTCATGCGAGTCGTAACGTGCTTCGGAGTCGTCGGCAAAATTTATCAATGTGTATTATGACCTCATTCGGTACCTAGGTGCTTTTGATATCGTTAAGAGGGCTCTATGCAATCAAGTAAATTGGATGAAAACGTCGAAAGTATTTAATTTAGGATCCCTTTGTTAGACATAATGTAATGATTGCCAGATTAGCATTAGTCATATTTCTGAAACTATTTATCAGAGTTTTCAATATGGTCATCTACAGACAGGTTAGTTTAAGTTTGTTTTATGGCAATCCTGAAAAGTTACGCGTTTCTGAGCCAAAACCAATTTGTGACTAACGAAACAAACGATACATAATGATTTAAGACTTTATGGGAAGCAATAGACTCGTTTATTTTACACCCTAGATGAATTCAAATTTTCGTTGTAATATTCCATGTAACCAATGAATCGTGTATCGATAATCTGTCCATTAAAATTTACGGGTGTAATAAAAACGTACCCTGTATTCAAAACCCGATCAATCATCCAGAAAAATCGAAATACAGATTTAAAACAACGGTGAAATATGTGGAATTCATTGTTACATCGTTATCACATATTAATAGCCGGATGACTGGTCATTAACAGCCGTTTATTTATCCATCGAGATCGTATCAAATATGCATTAATTTTTACTTGGTTACATTAATGAAATATTCCATAATTCACTTGGTTTTGCAAAACATACATTTTTATAGTCGGTTGAGTTATTAAAACAATATTTATTATATATATTTGTGAATATAAACGAGTACCTACACAAAAGCGTTTTACATCTTCTTAAACGTTATAAAACTGTTATACCTATGTATTATTTTATGTGACAAATTTCTTATTTATTATTTATTTGTAATATATATTAGGCACCCTCTTGTGCATGTATTTAATATTTATCTACATCTATATCCTTTCCGTCATCTTCGTTTTTTGAAACGAGTTCATAAAACAACACATGTGTTAATGGCTCTCATTATGCAGTCACATAAATAAATATTTTAACTATAGAAGGTATCTATAACTATAAGAACACTCCCGACCAACTCAGCTTTCAGACAAAAAAAAACTAAATCTAAATCGGTTCATCCGTTCGGGAGCTACGATGCCACAGACAGACACACACACAGGCAGACAAACAGACAGACAGACACGTCAAACACACCGTCGTTTTTGCGTCGGGGGTTAAAAACACAGTAAGTAAACTACATTCAACATATTGAAGTAGGTTATTTAATTTGTTGTTTGTGTAATTAGATCGTCTAGTGTGGTCAAAAAACCAAAAATAGGTGTTTCCTTCTAATCCAAAACATCGATAACGTTATCGACACGAGCACACCACTCGAAGACTCAGCAAATCGAAGCCCCAATTGAAATCAGCCGTCGGTAAATAACGTCTCGAGCTAATACTTTCCCGGGCTAATCCCGCCTGATGAAGTGCACTGTTTGACCTGCACGTTGACACTGTGTATTGATCTCTCTCACTATCATTTATTTGAAATTTGTGCGTTTTCAAGTTATGTTCAACCGTTCTGATTGTTACGAAAATCATCCACCAAGGAAAGATCCTTGGTAAAATTGTGAAATTACTATTTTGTTTCAAAAGACTGGGATGATATAGAAAATTCAAAATTCATCATTTTAAAAACAATTGACGGTAAACTGTCACAATAGCCTATAGGTGACTGTAGTTTCCAAAGTGTTCCTTCGAATTCAAGAACTTTTAGGTACAGTCGGCCTCCTCTAACCACATACTGTAGTAACCATGGAGACCTAAGGTTCATTTATTTTATTTGATACTCGGAGGAAATATAGACTGGAGTAGCCTTTCAGTTACTTACCCCTCTGCCAAAAAACTTGAACAAATGTTCATAAAGTCACGTAAATACAATTTCACAATCGATTCATGCTCATTCACAGAATCGCCACGACACATATCACTGGTAATTAAAAATGCCCGCGTGTGCTGTGAACACTTGTAATAAGCGCTCAAATACCTCAAGTTTGCAAAAAGATGGCATAATATTCCATTTGTAAGTAATTTTAATATTGTTGTGTTACTGTTTTTATTATCAAAATGATAATATTTTTGTCATACGTCATCGAATATCGATTTATGTGATCGAATGCAATCGATTTGAAATTTGTTGGTGGGTAGAAATTACGTCACGAACACTCCCCACGAGACTTCGATTTTTTGCTGTTTAAGAAGTTACCTAATGTGGTTTAAAATAGGGTCGATATTTATATATCAATTTATTCATAAAAAGACGCACTCCCCACGAGACTTCATTTATATATTTTGTAAGAATTAACCTCATTGCAATTAACAAGGATAATTGAAAATTAGAAAAATCATTTGACCGAGACTTGTCTTAGAGATGTGGGCATGGTCGATAAAATATCAAATATCGATAAAAAAGTATGATTTGCAAACCTTGATCACACAATTCATTTGAAATATATTTGCAATTTTCCGAAAGAGAATGATTTGAGTTTTATTACATGTACTTAATAAACTTTTTACTTTGAACCAGTATTGATAACAGTTAATGAAGACAACCATTTCTAGTTTATTTATTTAACCAAGTTTGTTTATAATGATTTAGTACCACCAACCGCAGTAAACGTTGTTGATTAGTTAGTCTGGAAAAATAAATTAATGTTTTGTCAAAATGTCAAATATTTCTTTACCTACTAATCGTATTATCCATCGCTAGTCCACCCGCGTGATACCTACTACCCAGGATTGTCATTAGTGAATCTTAATATGATTATAATAGTGCCAAACATTAAACAGATCTAGAAAAAACAACGACATCATTAAAATTATAATTTGCTTGATTAATTATTATCGACTTCTGTTATCGATGCCTGCCTCATCCCTATAGTTTGAGACACACACGTGCGCATTTAGTGTCCGTACACACTGTGTTTCTACGAAGTATTTCCATGTGTGATATGTCTGTGCGCATCATAATGAGCATGTGTTATTTTTTTATCATAATGTGCGTGTGTATTGACAATAATATTTTTTGCGTTTGTGAGTACTCCTTTACGTGTTATTTCCTCACCTCCCGCGAATCTTGGCAGAATTATTTGTACGTAGACGCAACATGAAGGCTACTCCAGTCTATATTTCCTCCGAGATTTGATATAATAACTTTACAATAATAGTAAAAACGTCTCGAGCTAATACTTTCCCGGGCTAATCCCGCCTGATGAAGTGCACTGTTTGACCTGCACGTTGACACTGTATAATAGATCTCTCTGACTATCATTTATTTGACATCTGTGGGGTTTTAAGTGATTTTCAGTGATATTCAACCGTTCTGATTGTTGCGAAAATCATCCAGTTAGAATTTTATTTCAAAGGACTGGTACTATTAAGAAAATTCAAAATTCTTAATCTTAAAAACAACTGGCGGTAAACTGTCACAGTAGCCTATAGGTGACTGTAGTTTCCAAAGTGTTCCTTCGAATTCAAGAACTTTTAGGTACAGTCGGCCTCCTCTAACCACATACTGTAGTAACCATGGAGACCTAAGGTTCATTTATTTGATATAATAACTTTACAATAATAGTAAAAACGTCTCGAGCTAATACTTTCCCGGGCTAATCCCGCCTGATGAAGTGCACTGTTTGACCTGCACGTTGACACTGTATATTGATCTCTCTCACTATCATTTATTTGACATCTGTGGGGTTTTAAGTGATTTTAAGTGATGTTCAACCGTTCTGATTGTTGCGAAAATCATCCAGTTAGAATTTTATTTCAAAGGACTGGTACGATATAGAAAATTCAAAATTCTTCATTTTAAAAACAACTGGCGGTAAACTGTCACAGTAGCCTATAGGTGACCGTAGTTTCCAGAGTGTTCCTTCGAATTCAAGAACTTTTAGGTACAGTCGGCCTCCTCTAATCACATACTGTAGTAGTAGTAGTAGTAGTAAAACACTTTATTGTACCAGAAAATAATACAACACACAGGAAAAAGAGCTTGTTTGTAGTAACCATGGAGACCTAAGGTTCATTTATTTGATATAATAACTTTACAATAATATAGAATAAGAGCCCACGACCAAAATTTTTGTCTCATAGCAATACAGCCAAAACCGCATCAAATCGATAGATACGATTATCCTGAACTCGAAAATACCAATATCAGACATTTTCCGCGTAGCGTTTGATCTGACCGAATTTTCAAAATTGTCAAAGAATTTTACCGAACTGCATCATAGCAATATGTCTGATTTGCAGACTGTAGTTGAATGATAGTTCTGAGATACCGGAAACATATTTTTCAGACGTTAGTGGTGTAGCGCAAACCCGTAAAATCACTTAAAAAATTAAAAATGAGACAAAAAAAATGTCTCATAGCAATACGTCTGAAAATCTTTTTTATTAGTAAATTTTGGTTATTTGATGCGAACAAAACAATTTTCAGACGGAAATGTGAACGCATTAAATTTTGAGACCGTTTTGAAAATGTTAACAAATTTTACCGATCGGTATCATAGCAATATGTCTGAAAATCGTTGGACATGATAAAATAAGTTGTCCACATGTGCAAAAAAATTATATCAGACAAATTAAGTGTAGCACCTTCTCTATCAGACAACTTTTCGATACTCAGATAAGTATCATTTAAAAATCGTATTGAGGCATCTTGAATTCTCTGTTACAAACCAATGAATACGTTGCGACCCTGAATTTATTAGATGATAATTAACTAAGAATTTACCCGAAACCGTAACATTGAAGTTGAAGGACTGAAATAAATCGCACAAAAGGAAACTGGGATGAAGTTGAAAAAAAAACGGTTTGTTCAAAGTTACAAAATATTCTCGTATTCAATCGCTGTCGGATTCGGAATCGTCGTCTTCGAAATCACTCTCGACGTCGCTCGGGAGATCTTCAACGTCCTCTTCTGTAAAATCATGTAACAGCAAAAGCCATGTAAACTGTACCTGTTGTGGATGATGATTTGTCGTCCAAAATAACGTTGCTCAACTCAGGTAGTTGGTTGCCAGAGAACCACGAAAACTGAAATCGTCCCTCGTCTTCATACCATCCATGGGAGTATATGCTACACTTAAAGTGTCTGAAAACAGGTTTTTGGTAATCATGGCAGCAATACGAAAAGTTAAAAAAATTTTTATCCGTATTGCTATGATACAGGTCGGCTAAATTTGTTGACATTTTCAAAAATGCGCTCAGGCTATGTGCTACGCGCAAAATGTCTGAAAACAAACTTTTTCGTAATACAATTATAAAATCTATGTACATTTTCACTATCAGACGTATTGCTATAATACCGACTGCCTTTTTTTTGACACAGCAGAAATGGCCTCCCACGCAGTTGCTACACTTTCGACCGTTACTACACACCTAGTCGGGTTCAGAATCATACAATCTAACGATTTTATAGGGTTTTTGCCGTATTGCTATGAGACATGGTTTTGGTCGTGGGCTCTAGTACTAATAGTAAAAACGTCTCGAGCTAATACTTTCCCGGGCTAATCCCGCCTGATGAAGTGCACTGTTTGACCTGCACGTTGGCACTGTATGTGTATATTGATCTCTCTCACTATCACATTTATTGGACATTGGTGGGTTTTTGAGTGATTTGAAAATGAAGTTTTCCTTGTGATTACCATGTTCAATTGCTCCTCATCTTTGCGAAAATCCATACCTACTAATATTTTAAATGGGAAAGTGTGTGTGTCTGTTTGTTTGTCCGTCTTTCACGGCAAAACGGAGTGACGAATTGACGTGATTTTTTAAGTGGAGATAGTTGAAGGGATGGAGAGTGACATAGGCTACTTTTTGTCTCTTTCTTACGCGAGTGAAGCCGCGGGCAAAAACTAGTCATCCATAAAGGATTATGATTAAGGTGCACTAGGGTAATTCCGAAAGTCGTCTAATTTCGAAAGTTGCACAAAAATCACCATTATTTCCATCATATTAAGATTCCCCTTTCGGAATTACCAGAACAAGTGCGGGTAGTTCGAAAAACTCGCGCGGCTAGAAGATGTTGAAGAATTCCTCGCCAGTCTACCCGTGACCACGAATATAATGTGATGTTTGAAACGTCGGGCCAAATATAAATAAACGTAAACGCGTAAACACGTTTAAGTCCTGTTTATTAGTTCTAAAATTATGACTATTACGGGTTTAAAAAAAATAATCATTTTAACAACACATTGGTAGCAAAAGTAGCAAAACTAGCAAACAATTACCTATAGCTTCACGTAACGGTAAACGGTCTTTTTAACACCAAGAGTTTATAATGACCTTAATGGCTATCACACATTTATTTGTTTTTAACCATTTTTTATCGATAACGGGAGTGATTTGTGAAAAAAAAAAAATAGGCTCGTGGAAAAAACTCGAGTTCAGGATAAAAATGAATAGCGTTTTTACTACAAAAATAAATACGGGCAGCACGGGAAGCAGGTCGCGCGATAGACGATAAAATAGCAGGCCGTCCCTATCGCACTATTTGTAAGTGCGATAGGGACGGCCTGATATTTTATCGTCTATCGCGCGACCATGCTTCCCGTGCAGGACAAAATGACATACAATTAATATAGCTTCAAATTCACCCCCCGGACCTATTTTGGCTATTCCAGCAATTCATTAAAACATCACTGAAAATTGGACGAAAATTCTGCGAAATCGATATACACCGTGTTTTTTTGTCTTCCGTTAAATTCGACACGTAGCTATTCATTATCTCTAGTTCATTATCAGGAACCAACCTGTATATCACTTTTAGTTAAATTCGCAAAAAAAAATTCATCATTTTCATACATATTAAATGAATTTATTAGTGTGAGAGACCCTTAAGAATAACATTCAACTTAGTGTCAAGTGATTGACGGCACATGTCAAAACAAATAACATTAGGAATCAGTAATTATCTTTTCACCTCACTAGCTCGGAAAGGACTTTTTTATTCTTTAAAAACAGATAGCAAAATCGCATTTTATCCACAAGAGTGCAAAGAATATTTGGTATCCGAACGTGTCATTTGTTACTTTTTTAAATATAATTTATTGAAAGGCATGTCCCAGACAGGACAATTTTCTCCCTGTGCTTAAATTGTCTTAACAAATCATGTGATGCGAACGTAAAAATAATTTCATATCGAATTGTATCCGACTAAAAACATAAAATTCAAACAATTTTATAACATGATTTTATCATAAAACACTTGAAGTCGTACAAAAAATTGTATTTTTGACTCTTCCATTGTACTTATTCAGAACGCACCTTAAGTAACATTATAATCTCAAAACGCTTGAAACGGAACGCACTCAAATAGATTTTTCTTTTTGATTCTTAATTTGAATCTTTATGGTGTCGGTCGGTGCATTGTGGAAATGTAATACCTAAACGCAAATTGACTTATTTCCAGTTGTTTTTATTGCGTGTTTCCTCGCTTTAGTGAGGTGAAAAGTTATGTGTTACACACGGGATGCAAAGTTATTTTACCTCGTGTGTATTGCAACACTCTCTGCGCTCAGGATTCTATTTTTGAACTACTCGCTTCGCTCAGGATTCTATTTTCGAACCACTCGCTTCGCTCGTGGCTCAACCATAGAATCCATTCGCTAGTTCGTGTTGCAATTCCACACTCGGTTAAAATACAACTTTGCTCCCTTGTATAACAAATAACTATTATTTTTTTAATAACTTGATAACCGTAAGAGTTAAGACGCTAGTTTCTTAGATAAATTAATTGTATTTGATCTAAAGAATCTTCCCTTAAAGTTAACGGAATTCAATAAAAACAGGTTGTATAGATACCGATTACTGCTTCTGGCCTAGCCGAAGTGACAATCATTGATACTATGTATATTGTATAATTCTCTAACTCTATTTCCGTCTCTTTTCGTGAATGGTATGGTTGGTTTGGATACTGTCGAAATACGCCGGAAGATTGCGACACTGCGCCACTACTGCTTGCTCTTGCGCCATAGGGTAGACAACCCGGCTGCCTTGAGGAGGCTAAGTTTGTTTGTTCCTGACAATTTCACGAATGCGGTCGGACGCAAAGGGAGACGAGTGCGTAATCTTTTTGCCATCTCCGCCGGTAAAACTAGAACCCGTCAGGCATGCAACGCACCAACGGCCCGAGCCATTATCATGATAAATGAGTTCCTTTCGCGGATCCAGGACGCCGATGTATTTGCCGATAATATGTCAGTTTTACAAATAAAAATAGTTAAATTTGCAAACATCTTAGTTAAGTAAGTAACTGACATTCAATATTTGAAGCAATTATTTATTCATTGTTGGTGTATGAACCTTTATTTAATCAAATTGTAAATTATTATTTTATTTCATTTATTCAAATGTAACTTGACGTATGGGTATTATTTGTAATGTATTGTAACTGTAAATTTAATTGTAATTTAATGTATCCAATCTAGTATTTATAATAATTGTATTAGTAAGTTAAGTGACATTGTTAATTTTTAGAATAGGTATTTAAGAACTATCTTGTGAGCGTTTTGGGATCACCTGTAAGCCCGCAAGAGTTGTATTCAATCAATAAATCAATAAATAAATCAATAAATTCGATTCTGTCGCGCCGCTATGGAAGAGCGATAGGAAGAGTTGCGAGACGCTAACGAAGAGTAAGCGATTGCGACATTGGCTAGGCTTGGTTCAACAAGTAAACAATGAGGACACGATTGCTGCCTTCCCAGAAATGAACCCACATAGCCCGGCAAGTGCCATACTTTCTAGCACGAAGCGTCGCAACTTTTCATACAAATACGTAAGTCGCTGAGCAACTTTGTCGCCCGTGGGCGCGCACCCTAACAAGAAAATTGAAAATTGGACTGTTACATAGTGAAATAGATGCGTCCGCCAGATAGTATGCTTCCTAGCGGTGACATATTGATCATTGTTTTCTTGTAAATACGTGTAGTACATTTTTTTTTAAATTGGCGTACAAATACAATTCTCGTACATTTTTTGATGTGACTTTGGATTCCGTACGATACCATGTCACCGCTAGAAAGTATGACACCCCGGCAACCTTCAAATCTAGGATGCAGCATCTTATTTACGGGCGAGCTCACTCCATCGTAGGCCACGTCTTTGCCTTTGGCTAGTCTGTGGCCAAGAGTAAGCCCATTTATGATAGTTAAAAAAAGAACCGGACATTGTTTCGCGTCACTTCCGCTACCGGGCTTTAATGAAAATGTGTCGATGTTTGGTAAAACATCCCACTTTGTCGCACTTTGCTGTAGTTTGGAACAAAAAACTAGTATTTGAAAGCAGACAGGCCTAACGGAAGACTACCAAAATTATGAAGCATAACACCGAACGAAAAAAAGTTATGGGGCTTCAAATATCAGATTTTGGATGATTTATAAAAAAAACCTACCTCTAGAACCGTAGCACCAAGGTTTCAAGGACGAAAAGGAAGTGACACCACAAACCTCCAAAACATGTTGTCGAATCATGTGCCAAACACCCTGTATTTTCCAATGATTCTAAACTTGTCGCCAATCACGTACATCCATTATGTGATACCTGTCGCTTGAGGCCGGTTCATTTTTGTAAAATTAGCAGAGAATAGACAATTTTAATAATTTAAACTAGCCCGATACGGTACCTTTGATGCTGCTTGTGCCCCTTTTCACTCAGATTCTATTTGTATAGGCAACGTAGGCAGTTGCCTCAGCCTTGGGGGTATTCATTATTTCTGGCGTTAATACGATACCCTTGTACCGCGGACTCGGATTATTAAGATAATAATGGAACCTGGGGGTGTGTTCGGAAACGCGCGAGAGTCGCTAACGTAATTCCAATATCGTTCTACGATGTAGACAAGTGGTCTCTAACTTGCCGTGGCAAACGATATGCAATTCGCAACTTTCTCTACCGGTCTTTCGTATTAAAGGGGCATAAGCAGTTGAGCATCATACACTCAGGAGCGTTAGTAATTGGCGTAATTGCCCATTTATGGCTAAGGGTCCAGCATTTGACGGAGTCACGGCTGTAACGGCTCAGCCACGACATTGGTCTAAGCGCGACAGCGGCGAGCGGCGGCCATACATTAAAGCGAGACACAGCGATGGGACTTTTCATTCGCACGTATGGCTGCCGCTCGCCGCTGCCGCGCTTAGACCAATGTCGTGGCTGGGCCGTAAGGTTTAATTCTGGTTCAACGTTTACAGCCCATTTTGACATCTTTCTTCAACTCTACACTTATATATTTGACGACCGGTCTGGCTCAGTTTGTAGTGACCGTGCCTGCTAAGCTGCGGTCCTGGGTTTGAATCCCGGTAAGGGCATTTATTTGTGTGATGAGCACAGATATTTGTTCCTGAGTCATGGATGTTTTCTATGTATATAAGTATGTATTTATCTTATACTTTTAAACGAGCAATTCTTGTATATTTATTTATTTATTTATATATACCGACGATCTCAGAAACCGCTCTAACGATTTCGCTGAAATTTGTTATGTGGGGGTTTTCGGGGGTCAAAAATCGATCTAGCGTTGCCTTAGATCCCGGAAAACGCGAATTTTCGAGTTTTCATGAGTTTTTCTTTCGCGTTAGTAAACGTAAAATATGGTTGTTAATTTCACCGCGCGCGCATCAATTCCGCTTAGCTCAGTCGTACGAGGTCGGTCTAATGTACGCAGATAGATCGTAGGTGTCAGGGTTTCGAATCCCGGCCAGAAATTAAGTTTTTGTTTTTGTATTTATAAGAGTTTTTTTTTTATCTAAAGACGTGATATATTAAAATAGAACCGAGCGAAGCTCGGTCGCCCAGATATTCATTTATCTATTTAAGTACGTATATCGTCGTTTAGCACCCATAGTACAAGCTTTGCTTAGTTTGGGGCTAAGTTAATCTGTGTAAGGTGTCTCCAATATATTTTTCATCACCCTCACACACTAAATGTGCTATTGCAAGCTGGCGGAGCGTGAGTAATAGAAAAATCGTTCTCCCAAGGGAGTTATGAAATTACTAGTACTGTATAAGTACAGAGTGAGACAACAACAATGCTCTACGGAGCATGCACGATTGCACTCTTGGTCATGAGACAGAGCTCGAAAGCGCCAAAAATGTCATATGTACCTAATTTCAACGTAACGGCTCAGCCACGACATTGGTCTAAGCGCGACAGCGGTGAGCGGCGGCCATACATTGGAGCGAGACACAGCGATGGGACTTTTCATTCGCACGTATGGCTGCCGCTCACCGCTGTCGCGCTTAGACCAATGTCGTGGCTAGGCCGTAAGACCTGAAAAAAATCCCCAAAACAGTTTTTGCCGTGGTATAAGGTTGGTCACATATTTAGTACACTTTGTGCTTTGCATGATATGCCTTTACATGAACGGGTTTAAATAAAAGTTTTTTCACCACACCAACTGGTAAAGGCTTACTTTACTATTCGACAACAGATAGCAAAATTGCATTTTATCCAATTATTATGTAAATAGATGTAAAATAAGTTAAGACTTATTTTACATCTATTTACATATTTTTTACATTACGAGTGTGATTGAAAACATTATGTGTAACTCGGGGAGTATGAATATTACAAACTCGAGTAAATCGCTCCGGCAAGCCGTCGCGATTTAACTTACTCTCGTTAGTAATATTCAACTTCCTCCCCTTGTTGCACAATGTACTATTATTTCAGCAGTCATTAATTTATTTAAGCTTTATTGCTCAAAAGACCAGCTTAATGAACCAAGGTGTTAGACGTTCCGTCATTACCAAAGTAAAATGGAGTTGGGCGGGACATGTTGCTAGGCAGATGGACTAAAATGGTGGCCGCTTACAATATGTAAGAAGCGCTTGGCATCCGTTAGCTCGTTGGGTGGACGACATCCGGAAAATTGCGGGTCACAACTGGATGAGACTAGCTCAGGACCGGGACAAGTGGCGTACTAGAAGAGAGGCCTATGCTCAGCAGTGTGCAATAAAGGGCTGATATGATGGTGATGATGATGAATGTACAAAAGGCGAACCTAATGTCATAAGACATTCTCTACCAGTCAACTCATCGAGTAAAATCTCAAATCAATTCACATCACACCTACATAAAGTACCAAAGTGGTATCAAATTGAAACAATTGAATCGATCAGAATAGTGTCCCATGTCCGTTTTATTTGATACGCTCTATAAATCATTAACGTGAGATGAGGATTCGGGAAAATGTGCTTAATTTCATTGTTAGACTTTGCGGCTTATTACGCTTAATACGTTTCATGAAGGCCAAATTGGGATCAATTATAATGATAGATACGAGTTTCATTTCATTGCGTTCAATAGAGACTAATTAATTATAGATTGATGAATAGTTATTTGTTTTACAAGGGGGCAAAGTTGTTGTTTAACCGCACGTGCCAATATTGATACCCGAGCAAGCGAAAGATTCCAATATTGAACCGCGAGCGTAGCGAGATGTTCAAAAAGTGGAATCTTGAGCGTTGCGAGGGTTTCAAGGCACGAAGGTTAAACAAACTTTGCCACCGAGTGAAACACAAAATTTTTCACCACATCAACATGAAAAAATACTGACTATAAAATACAAACTAAATCAAATCCATCAATCTATTCAATATTTATGATTCAAAATCATCATTTATAGGTAAATTCTACCAGCCAGCTTAAGACATCAAGTTAAAATTTGTATGTAATTACTTTGCACTCAAGTTGGATAAAATGCAATTTTGCTATCTGTTGTCGAATAGTAAAGTAAGCCTTTACCAGTTGGTGTGGTGAAAAAACTTTTATTCAAACCCGTTCATGTAAAGGCATATCATGCAAAGCACAAAGTGTACTAAATATGTGACCAACCTTATACCACGGCAAAAACTGTTTTGGGGATTTTTTTCAGGTCTTACGGCCTAGCCACGACATTGGTCTAAGCGCGACAGCGGTGAGCGGCAGCCATACGTGCGAATGAAAAGTCCCATCGCTGTGTCTCGCTCCAATGTATGGCCGCCGCTCACCGCTGTCGCGCTTAGACCAATGTCGTGGCTGAGCCGTTACGTTGAAATTAGGTACCTATGACATTTTTGGCGCTTTCGAGCTCTGTCTCATGACCAAGAGTGCAATCGTTCATGCTCCGTAGAGCATTGTTGTTGTCTCACTCTATCGGGTGCGCCAAAGTTATAAAATTGGTACACAGATTATTGGTAGTCCGAAAATGTTTCTCATACAATTTTACATTATAATGATCATTATTTATAACCAGAGATCGGATTTTTGTGCGTCATCTCATACTAAAAGTCATTAAAATGACGTAAGTCACTAAGAATGTCGCAAATCCGTCCGATCTCTGTTTATAACAATTTTATGTTAATAACTATCGTAACTTCGAATGACATGTTCATAATGTCATTCATCATAAATACATTTTATACTAATGTTAATGTTATACTTATTGATCATAACGATTGCGAGTAATATAATTTATCGTTAAGTTATTGTTAATAGAACAGAAATCACACGTTACAGAGTACAGTTAGGTGCGACGACGAGCGTAGCGAGGAGGAGCGTGTTAGGTTGACCGTGAACGACTTTTTAATGTAAATTGTACATGTCACTGTAAAAGCTCCAAGCGCGCTTCTATAGATGGCACAAGTTTTTCATAGAACTTCCCCAAAACTTTTTTAATAACTTTATGTTGAATGATTTTCTTAAACACAAAATTATGAATGTTATTAAATATTTGTATAGAAGTTATGATTAAAAATTTTCGGCCAAATTATTATTATGAACAGTGATAGTAGTACTATTGATAATTATAAAACAAAATTATGATAAGTAAAATTATGAGAAATGATCATCAGCACAAATCGGTATAAACAATAATTTTATAACAAATAATTTTTATATGAGCCAATATGGACCCCACTCTATCGCTTATCTGTATCAGTGAAAAGTGCGATAGAACCGAAAGATTTATGTACAGTCAGCTGCAGAGAAAAGTACACCCCCTTGCATACAAATTTGTATGCAGGGGGGGCCTACTTTTCTCTGCAGCTGACTTTACTAGTATGACCTAAACATAACATTAATGCGTTTTTTTACGAGTCAATGATTTGGTTTATTGATTCTTTTCTGTAGTAATTTCCTCTTCTCTCTCAATTTTTCCATCAAAACAACAATAAGTAAGACACACAGTGAGAGACTAGACCGATGCTGATTAGGGCTGGCACGCACCAATCACCGCGCTTGCGGTTCCTAATCAAAGCCGGACCGAAATGATTGGGAATTTGTGACGTTTGCTACGTTCGTTCGCCTAACAAGGAGCGACATTTGAAATTCGAGTCTTAACTTTATTTGATAGCGATACTTTGGCTTTAATTAAACCCACAAGCCTTAATAGTATAACATTGTGCACAAGGGGAGGAAGTTGAATATTACTAACGAGAGTAAGTTAAATCGCGACGGCTTGCCGGAGCGATTTAAAGACTCGAGTGAGTAATATTCATACTCCCCGAGTTACACACAATGTTTTTCATCACACTCACAATGTAAAAAATAAGTAAATAAATGTAAAAAAGTTAAGTACGGTACAAGAAATTTCATTATTCCCTTGGGAGAACGATTTTTCTATAACTCACGCTCCGCCTGCGCGCAATAGCACATTTAAAGTGCGGGTGTGATGAAAAGATAATTATATATCGGAATGATGTCTGTTAATTAGGTATCAACTTATGGTCCAGCTGGCAGCAAACTGGCTGTAATTCTGGCATCAAAAAGTTGCAGAGTAAAATTAAAAAAATGCAATCGCAATTCTTGCGATTCAAGAACGTAGCCTTTCCGCGAGGTCTTTACTGCTAATTCTGATATATTTATCTATTATATATTTGCTAACCTTTTAACGTAACTTAATTTCTACACATCTCGCTCGCAGTTCTAATCACTTCTAGTAAGAGCGAGAAGCACTGCAAATAAGTTACGCAGAAGCTAGCGAATCTGTCAGTGTCATGTACGGTCAACTAATTTGAATCATAGGCCACTAGAATCCTGTCTTATGACACCGTGCATTATTGGCCATAGAAGTCACTTTCGACGTCGACTGTGAAAAGGTTCTACAGTGGCCTGGGATTCGAATTGGTTGACTGTACCTAGTAGAATAGGCTAGTTTCCTACGAGTCAAATCAGCTTCTTTTTAAAAACTGTCAAAACGATTTGCTAATATGGAATTATGTACTACTAGCTTTTGCCCGCGGCTTCGCTCGCATTAGAAAGAGACAAAAAGTAGCCTATGTCACTCTCCATCTCTTCAACTATCTCCACTTCAAAAATCACGACAATTCGTCGCTCCGTTTTGCCGTGAAGGACGGACAAACAAACAGACACACACACTTTCCCATTTATAATATTAGTATGGATGAAATACTGAGGAGTGACGTCACGGTCAATTCATTTACTTTATACCTTTCTCTTTGACTCATTAAATAGAAATTATGCTTTAACATAACTACTGTTCATATATTTCTTTTAATTATGTGGTACTTTATTCCGTGCACTACCTCAAATATTTTATTTTAAGTATAGGAAACTAGCCTTTTATAAAGCGCTGGTGGCCTAGCGGTAAGAGCGTGCGACTTTCGATCCGGAGGTCGCGGGTTCGAACCCCGGCTCGTACCAATGAGTTTTTCGGAACTTATGTGCGAAATGTCATTTGATATTTGCCAGTCACTTTTCGGTGACGGAAAACATCGTGAGGAAACCGGACTAATTCCAATAAGGCCTAGTTACCCTTCGGGTTGGAAGGTCAGATGGCAGTCGCTTTCGTAAAAACAAGTGCCTAGGAGGATGATGATTGTTGTATTCGATGAGTAATTAATTAATACGCCATCTCAGACCGAAAACACAAACGCTTTATTTCGCAAGCTAAAACATAAAACTAACACATTGACAGTATGTCACAACACCATAAACTATAAGAGTTTTGAATGATTCACGGTTATTTTCATTAGACTTATATTGACCGGGATATAGACCGTGATTACCTTTTTAGGGTTCCGTAGTCAACTAGGAACCCTTATAGTTTCGCCATGTCTGTCTGTCCGTCCGTCCGCGGATAATCTCAGTAGCCGTAAGCACTAGAAAGCTGAAATTTGGTACCAATATGTATATCAATCACGCCAACAAAGTGCAAAAATAAAAAATGGAAAAAAATGTTTTATTAGGGTACCCCCCCTACATGTAAAGTGGGGGCGGATTTTTTTTTTCATTCCAACCCCAACGTGTGATATATTGTTGGATAGGTATTTAAAAATAAATAAGGGTTTACTAAGATCGTTTTTTATTAATATTAATATTTTCGGAAATAATCGCTCCTAAAGGAAAAAAAGTGCGTCCCCCCCCCCTCTAACTTTTGAACCGTATGTTTAAAAAATATGAAAAAAATCACAAAAGTAGAACTTTATAAACACTTTTTAGGAAAATTGTTTTGAACTTAATAGGTTTAGTAGTTTTTGAGAAAAATACGGAAAATTACGGAACCCTACACTGAGCGTGGCCCGACACGCTCTTGGCCGGTTTTTTGATTTTTGTCGAGCTCCCGATATTTCGACGCAGTTGCATGCATCATGATCATGATTTTCCGTGATCATGATGCATGCAACTGCGTCGAAATATCGGGAGCTCGACAAAAATCAAAAAGGTAATCACGGTCTATATCCCGGTCAATATAAGACCATAAACTATTTTCATAAATACATGAATATCATAATAACATGGAGTATTTATTGTTACCACAATGATGACCTAGTAAAATTATAAAAAGTCTACATTTTGGTTCATAATAGGTTAACCGTTGCTTCACACTGCCTATCCTTTTGCAAGACCTATTTATGGAGCAACATGCCACACAAAGGAACGAAGGAAATCCGCCAGAGGAAGGATAATAAAAATAAATTGCTCCTACTTTACATGCAAGACGGTACTCGAAAAACACGCTGGTTTGTAACGTAATGCGGTTAATAAAATAAACTACGTCAAAATTTGATTATACAGTAAGTAAGTAAGTAAGTATTAGTAAATATTCTTTATTGCACCATTTTTGGATTTTACATGTAAAAAATATACAGAATGTTGAGTGAGAGTATAACTAGGTAACAACAGGCGGTCTTATCGCTAAAAGTGATCTTTTCCAGACAACCTTAGGGTAGCTGGAAAAACGGAACAGAAACAAAAGCTAACAGGCAGTGCAAGAACAAAAAATATAGAGAAAACCAACACAAACACACATACAATATACCGAATACATAAATAAATATACATAAAAATAATACATACATACATACATAAATACAATAAATAAAATTGGCAACTTAAGATAGACAGTGTGTATACCATACGGGCGAATATCTTAATAACGATTCACAAAACGACGACGAATAACGATTTTCAAAATTATTTTATAAACGTACGTTTTTAGCAATAACGATTAGAAATAAAAATATTTTGGCCATTTTGGAGTTTCGTGCATATTCCCTATTGCACTTTGAGTTACGGGAAATAGTTATTTGTTATACATACTTATCGTGTGTTGAATTCCACACTCGGCGTTAAAGTACAACTTTGCACTCGTGTGTAACACAAAACTTTCCCTCTCACTATAGCGAGGGAAGTACAACACAAAAAACGCGTTTATCACTGCTTCCAGTAGTTCCACAAGTGGTAAAACATCTTCATCACTAGATTAACCCACTTTTATCAATTTTAAAGCAGAAAATTTGCCTCTATTCAAGGTCAAATTACTTTATCCACTAGTGGATAAAATTGATTTTTACCCGCTGGTATTAAAGGACAAAACACGTGTTTCCGAGCAAGTAAGGGGAAAACGTTTTTTTTTGCCGGAAAAGTTTCGTAAAAATACGAATACCTATTGTTAGGCATATCTTTGAAATTACAGTGCATTTGCTTTTACAAAACTAAGTATAATAAATGAATATTAGAAACGGAACTAATTAATATAATTTTGAAAAGCTAACATAATACTTCAATAGCATGAATCAGATTTTCATAGGCAAAGCAAAATTGAATTTAATAACGGGGGATTGTGTAAATAGTGCGAAATATTTAAGCATTGGCTATTTAAGGATTGCTGTCGCTCCGGTTAATATGAGCATAAAGTGTGTTCATATTTTTGCTCATATAAGTATGTAGATGAAACTGAACGACACTGTAATGTAAACAGACCTAAATCAGGCAGGCAAGTATGGTCGCGCGATAAATGATAAAACATCTGGCCGTCCCTATCGTACTTACAAATAGTGCGATAGGGACGGATGCTTGCCTACTGGGGTACGTAGCCGAATGGCACAAACGCTCACGAAACGAAACGTTCATAGATACATATGTTTCTCTTTCGCTCTTGCGTATTGGCGCGACAGAGCCAGTCGTTTCGTTTTCATTTCGCGTCGTAGAAATGCAATTCGTATCTAGCCGTGCGTTCGAACGCACAAGTGATCGAGGGGCGCCACGCGCCCGCTTATGTAGTCGCGCGCGGCACGTACCTACTATTTTTCTGAGGTTTACGTACCCTAGTAACTTACATATTAGTATTAGTTAAATAAAGCATAGGTATCTGTCGTATTGCGGGGTGAAGGATCTGTTACATGTGTAATTTGTTAGTAATCCGTGCCTAAACTTCGACCTTTTTGTCCAGGGCATGATCGATCGCCGTTCGTTAGCATGCTAATGATGTATCGTTCCCGCATATCTAACCCGGTTAGCGATTGGCAATCGGCGTCGCAAACAGAAGGAATTATTTAGCCTAATGACAGTTACAGCATGTGGAACAGATTGGGACTAATTTGTTAATTCATTCAGTGCTTCAGCGATACTTGTATTATTGTGCTGTGCGGTATGGCCATATTGTAAGTAATGCAAATGTCAATTTATAGAATAGACAATAGACAAAATGGCGCCTTCAGTAAGGACGCGTTCAACTTAGAGTAGGGCCGTACCGCGCGGCTGCGTTCGTGTCTCGCAAATGGTCTCGTCGGAAGATCAGCGCTGACCTCCGGGTCGGCATTATGCTGAGACGGGACCATTTCGTGATAAACGGTAACCTATCGATGTTTCGAAAATCCTTTGTCCGATTATCACTTGTCCGAAAACGGTTGACAGAATTTTTATAATCCAAATACATTGTTTACCATACTTTTAATATGTCGCTAGTTTGCTATCCCACATTATCGTTTTCCCGAAATTCAATATCCAGAAGAACGGTTGCCAACTTTATCATTTGACAACCGATTTGTTAACCACCTTTTCATAAATCCCATGCTACGTAACATCGAAATGTCATTTTCCCTAATATCATTTTATAGAAACTCAATAACCAGAAGAACGGTTGCCAATCTTATCATTTGACAACCGTATCGTTAACCACCTTTTCATAAATCCGATACTAACGCGACATCGAAATGTCATTTTCCCTAATATCATTATAAAAAAAAATACAAAAAAAATTGGTTAGGTTACGTCACGGAAACAAACGTTTGCTAGAAAAGTGGGTTAGGTTAGGTTAGAACTGCGACCATACAGAAACAAACTTGTGCTAGAACAGTGGGTTAGGTTAGGTTAGAACTGCGACCATACAGAAACAAACTTGTGCTAGAAAAGTGGGTTAGGTTAGGTTAGAACTGCGACCATACAGAAACAAACTTGTGCTAGAAAAGTGGGTTAGGTTAGGTTAGAACTGCGACCATACAGAAACAAACTTGTGCTAGAAAAGTGGGTTAGGTTAGGTTAGAACTGCGACCATACAGAAACAAACTTGTGCTAGAACAGTGGGTTAGGTTAGGTTAGAACTGCGACCATACAGAAACAAACTTGTGCTAGAAAAGTGGGTTAGGTTAGGTTAGAACTGCGACCATACAGAAACAAACTTGTGCTAGAAAAGTGGGTTAGGTTAGGTTAGAACTGCGACCATACAGAAACAAACTTGTGCTAGAACAGTGGGTTAGGTTAGGTTAGAACTGCGACCATACAGAAACAAACTTGTGCTAGAAAAGTGGGTTAGGTTAGGTTAGAACTACGACCATACAGAAACAAACTTGTGCTAGAAAAGTGGGTTAGGTTAGAACTGCGATCATACAGAAACAAACTTGTGCTAGAAAAGTGGGTTAGGTTAGGTTAGAACTGCGATCATACAGAAACAAACTTGTGCTAGAAAAGTGGGTTAGGTTAGAACTGCGATCATACAGAAACAAACCTTTGCCATAAACCCTTATGGCAAGGATTCTTAAGTCAAGTAAGAACTGCGACCGTGAGGGTCGGCAACAAACTTTTGTTAGAAAATTAAGGATTTACTGAACTTTTGATATAGCGGCTTGATAATATTTCGAATTATAAAACTATACCTACGCCATACAAAATAACTGTCAAATGATACTTAGAAATTTTAACAAGTATTAATTCGAATTTCGAACTTTTGATATAGCGGCTAAATAATATTTCGGATTAAAAACTTTACGGGACAAAAAGTAGTTGTCAAATGATTCTTAGGCATTTTAATAAGCGTTGATTCGAATCATAAGCGAAACAAAATTATAGCGAAATAAGAATGGGAAAATAATAATAGGGGAAAAGTACTTTCGGGCAAACAAAACTTAGGGCAATTAATAAAATGGGAAGCGTTTTCGGGCTACTAATATTCGACATTACAATTTTCGACTTTTTGATGGGTAACCGTGATAAACCCATCCCTTGTACATTTGTTGTTTTTATGCATAATGTGTAGTTTTTAAGTTTATTACGAATACATATTTTGATTATGATTTTGATATTTTGATTGTATATCATTTTGATAATGTTCATATTGATTGAATCACAATTGATCAACGGGTAAATCCATGTAAAAGTAACGTGTCACGACTTCATTGAGTGTTTATTTGAACTACAGCTACAAAATTCAATGAAAGGATGTATGCATTATCGGGAAAATAACACTTAAATTGGGTTAAATTGTGGCGTAGGCGAGAGGCTGGCAACCTGTCACTGCAATGTCACAGTTTCGTTTTCTTTCAACCCCTTATTTGCTAAGAGTGGCACTGAAACTTGAGTAGTTTCATGTGCTCTGCCTACCCCTTCGTGGGATACAGGCGTGATTGTATGTATGTATGTATGTATGTATGTATGTATAACACTTAGAGATAGATTATCACTTGAACTTGCATCGTGAATAAATGGAACATGCCATAAAGTCGTGACATGTTACTCTTGCCGCGGATTCACCCAACGATAATTATTTATTTTACAAGGAGACAATGTGATTATTACGTGTATTATCCGTACCTGGATATTTTATTTCAAAATATTGTAGTCGGGGGACCTTCATGTCAGGTTTTTGCTCATTGTCCACCGAGTGAAACACAACATTTTTCACTAAAACAACACGAACAAAATACTGACTATAAAATATCAAACTAAATCAAATCCAGCAATCTATTCAATATTTATGATTCAAAATAATTATTTATAGGTAAATTCTACCAGCCAGCTCAAAGCATCAAGTTAAAATTTGTATGAAATTACTTTGCACCCTTGTGGATAAAATGCAATTTTGATCTTTACTAGTTGGTGTGGTGAAAAAATATTTTTTTCTCTATATGTTACTCCGTCCGACGTCGCAGATTATTGAATACCGATTCCTAGATTTTGTGTGATTTGACTGATTTGATAATTACTACTAGGTATTTTAAATATCCACTACGATGCATATTGAAAATGTATAACAGATGATTGATAAAATAAAACTATGGAAACGGATTATATCGCGTATAATGAATTTACAATTCATCCCGACGTTTCGAACACTTTACAGCGTTTGTGGTCAACGGGTGACTGACGCCGAACGGTGAACACGAACGCTGTAAAGTTTTCGAAACGTCGGGATAAATTCTGTGGGTCTAGTGGAAAAGGGCATAACTACAATTGACTCCCATCTCGGACTTGTGACCTTTTTCACCGAGTCAATTTGAGTTATACCCTTTTTCACTAGACTCACAGAATTGTATATTCATTATACGCAATATAATCCGTTTCCATAGTTTTATTTCATGAGTAACTATCGCAGTAACCGGAGACAATATTAGATGAAGATTCTATTAGGTAAGTTTAAATAGAATTATGTAGTTCGTTGGTGCTACAGTGGTGTTACACCACCTACGAGTACGTTTTCAGTGCTACGTCGTAGCACGTGCTACGTGTGACGACTTCGCAAAGACGTGACGTAGCACGTAACACCAACGATATAATTAGCGCTGTACATAATGTACTGGGTGCTTAGCCAAATGTTTATCGCTATACATGCCGAAGCGAGCGATTGTCATCTTGGCAGCTCAATAATAAATATGTATAATGGCTGCAATAGTACTTGTACTTTATATGTATGCTTAATACAAATAAAGATGAATATGAATATATATGAATACTTTTATATAATATAGTGATTCTCGGAGTATCCTCTACTTAGGGCCAGTTGCATCAACCACATTTGACAGACACATCATCGTCACGCAGCAGACGTCTATGGAACTTCCCATAGAATAAAATTTAACGAACGCTTTAACGGTGACAGACGGTTTGGTGCAACCGACCCTTAGAGTCATAAACAAATATCCCTAACGGACTGGTTAAGTCTTGATAACTTAAAATGAAGTCCAGTCACTGCAATTAGATCAAAGACGCCTTGCCTTTCAAAGATTGTATAAACTCGAAAAATTGAGGTGGCAGTCGGGAAACGTATTCAGATTCAACAGTTGGTTACAGTTTTAACTGGTTTTGATACTACTTATATATACGGTGTAACATTAGGAAACCGAAAGATTTTAAATACGCATTTATGAGGGCAAAATGAAGATAAAAATTAAATGTTATAATGTTTACTTTTTTATTTGTTATTTATTTATTTATTTACTTAATCTTTATTGCACAACAAAATAAGGTACAAATGGCGGACTTAATGCCTCAAGACATTCTCTATCAGTCAACCAATGGGCTAAACCAGAAAGATTAAGTAGGTGCAGTGTCTTAATAAAAAGAAGGAAAAGGAAACTGTAACCTAAACTATGGATAGATGAATATTAAACTATACAATATTCAAGATAAACTTATATATATATATATATATATAAATATAATAATAAAAATAAACATATATATATATTTACACCACTTTTTGATATCTATCAACGAGGATAGTTAGATTATGTCCGATATCGGCATAATTGCCATTATAACCTAACCACAAAATTAAAATTTTGAAAAAAACCCCCGACCGCGACATAGTGGGCCGATTTTCATAAAACATGGCTAAGAACACTCCCGACTAACTCGGCTTTCAAATAAAAAAAAACTAAATTGAAATCGGTTCATCCGTTCGGGAGCTACGATGCCACAGACAGATAAACAGACAGACAGACAGACAGATAGACACACACACAGACAGACACGTCAAACTTATAACACCCCGTCGTTTTTGCGTCGGGGGTTAAAAACAGCATTTGGTTCTGAGAAATAATAAGTCATTGTTGCTTTTTTATGCTTCTAACTCTGAAAGTAGGCGAAATCCAGAATAGTAATAATTCATGTGTAAATTAAGATTTTATTTTATTTATAATTACTATGAAATTGTTTTATATATAAGGATTTAGACTATTAAAATGATATGCATGTACCTGATGTACCGTTACGGAATGTAATATACAAACACTTTGCATGTTGGCTTTATGTCGACTGAATACTGATTCTGTATCTATTTTTTAAGACCTAAATTGTGACGTATTCTAGCAAATAAACATTTCTATTTCTATAGTTTATATGACATTGTAGTCTTCTAATGACGACGAGGAATACGCTGTTAAAATTATTCGGTTTATTTATGTTACACTGTGTATAGTATACGTTGACGTCGTCTCTGCAATCATCGTGTATACCTGCGAGCTGCCTGTACTCCTGTGAAAGTCTCCAAGAATTTGTGACAAAATGGATTACTTAAGTTAACTCTTCTTCTTAGTATTGTCTTCGGTTACCGCGATAGTTACTCATGAAATAAAACTATGGAAACGAATTAAATCGCGTATAATGAATTTAAAAATCATCCCGACGTTTCGAACTCTTTACAGCGTTCGTGGTCAACGGGTGACTGAGGAAAAAAAAACGAAAAATTGTACGCGATTTAATCCGTTTCCATAGTTTTATTTCTTCTTCTTAGGTTAACTGGAAGAGACTCAAAGGGATAAGTTCGCCTTTGTACTTCACATCTCAACGTGTTTTTGTACAATAAAGAGTTACTACTACTACTACTCAAAATTGTAATTGCATATGTAAACTTATCAGTGACAATCAAATCGTGATTTGTATATGCCAGAATTTAAAGCAGTGACAAGCATCAAGTATATTGTGCCGTACATTAGCGTGATTCGGGGTGATTCAGCGTGATTTAGCGTTCTAATCACGACGCCGCGTCCACCGCCGCACGTGACGCAATCTCTCATCGACGTGCACGGGAGTGCCACAGCCAAGTTGCTTACAAAAGGGAGGCTGTTTCGAACATAATCCTGTTTTGTCATTGTTCCATTTATTTATTTGCCATAAATTGTATGTTTATATAAGATGAAAACTAGCATGCAATACATTTTATTTCATTTTACAAGCTGAAAGTAATCTTTAAGACTATATTGTTTGTTCGCTCTTTTTATTTGTTCAGCATATAATTTCTAAATTATGACCTTACTAACTTATCATTATTAATTTTGCAATCCTTTTTACTAACTGCCTTCTATGCATAAAATAGCGTCTAACACAGGCATAGTTGACTTTTGCAGTGCTAGCTGAGATGCTTGTACTGTGAACCATAAACGAATAATGTCGACCATATAGGAATGTGGTTTACTACCATATAATAATTAGCACTGACTTCACAGTTCACTTTTTGATATTTGCTTTCTCATGCATCAACTTATATTATGGTTGAATGGTAGATAATTCCAATTTGTAACTAAATCCACCATTTGTAATTTTCCTGCTATTTACCTATTAAAATAAATGATGATAAGACAGGATGGTGTATAGATCACAATGTAGATAAATCGGAATAATGGTCAAATCCTCCTCCTTGCTTTATCCCGGCATTTGTCACGGCTCATGGGAGCCTGGGGTCCGCTTTGACAACTAATCCCAAGATTTGGCGTAGGCACTAGTTTTACGAAAGCGACCACCATCTTACCTTCCAACCCGAAGGGTAACTAGGCCTTACCGGAATTAGTTCGGTTTCCTCACGATGTTAATAATATCTGATAATGTGTGATAGAATAATGGACAAATAAGATAACGAAATAAGACCATAGACGAAGCGGTCGTTTGCCACAAAACTTCGCAAAGCCAGCAAGCGCCGGTAAGTTTGAATTTCAATTGAAGTTTCCTATTGATCTATAGTATAAAAGAAAACTGAAATGCGTTAGCTGCCCTATGGTGCTTGCACTTTTATCACTTATCCGCATGGATAAAGCATCCGTCACGTCCTGGCAAGTATGTCAGTGTGAGAGTGACAGGTGTCTTATCCCCGTTGATAAGTGATAAAATTGCAAGCATAATAGCCCGGCAGGTCGAAGAAAGTCGCGTGGGGAGTCAGCGAGCCAACGTTTCAACTACGACACGACAGACAACTTTTGAATTTATTCTTGTAGTTTTATAAGAGGATTTGAAACTGTTTGTTGTTATGGTTTTTGAATAGAAAATAATGATGTTTTTGGTAATATTGCCGCTGAGAATTTTTTCAAAAATGCAAATTAAGAGTAACTCCAAAACAGCTCTCAATTTTATAATAACAATGATGATTTCTATGCCTGGTTTAATTTTATTATTCAGCCGTTACGCTTACACGCTGTATATTTTTTATGTTGTTATGGTTTCTGAATAGAGAATAATGATATATTTTTGGTAAAATTGCCACTGAGAATTTTTTCAAAAATGCAAATTAAGAGTAACTCCAAAACAGCTCTCAATTTAATAATAACACTGATGATTTCTATGCCTGCTTTAATTTTATTATTCACCCGTATTACGCTTACACGCTATATATTACACCAGTTTAAAAGTAAAATAGTGAAATCATAGTAGTGCTCTTTATTTCTCAACATATAATGACGCACTACGCACAATATATGTTTGATATACTGTTATTTGTTAGGAAAAACATATCTCAATTTGCTCGCGTTGCCTGTCCGGGCAAACAGCTTCGAGCTACAGGCCGTCTGAGAACAGTCCCCCGTCGCATGGCACTTTCAAGAAAGAACCCGCGTGTCATCGGCCCTACTTACTACGAACACTTACCTGCCGATCTTAGGAATGAGCCATATGACGAAGCATTTAAGCGCAAATTGAGAAACCTTTTGTTAGATAACCCTCTGTACTCTGTAAATGAGTACATGGAATTGAATTTGTGATAGCATGCATTTGATTACACTGACTTCGGATTTTATTTCATTTCTTAATTTTATTGTGTTTTGTGTATTTCTATTTGTAAATGACGATCCTTATTGGGAGAAAATATTCATTTTATTATTTTCAATTTATAATGTAATTTTCGACGATCATGATGAGAAGATAAACATAACTTTGGCATGTAACAAATTTATAGTGTAATTTTTATCATGAAATAAAGAAATCTAAATCTAAATCTAAATCTATGAAACACATAATTTATTCCTAACTGGTGCATATTTTTTTGCTACCGATATGCTTACATGACATTTATAATACAAAAATCATATGGGTACGAACATAACTAAGTTTTGTTTTCATAAAAAATGTACACTAACATATTTTAAATTTTTTCATAGTACTTATTTTAGTGTAAAAAAAACTATAGAACTTTGCTTAATTTTACACACAAACGTCTACTCGTTCAAACTCGTATTACTCATTCGCGTAATGAGCGTTCTTAATTTAGGATTTGGTCGCGATGCATATGAAATGTTTGCGTATTGTGCATTTAGAATGTCCAAATGTTAATGAATTGTAGCCTTTTGACTTAGTGCTGGTAAAGACCTAACTATTTGATTTTCCTGGCACCTACGGACAATGTTAATTTTTCATTGACTGGAAGAGATCGTCCTTTAGCTAATACCGCCTGTTGTTTACCTTTGTGTCGCTATTTTCCTATGTATTGCTGTATTCAATTGAGGTGTTCAATAAAAAGTAATCATATGTAGTGTAAATAGTAATGTAAAATGTTACAATAATAATGGTAACCCCATGAATGAGACCGTCATTGACTTATATGGACTTCATAAGGATGTGGCATACGGGTGAAACGCATACCAAAAGTAACGCCAGTAATGCGTTTCAAGCGTGCAGTCAACGCGACCAATAGTGCGTGTGACACGAACTCAACAACAAAATTGTGTTGTAGTTTTCCACCAAGGCGCATCTGACGAAAATGTTTAGTTGAACTGTTCTGATTAGGATAAAGTACAAAGGAAAAAAATGTAAAATCCTAGGAGAAATATAAAAGCGTTTATTGTAATAATAGAAGAGACTTACTTGGAACAGTCCATAGCTAATGTAAGCGTTGTTGTGGTTGGTCACTTTTTCCGTCGTCCGGCCACTCGCATGCTCGATCACGCATACCCCTGCGAAAAAAAAAACACTTGAAGGATATTATTCAACAAGGCGATTTGAACAAGACACGAATTTGCGTTCTCCTGGAGGCGTAGCACACTACTTTGATAAACTTTATCGGTGGGTCCCTAGTTTCCTGAAATTATCACGCGACCATGCGTGCCTGTCCGGATCGAAATGTGTTCTAAAACCAAAGCGTTTAATTTGTTTAATTAATTCTATGCGGTAAATGAATCATGCGCGTGCGTGAACAGAACTTGTTAACCAATCTAGTGGCAGCGTTATACCTAGGCGCATCAAACGAGAATGTTTTGTTAAAATCATTATTTAATAGTCTTATCCTTACTTTTTAATTCTTTAGTAGAAAGTTTATCAAAAATTGACGGCAGCCGCAAATAATGGAACTACGGAACTCTATACTTGTTAATATTAATTCCCCGTAGACTTGATATGTAACGTGAAAATAACCTCGTTTAACCGTCAACCTGCATACAAAGCGCCCTGTTACTAAAATGGCCGTGTTAGCTCAAATTAAACAGCAATTTATGTGACACCAGCCAGCTAGTGCATGCTGGTGCACTAAGTCTTAGTCTGGAGCACTAAGGTGTCTGCCAGACACGCTTTAGGCGTCCCTACCCGGTGTCTTCTATGTAAATAGGTGCCACAGACATTTCTACAAGTTAGATCGTTCAATGGAATTTAAAAAAAAAATCCAAGTGGCGGACAAAGTTTTCATGATTCCAATATTGATTGTTATAAATTCAATGTTCTTTTAAATAACGTTTTAATAGAGTTTTGAATGCAATTATTGTATAATAAGAGTTGAATCTGTTGGATCTTCTTTCGTTGAATATTGCAACTGGTTATGTACCGGTGCTTACGTAAGCGGCCGTAGGGAATATTTTTACTGTGCATTACACTAGTTAATTTGAAATAAAATGAATTGAAATATTTATTTTCCAAGTAGGCATTTTACAATGCGCTTATGAACGTCAAATAAAGCTACGCCGGTTCTAACCCTACGCCTCAGCCTCGAGAAGATTTCAGTCCCCCCTCAGTTGGAGGGGGTATCCACTATGGGACCAGCAAGAAACTCGGCGGCCATTCTCGTATTATTGAAATATACCTCTCTACTTGACAGAGACAGCGTGAGTTCCAGTGCAGATCTCATCATAATGCAATCTTACTAACTATTTATTTATTTAAACTTTATTGCACAATAAAAAAAGAAGTACAAATGGCGGACTTAATGCCTTAAGGCATTCTCTACCAGTCAACCATAGGGCAAAACAGAAATTCGCGAATGTGGGTGCAGTAAGAAAAATAATTTAGAGAGCACTATCACATCGTAACATATTTTGTGATTATTGTTATTTTCCTTAATCTAGACATCGTCGATTTTTTTATGAATGCTAATTATATAAAATGTGTTTTTTTTTCTCACAAATTACATACGTCAACATGACAGATAAAAATAAACGGTTATTAGCTAATACAGGTTACATTCAGTTACCTATTGTATTTTTCTCATCACCATTTGATATTTATTGAGAACAGCCACGCGAGGTCTATTAACATAAACATCTGTGGAAGAAGTACATGCATTCAGATAGCAGTGTACCCTTTCGGCGTTGATTGCTGACTCCTCTCCGTTTGATTTGAATTTTGTATGAGCGCGTGTATGATGCTAATGTATGATAAGGTGGAGAAGTGGTTATGCAGCGTTTGACATACACTTTCGGGTTATATAATTTGAATACTCGTATGTAAGCGCTTCATTTATAAGAGGTCGTTTTAAGGTTCCGTAGTCAACTAGAAACCCTTATAGTTTCTCCATGTCTGTCCGTCTATCCGTCCGTCCGCGGATAATCTGAGTGACCGTTAGGACTTAGGACTAGAAAGCTGAAATTTGGTACCAATGTTTATATCAATCACGCCGAATTGTTTCAATTTCTTGTTTGAATAGTTAATATTGTATTACAAAACAAAACTTATGAAACGGATTTGGTTCAAATGTGTATTGAAATAACTGCTTACTTCTGTTATTCTTGCCTGGCCCCGTAGCCGAATGGCATTTCTCCGACGCCAAACGAAAGCGATACGCCGCTGGCTCTGTCGCGCCAATACGCAAGCGCGATAGAGATAGATATCTACTAGCGCTTCGTTTCGTGAGCGTTTCGTGAGCGATTGTGCCATTCGGCTAGCCACCCTGGTAACATTTCAATAGATAAATAAAAAATATTTTTGAAACAATAAGAATATTATGGCGTATTATCTACAGTGTCATATTGCTATTGATAAAAAAACAATGAAAATAACAATGGGGCATCTTACTGGGCAAACAATTTTTTTAAACGTTACATTAATAACCTAACCACAAAATTAAAATTATGAAAAAACCCCCGACCGCGACATAGTAGACCGATTTTCATGAAACATGGCTAAAACCACTCCCGACTAATTCAGCTTTCAGACAAAAAAAAAACGAAATCTAAATCGGTTTATCCGTTCGGGAGCTACGATGCCACAGACAGACTGACAAACAGACAGACACGTCAAACTTATAACACCCCGTCGTTTTTGCGTCGGGGGTTAAAAATCTTACATAATATCTAATGCAACTCTTCTGAAATCCACAAAGATTACCAAATAATCCACAAAAGCCCAGCATATTTCAGAAATTCCTCACTCCCGCAAAAATCCCGAACACGGACACCAAAACAAACCACTTGTTTAACCAAATTAAATTCCCTGACTTCCGAATTCTTAATTCAAAATAATAACATTAAAATAAAGCCGCAAACCGAATGAATTGGCGACCTTAATAAGACTGAAGTCGGCCTTAGGGCTTATTAGCATAAAAAGGGGCATTCAGATGACAAAACATTCTGAGATCCCTTTCATTTACGTTTAAACAAAGATTTCAAAATTATGGACGAGGCCGAGGGTCCATTTAGTGAGTTTTCAAATTATCTGATTCGATGATTTAAAGGCGCCATTTTTGACATCCCTCTTACATCCGAAATCGGATCGGATAATGTGAAAAAGCTCTTAGATGGCGCACGAACTCTCATGGAATTTTAGTTACATTGAGTTGTTGAGTGGAGAACACATACAATTCAGCCATTATTAAATTGCCACAGCCAGCATTAAATACCACAATTTAATGAAGATCGCATGCGAGATGTCACACCGTTTAAATGAGCCCTAACGGTAATTCGCATAATTTAGACTGAACATTCTCATTTGATACGCCAATGAAACGCTACAACGCTATTGGTCGATGATTTCACATCTAGCGCTCAATTGGTCGCTTGGCTCGAATCGCACGGCGATGTTACTGACCTCACTGTGCTGGAGCCCGTATGCCACGTCCTTACGTATTAATATACATATAAATCAGTGAGTTTAAAATTGTTAACAGAGACGGTATAATTGATACTGTACAGCCGTGGTGTGCTAATCCTGAATTATTTAAATGAATCCGACCTCGAGAATCAAAAGTCGGTTATTATCATAATCGATTGTGTTGTTTTCATTTAAGTGGCACATTTACAGAGGAATAATTTTGTTTTGGTGCTATTTTTAACGATGTCAGAAACTAGTTGGTTACAATTAACGATTACGGATTCATCAACGTACATTTTATTATTCCTGATTTTTAGAACAAATTAATTTATTCTCATAGAAAATAATTTAATTTGTATTTTTGTTGTATTGTGTCGTGCACTTGAAAATTTCGACCCTTGCTCCCGTGTCCGAATGGCCGAGTGGTGGTCGCTGGTTCGAATCCAGCTTTGAACACTTGGAGGCCTTGGTCACTTGTTTTTAACCCCCGACGCTAAAACGACGGGGTGTTATAAGTTTGAAGTGTCTGTCTGTCTGTCTATCTGTCTGTCTGTCTGTCTGTCTGTTTGTCTGTCTGTCTGTCTGTGTGTGTGTCTGTCTGTGGCATCGTAGCTCTCGAACGGATGAACCGATTTTGATTTAGTTTTTTTTTGTCTGAAAGCTGAGTTAGTCGGGAGTGTTCTTATCCATGTTTCATGAAAATCGGTCCACTAGGTCGCGGTCGGGGGTTTTTTCAAAATTTTAACTGTGTGGTTAGGTTATTTGTATATTTATGACATTTATTTCAGTTCATTTTATTATTGTCAAAATCTAAAATAAAATTTTCCGCAAAGCAATCCCATCAGATTCTGTCGTTTTTTTTTTATAAATGAAAAAGTGGTATACATATATTATATTGTCCGAAATATGGGAAATCATATGAAAACAAACAGAGCGAGAAAGCAGCACCATCTGTGCTCCTAGTGAAATAGTATACTTAGATATCGTTGTAAAGTCGAATTTATAAGTTCCTTATAAAAATGCCGTTTATGTTAAGAAAATCCATCCTTTTGGCACTGATACGCCCGATCCTGGTCTTCTAGAGCTTTTTAACAATTATCAAAGTTCGGATCAAACCGCAAGTTAGTAACATATCTTAGCCACTATTGATATAACGTGTACAACTTCGGTACGGGACCATTGTGCAAGTTTGAGCTGTTGCTAATTGGTTGATATACAGGTGAGGCAGCTTATACATTTTGATGAGTTAAAAGTATACTTAAATGATTGTTGGTAATGGCACACCTCGGACACTAGCGATCAAATATATTGAAAGAGGCGCATTCCTAGCACACAGACCACACAGTCTTAGCTCGTGTAGGTGGACGCGTACTATGCTTGTATGAGTGAAATATGACAGGTCGACTATTCGTGTTTTTGACAGGCAGTAACTGTGAGGTAACCGAGAGGGGGTGGGCGGCACTTTCAGCGGGAGCGGGAGTGGCCATACTGTACGATAGTACTCTTTATGATACTGTATACTGTGGTGATGGTAAACATAGTTAATAGAAGCGTTGGTAGCCTAGCAGTAAGTACTACCAGCCGCAAAAGTGCATGGAGAAATTATGAATGAATTCATCGATAAATTCGCCATGCGCTTTTGCAGCTGATAGTACGTGCGACTTTCGTTCCGGAGGCCGAGGGTTCAAACCCCGGCTCACACCAATGAGTTTTTCAGAATTTATGTGCGAAATGTCATTTGATATTTGCCAGTCGCTTTTCGGTGAAGGAAAACATCGTGAGGAAACCGGACTAATTCAAATAATGTCTAGTTTACCCTTTGGGTTGGAAGGTCAGATGGCAGTCGCTTTCGTAAAAGCTAGTGCCTACGCCAAATATTGGGATTAGTTGCCAAAGCGGACCCCAGGCTCCCATGAGCCGTGGCAAAATGCCGGGATAACGCAAGGAGGATGATAAATGGTAAAAATAGTTTTGAGGCAATCTTACAGAAACTCCTCAAGGTAAACTGAAAAGTAAATCACTTGCACCAACCACTTAACCCAGGGTTAGTGCCCGCTGTCATCTGTCAAATTCCATATAAAATGGTGGCTCCATTTTCGTTGGTGCAAGTGGCCCTTAGCTGTATTACATTAGGAACGGGATCGGATATGTATGTCAATGGACAGAAAAAAAAAACATTTTCAAACGGACACTCGTGTGGCGTCGAAATAGGGTTCATTATTGGAAACAGATGTACTCTCTGTAGGCACAGAATATATAATAGTACAAGTACAGAAGGCCCACTGCTTTAATGTTCTTAAAATACCGCCTTCTTAATAGCCTACAACAATTTTTACAAAGAAACCAGCCGCACGTGCGCGGCCTCCGGTGATAGGGTTGCCTAATGGATTAAAACCAATTAATTACTCAGATAAAATTTTATAATACTATATTAAAGTCTTAGGTACTTTCTAGGTATATATACAGTATTTTGGTTTGTTCCAACATCACAAGCCTTATTGAACTTTTCCGTGGGACTTAATCAATAGTAGATCTGTGTAAGAATGTCCTATGGTACATATTTTATTCATGATGTCTATTTAACTTAGCATTGTAAAATAACAATAGAAAGTGCGAACGTGCGTTCCGTAACACGCGCGCCACCCCTGATTAGGCCGCGAATTCGCGGCCGCCGGCATGTACTTGTAGCACGGCGATAGAATCGCGGAGTGAGCCGCCCCTGCTGCAGGTAGTGTATCTGTTAGGTAGATTGTTATTTTTAGATAAGATGGAGCGCGTCGCCAACAAACTGTTTTACAGTTTGGCGAAACTTTAATTATGTGCTTGTGTACATTGTGTATTTTGTTAATAAAAAAAGAAAGAAAGGAAGGGAAAGGTGTAGGTAATTTTTTGGAGTAGTTTTATTTACTAACTAGACCAAAATTGTAGTAACCCTAATCTAATCTTCAAAGTTGGTTATTCACTATTCAAATTTTAGCCACTATTGATATACCGTGTATAACTTCTGTGCGGGACCATTGTCCAAGTTTGGGCCCGTGCTAATTGCTTGATAGTGGGTTGATGGGTGAAGCGGAGCTACGGACTTTACTTGTGTTTTGATTAACTAACTAATCACTATTTGACTTGAGAATTTCCTGATGTTTGAATAGACTCCGACCATGCTAACTTTGCACTGATATATGTATAGTCAAACACTTTGAGAGATAGTACTAGGGGCGGCTCACTCCGCGATTCTATCGCCGCGCTACAAGTACATACAGGCGGCCGCGAGTTCGCGGCCTAATCAGGGGTGGCGCGCGTTTTCACGGAACGCACGTTCGCACTTTCTAATGCTACTTTACGTCGCGAGTTTTTTTTAAAGGTTCATATACGATGTCCGCGTGTGGACTGTGGAATGACTAGTAATGCTTAGTTAAATAGATATCATGAATAAAATAAATACCATAGGATATTTTTACACAGATCTACTATTGATTAAGTCCCCCGGAAAGGTTTAATAAGGCTTGTGATGTTGGAACTTATGTAAATTGATATGAAAAAACAAAATTATGTAAATACAATATATATGCCTAAAAAGTATCCAAAACTTGAATATAATAGTATAACATTTTATCTTAGTATTAATTCGTTTTAATCCATAGGCAACCCTATCGCCGGGCGCCGCGCACGTGCGGCTAGTTTCTTTGTAAGAATTTTGTAGGCATTTAAAAAGGCGGCATGTCGTGAACATCAAAGCAGTAGGCCTTCTGTACTTGTACTATTATATATTCTGTGATAGTAGTTTGAGAGTATGTACGAGTAGGTAACAGTGGCGGCTGGTGAAAATTTCTGCTACGCAACACCGAGCAAAAAGAAACCTAACTTAAAATTAGGTACTTTACTGGTAATCAATTTTAGGCAAGCCGGTGGGAATCGGCTTGTATGGATCGCTGCTGGTAGGTAACATCGTCACTTATTTTAAAATTAAAAGATACTAAAATATTCACACCTCCGGCCGCCATTTAAAAATATGTAGTATCGCTCGCAGTCGTTTCTCCAACAAAACATTTATAAATAAGTCATGTTAAAAACTAATATTTTTTGTAAACTCACAAAAAATATACCTCTAAATATGATTAAGTAATTGTGATTTTCGGAGGATTCTTCAAACACCACTTTTCTAACAATCATCACTCTTCACATCATTTAAAAAACCACTCCCACGGTCGTACCTACGTAGCCAAATGCACAAACGTTTACGATAATATCGTTTTTTGTAGCTATCTATCTCTTTCGCTCTTCCGTATTGGCACGACAAAGCCAGACTGCGTTTCTATCGGCGTATAGCGTCAAAGATTGTCATTTCGGCTAGACTGCTGGTGCCGTAGCCGAATGGCATTTCTACGATGCGAAACGAAAACGAAACGCTGCGAAAGGTAGTCTGGCTCTGTCGCGCCAATATGCAATAGCGATAGATATAGATATCTACGAGCGTTTCGTTTCGTGAGCGTTTCGTGAGCGTTTGTGCCATTCGGCTACGTACCCAGTTCTGTAGCTAAAGGTACCTCATCATCCTCCTTGCGTTATCCCGGCATTCGCCACGGCTCATGGGAGCCTGGGGTCCGCATTGACAAACCGCTTTGGTAGCTAAAGGTACCAAAAAAAAAACAACAACAGCAAAACCTCGAAGCAAGCGACAGCTACGCCTAAAGTATGTTCGGAGCTGCTAGTTGACATTGTTCATCGTACGGCGATTCATTAGGAGGAAAACAAACAACCGCTAAAAACCGGTTTTTCATACAAATTTGGTCCTGATTTTCCTCCCTGTATATCATTGAAAATATTTTACGCGATTTGATGTAGGTACTCGTTTACGTTCGGCCTTACATTTGATTGTTTAAAGTTAATGTAAAAATGAGGAGAGAAGAAACGCTTCTGTTTAATTATCATAATAATTTTTAAATTATTCAAAAATAGTAAAAAAATAGGTATATACCCACAAAACGGTATGAAAATTAGCCTACGAATAGAACTAAATTACATCTGAAAACCTAATACAATAATTTAATAATCGAAAATTTAATAATTGCTATGACGTAAGTAAATACATCAAATTATATAACAAATCATAGTTTCCATCTGTTTTTTTTTAATTATAAATGGGCTTACTCTTGGCCACAGCCACAGACTAGCCAAAGGCAAAGGCGTGGCCTACGATGGAGTGAGCTCGCCCAGAAGGTGCCTGTTCACTCTTGATTTGAACTAGGAATTATATGAGCTCGGAAATATAGCCGCCGGCAAGAAATTCCACTCCTTGGCAGTGCGCATAAGAAAAGAAGAAACAAAGCGCTTTCGCGGAATATCTACCAAGTAAGGATGGAAACCGGCCGTGCGTCTAAGAGTCCGATGGTAGAAAAAAAATGCTGTTCCATAGAAATAAGCGGCATCATGACAGTGGAAATGTATGAAACAGTCAATTTTCTTTGCGATTTCAGAATTGGTCCCATAATGAAAGTTGTTCATTATGACCTCAAATGAAAAGTCCTTTCTACGGTTTTTTAACTGGTATAACTGTCCTTTTCTCTCGACCTTAAACTGCACGGCTTCAATAAGTACTTCTTGGTAGCTCCCTGGTAGAGTGAGTTGCTGGAATCGCGAGTCTGCTGATTAGCGGGCTAATGCCGAAATGCAACTCGCGACGGGCGACTCACGATGTCTCGTTTATATCATACGTTCAGTATGTTTATCACATTTCGCATCACCTTCTTTTTCCCGCTAGAAGAGATCAAAGTGATATGTTTCGTCCTTTAAGAGGATACGGTAGCGAAAATGCTAAATTGGAAAGGAGCCCCCCTTTCAACTTGGAAATTTTAGTTAAATATACAAGTGTTATAAACTAGATTTATCGAAAAAAAAAATTGTCCATTAAGAACAACTTAGTCAAAAGATAGGTATTTCAAAAAAATCTTTAAAATCGAGGTTCCGCTCTCGACTCTTTCCTCCTTCAAAACTTAATCAATCGGAACGAAATTTAATAAACAATTAAATAATCTATGTCGGACCGTTTAGCTTTTTGTTACCAATCTTGAGTATCACACCTTTTTTTGCGCCACAATGAAAAAGGCCGTTTTTGGACATTTTTGATTGGCTCTAAAATCTTTAAAAAGCAGAAAATCAAAAAAATCAAAATGGTCCGACACAGGACACAGATAAAAATAACAACAATCTGTGTTGAAAAAATCATTGCTCTATCTTCAAAACCAGGGAGGAAATAGTCGAGAGCGTTTGTATGGAGAATTGACCCCCACCGTATCGTCTTAAGTTCTCGCTCTTTGTACACATAGTTATACACAGTCATACACAGCTCGAACGCGATGAACTAACATTACCTATTTTACCTTTTTTCCAAAGTTTCGGCCAAGCTGCACTGGCCGTGGTCGCGGAAAACTGACGTCCCAGCAAAGTGTTACCGGAGAATGATGTGAACACGATGTGAACAATAAAAAACTATCCGATATTAGTTTATATAAATGTTCGGCTGTTAGTGTTTATATCTTTCTTCCTTGATAGGAGGGAAGAAGACTGGTTTTTTTGTAAGACACACTGCATCATTAATTTTGAGGTTAAATAATATTTTGGAACATAATTTCCTCATAGGGTACGTGAAAAAAAATAATGTATGACATGAATGTGTACTGAATGTTAATTCTACGCCTTTTATGACTTGATCAGTGCAATCTAACTTGATGAGTTCCGTCCGTTGAAGCTAAAAAGTTGTGTTTTTAAGTCTTAGGCTAGACTATTTATAATATGAATTAAAAAAAATACACAACCACTTACAAAACAATATAAAAACATACCTCTAAGGTGACGGACCCAATCATGGACAGTTTAAGAAAAAAAATCGCCTGTTTTTGATATTTCACTGATAAATGTAAAAATTCTACGGCTAAGCGTGTTAAATCTTGAATGTCCTATCCTTCTTTTACATTTCAAGCGTATTTCAGAATAGATACTCTTATTGGTTTCTTCATAGTTAAAAAATTAAAACTAGCTGTTTTTTCTCCAATTATGGACGGCAGTTCTCCAGTAATGGATCCTCCATTATGGACAGTGAAATAAGTTTAAAATTTTACTTTTAAAGCCAACTGATACGCAATGAGATGAGTCAATTTTATACACCATAAATACAATTAGTTTGGGTTATTTTAACATAGGATTATTTCTTGTAAATTTTGGTTTTGTAAATTGTTCCTTGTCCATCATAGGAGGTACGCAGTTTTTCGGGTCCAGTAATGGACACTTGCAAAATAACGTCATTTCTTTATATCTTTGGAGCAACAAACTAGTATGTTTTATACCTTATCTCATGCTTAATGCAGTACGTAAAACGCATTCAAGATAAAGCGCGCGGTTGTTTTATGCGGAAATCGCAGCGTCAGACGAATGCGATCAACGGATGCGTCTAACGCGTCTGCGTTCCAAAACAAGGCACCCTTTTCTTTACGGCAAACGCATGCGCTAAACGCTGCTGCGAGCGCATTGTCATTTTTTTTACGTGGGAGCTACATAGTGCAATATTGTTTTATGCGTTTGACGCTCCGTTCGCAGCGATATTTTAAAATTGTTTGCGATTACCGCAGCGATTACTTGAGAAGGTATTTTTGGAATTTAGTTTTAAAGAGTCTTTCAAGCAGGTGAACGTGTTAAGTTAAGAAACTCACCAGACTTCTCGATTATTTCGCTAATTTCCATCAACTTTCGGTTGCGATGTTGGATATTTTTGTAATGTTATGTATAGAAAACCGGTCGATCTCTAATTAAATAAATCAGGAGTTCATAACCCTCCTTTGAAAATGGCATAATTTTACGTTTCTTTAAGTTTGCCATAATGATGAAATTAATAATTAATTAATGTCACAATTAACCGAGTTGAGATGTAATGCTAAGTGATTTATTCTTCCTCCATCAAATGTGGGTAGACGCACAAAACAACACGAATATGCAGAAGCGCTAACCGCTTGCGCTGAACGGACACGTTTCACGCAATAAACAAGGGTGCTCCTTACATAAACTATGAAGATAAAATATTTTTATATGTGCGTTTGACGCATTGCGTCTCACGCTGCGCTTGCCGCTGCGTTAACCGCGTAAAACAATGGTCTATAATTATATTACCTGACTTGAAATGATCTGCGTCTATCGCACTGCGAGTAACGTAGCGTTTATCGCATAAAACAACCGCGCGCTTTACACCGTGCGTTATTTTTTTATTATTTTATACATGAACTCAACTCTCTTAGCAACATTACTAAGAATTCGTCTTGATATTTTTTTCAGTAAACTGGTGAATTTTATCTTGTCGCCAAATCCTTCAGAAATAACCGAATTAATTGAAACTTCAAAATGAAACAGCTCTACAACTCTAGTTTATGGTACATAGCCGTCAGTTTTTAGAAACTTATTTTAGATACTTATTTTTAAGGATTTGTGTTTTTTTGTCCATAATGACATAACCGTCCATTATGGGGTATTTTACCTTATAAACATATTAGAGGTATAAAAAAACCAAGGGTGCCGCCAGCAGCTGCGGGGCAGGGCCCAAAAGCTGCCGGTGGTTAGGGCTGCAGAGAGAGGAACCGCCGGACTATCCGTCCATCTACATGTATTAGTATTATCTTCAGTAAACTAAACTAAAGATAATATTGATCGTAAACGGAACATATAAATGGTTTTCTCGACATTTCCGCGGGTGCGCTCAGGGAGCCGCATCTCAGTTAATGCAACTTTGATATGTGCCAACTGTATTGTGACTAACGTCATTCTATTACAGGCTTGATGGAACTGGAATCGTCTAACAAGCCATTACGTTGTTTTGGGATAAGATATGGTAGATAACGTGATCTAGATGATTAGAATGTAATGCTAATAACATCAGTTGGGTGCAGAGGTACCTGTACTGTTTATAGTCAAAGATGCGCTTAAGCGTCACATGAAAAAATGTGACATAGAACCCTCGCGATGGGAGCAGCAGGCGACCATGCGTACGGAATGGCGAACTGCAATAAATACTAAGGTAGCCGGTTTTGAATCTCGGAGGCGCTTAGAGCTTGACGCCAAGCGTGACAAAATTAAAGTCAGACCACCTGCGGCAATAGCATATAACTACGTTAATGGTGTGCTCACATGCCCGCAATGTTCGCGAACATTTACCGCCAAGATTGGTTTCGTCAGCCACTTGCGAGCACATCAGCGACAGCACCGGAGTTGACAGCAGTCGCCGTGGCCGAATTATTATTATTATAGTCAATGAGGTCTCTAATTTCTGTCCCGTGACCAAAAATTTATTGGGGACTGGTTTCTAAAATGCTACCGACTTACATTTTTGACACTGAACCTTAAATTGACATAATACCTATATAAAGTCAGTTTCAACTTTTGCAAATCAATATAGGTAGTTTTGTACTTACACTGTGCCGTGGAGCTTCTTGGGAAGAAGTACGAAAGAAAATCCACAGAAGAGCTGACGGCCTAGCACGGTACCGCGATAAAGGCTATCACGTCGAACCGTTTTTTCGCACTATTTGTAAGTGGCAATATATGAACACGCAGGCAGAGCCGTGGTGCTGACAACGCCGCAAAAGCTACGCTATGCGTCTTCTAAGAAAGCTGTACCTGTACCCGGGTTGCTTGCGGAACAGCTGGTCCCATAGAAAGCGGTAGAACTGGCAACGTGGCACTTACATTGCGCTATAAGGCTCCTTGGGAAGTTGTACCGCAGTAGCTCCCGTGATAGCTGGCAACGCGTGAACGTGCGTGCATGGCCGTAGGAGCTGTGGACTAGACACGCTGCCAGCAGCAGCAGTAGACAAGGACGGGACATCTGGAACAATAGGCTTTTATTAACTATAGGTATACTATATATGTGTCACTAGCTTTTTCCCATACAAACTTTGAAGCCCAATTTCACCTCAATAAGAAGTGTTTTTGAAAACCCCTTTCTTAGTGCTCCTCTACACCCTATAGGGAACCTACGTGCTAAATTTAGAATCATTAGGACCTGCGGTTTCGGCTGTGCGGTGATATGTCAGTCAATCATTCAGTCAGTCAGTCAGTTTCTTCTTTTAATTTAGATATGCATGGCCAGCAGATTTAGTGTAAATCTGGTCCTCCTCTTAAAATCCCTTCAATTTTTGGCCCGCAACGCAAAAGTTTGCGCACCACTGTTCTAAATAAAACAAAAGACAACCCAATTTTTTAGTTCAAAATAGTTTCACAGCCAAGCTTCGCAAAAAGTACAAAAAATTTAAATTAGATTGCTTTTTAAAGCAAAATATTTAGTTTATTTTCTTGAAGTGGATGCGCAATCAAGTATTCAAATAAGCTTCTGTGAATGCAACTTTGCCTGCCGCTACTCCAGATTGTTTCGTACATAATAAGTTGCAAACATTATTGTTTTTGCTTTGTTTGGTGATTTCAGGTTTCTTGCTGAGAACTTGAAAATTCGAAAAGCAGAGATACTTGGCGAAAATGTTGGCTTTATACAATACTTATTTCGTGGCGTAATCAGCGCACTATTTGTGCTATCGACTAAGACGCGTTGCATTCTTTCGACCTTTTCTTTAGGACCTAGTCGAGCAAAAGCTTTATTTGACCTGTAAGATAATGCTCCAAATGGTTATGGCAAAAAAAATCAGTCGAATTGAAACCTCCTTCTTTTTTTGAAGTCGGTTAAAAAGACAAACCTATGTATACATAGTTACACCTTAGTACCTTTGTGTTCTACGAGAATTCGTAACAATCGGCGAGAATAGGTCATGTCACGAAGGCTGGCACGATTGGAATGACCGAAATGTTGATTGTGTGAGTGACACCTGTATCTGTATAGGCCAGTAGTACGGTCACCGGCATAAATAAGTGATGATTTCTGTACCTTGTCACATTAACGTCTTGTTTGAAATGTTATACGAAGTTGTCATACGATTAAAAGCGACAAGGTACAGAAATCATCACTTATTTATGCCGGTGACTGTACCTATAATCAAGACTACCCAGGGATAAAACATTAACATTTACATTCATTCATTTCGATTTTGTTTGTTCATTCCAATAATGTAGGTACTTATTAAACAACTTTCAAAACGTGCCAACTCTTGTGAAATGACACAAATGTACGTAAAGTATCTATGTATATTTTATGTTTTAGTGCTACATTTTGTAAAAATAATGCATGCTTATTATAAAATAACGTCATTATGTAGAGTAATAAATAAATATTATAATCAAATAATTATAAACCGACCGATCATCAAAAAAGAAAACTAAACGTGTTTGTTATGTATTCAAGTATTTTGAGAGATAAAAATTACAATTCTGTTTTATGATTTAAACCCGTTCACCGCATATTTTAGCCATTTTAATGAAGTAATAATTAAATGAATATGTCCGAAACCGACGTACAATATAAACGACCACAATTTGTAACCGTAACTAAAACCGAACTCATTTGAAACGTATCATGTTGCGTTTATTGTTAATCTTATACTTTTAAACGAGCAATTCTTGTATATTTATTTATTTATTTATTTATTTATATATACCGACGATCTCGGAAACCGCTCTAACGATTTCGCTGAAATTTGTTATGTGGGGGTTTTCGGGGGTGAAAAATCGATCTAGCGTAGCCTTAGATCCCGGAAAACGCGAATTTTCGAGTTTTCATGAGTTTTTCTTTCGCGTTTGTAAACGTAAAATATGGTCGTTAATTTCGCCGCGCGCGCATCGATTCCGCTTAGCTCAGTCGTACGAGGTCGGTCTAATGTACGCAGATAGATCGTAGATGTCAGAGTTTCGAATCCCGGCCAGAAATTAAGTTTTTGTTTTTTGTTTTTTTTTTTGTTTTTGTATTTATAAGAGTTTTTTTTATCTAAAGACGTGATATATTAAAATGGAACCGAGCGAAGCTCGGTCGCCCAGATATTAATTGTTAATATATCGTACATAATAAGCAATAACTCATTATTAACTAGGTAATTAGTTGTAGCTTTTGGCATATAAAAATCACGTCACGTCATTGATTCTCAATACCTCGTAAGTAAAATATCGTTTCGTTGTCCTTGCTTTTGCACTCGCTCCACTAATTTGTTTTCTATCCCGTTTAGTAGTAAAAAATATGTAAACAATAAATATGTTTCTAGAGCCTGTAATACTTATAATAAATCATATACCCATATTGACTTATTTCAATTCAACCAGTATAAGTTTGTTTCTGCAATTCGGAAAAGCACCAATTGCAATTCTTGCACGTTTGAATGAATGTTAACTATCTTCATTTTTATATATTTGGTAAATTTAGTAAGTAATGTTTTGTAATTTTTTTTTGTTTTGTATTTTTTTGTCTATATTCTCTATTATCACAGATAAAATTGGTTGTCTTGTTGCATTTTTGTAGTAAATTACCTGTTGTTTCTGTTTTTAAGAACTTATCTCACGCATGTCTATTTCAGAGCTTTCTCATGTATAACTTTAAAGTGGAAACTGTTTTGGCTTGTGAGCTACCTTTAATTTGTAAGACATATGTATTATTAATGCTGTGTGTTTCCCAAATCAATAAAATTTAAAAATTTAAATTAAAAAAAAAAAAAAAAAAAAAATGCTACCAAAATCAGTTTGCGATATACAAATTAAATTACTTAAATTTATTAAATTTTAACAACAAAAAAAGCGTGTTACAAAACACGGAGAAACTGAAAAGCCAAAAATAATAAACCTTCGAATTCAGATTTCTTATCGGATTGCAATAATCTAAACATCCAAATTATAAACAAATCAATTATTTTTGTAGTCGGTACCAGACCTGTTCGTCGCCTTGCTATTTCCTGTTTGCCCCACCCAACCATACGCAGGCTGGCCCCGACTCCAAAAATAATTGATTTGTTTATAATTTGGATGTTTAGATTATTGCAATCCGATAAGAAATCTGAATTCGTAGGTTTATTATTTTTGGCTTTTCAGTTTCTCCGTGTTTTGTAACACGCTTTTTTTGAAGGCGGTTTTATTTTTTGTTAAAAAGTTAATTTATTTGTTGATTTTTAGTGGTTCCTAGTGATATTATATGTATCAGTCCGAATATATGTACAGTAGTGAAAGAATTATCCTTTAACTCCTAACCGTTGAGGAGTTGACCTTCCATCATCAGCTCAGCCACATAAAATTACTACCATCAGGCGTAAATACTGGTGTACCTTTGAAAAATACGCTAAGAACATTACATGTGCCTATAACATTTGAAGAGTTCCCTCGATTTCTCCAAGATCCCATCATCAGACCCCGACTTGGTGCCAATGGGACCATCTCGGGGTTATACCCGTTCGATCAAAAAAAAAAATTTGAAAATCGGTCCACGATCCTCGGAGATATCGAGTAACATACATACAAAAAAAAAAAACAATAAAAAAAAACATTCAGTCGAATTGAGAACCTCCTCCTTTTTTGAAGTCGGTTAAAAATAAGTGAAAATGTGTTCAATTAATAGATTACAATGTAGGTACTTATCTGAAAATACAATTTACCTACTAGATACATTACCTACAGTCCCTACAGACAGTATATCTGTTCGCAATAATGAACCCTATTTCGACGCCACACGGAATGCACGAGTAATTATTGTTCACAAGTCATCTTTTCACATTATTTGAGGTCGGCGCAGTAGATCATCTTCCATTCCTCTCCATCAGCCGTCATTTCTATACTAATCATAACCTTTCACTCTCATATCATTCTTCACACAGTCTGCCCATCCTGTCTTAGGCCTAAATAGCAAAACCTACATCTATCTTTCACTTCTGCCTAGAGAAGATATCAGCGCAAGAAACTTCCAAGGCGTATATTTCTTAAAGTACTTGAACTACGATTTGTTGGTGATGTACCAACTCGTGCAATTGGTAATTATAGTGCAACGAAACAAATGCAAGCGCCTCTGTAACGTGAGCGTTGTTTACTGAGGAATGTGCAAGAAGCTAATATACATGAGAATAATAAGATGTAGACAAAAGGTGGGTTATTTCAAACTCGTCCATAAAATGTGTCATGGTACCGATACAAATTTGGTGGTTATTTTTATAATCGGGACTTAATCGCTTATGACTAATAAAAAATTTAAAAATAATTATTGAGTTAAAATAATTATGCCGATTTTAAAAAGTTTAAATCATTGTTTTACAAAGTTGGTAATTATATAGATTCCCATATTTCTTCCTTTTACAATAACTGAAGTAAAATATCGTCTAATCGACTATATTTAAGGACGCAAAAATATCTGACAAATATTATTTCTTGACACAAAAAAGGGTGTCAGATTTATGCAGCTTCGTTTTTGTTCGATATTATTGCCGGTGACTGTACGTTATTATTGGGAGTAGCTAATTGTGGCAAAATTACTGATGACCACGATTCAAAATGTTTGAACGCTGTCAAATTGAAATTTTAGTTGATACTGAATAGGATCAAAAGCGTATACCTACTTTATGCAAGACTCGATATTTATTTTCATCGTCCAAGTAAACAAATTAAGACTGTAAAAAAATGTTAAAAGCGCACTAATACTAATTGTAACAATAAATAACCCGACCACCGACCGACCGGTCTGGCGTAGTCGGTAGTGACCCTGCCTGCTACGCTGCGGTCCCGGGTTCGAATCCCGGTAAGGGCATTTATTTGTGCGATGAGCACAGATATTTGTTTCTGAGTCATGGATGTTTTCTATGTATATTTGTATATTATAATATATCGTTGTCTGAGTACCCACAACACAAGCCTTTTTGAGCTTACTGTGGGACTCAGTCAATCTGTGTGAGAATGAATGTTCAATAATATTTAATATTAATTTTTTAAATAAAACGGAAAAAGCAGAATTCAGAATGGCCCGTTAACTAGAGGTTCTTTGAGATGGAATGAAATTTCTTAAACAAAGCTTGCTCAGCCGGAGCGCGAAAGTAATTGTAATAATTATTGAGAATTATTCTCTACGTGAATGCAACTTCACTATAACAAGAGACTACAGTATAGTAAAGACTTTACTTTTTTTTTTTAATTTTTGAACAAAAAAGACAAAGTACACAAGCATATTATTTGAGTTTCGCCAAACTGTAGGACAGTTTGTTTGCGATACGCTCCATCTTATCTAAAAATACGATTTACCTACTAGATACATTACCTACCTAATGAACCCTATTTCGACGCCACACGGAATGCACGAGTAATTATTGTTTACAAGTCATATTTTCACATTATTTGAGGTCGGCGCAGTAGATCATCTTCCATTCCTCTCTATCAACCGTCATTTCCACACTAATGCCTTTCACTCTCATATCGTTCTTTACACAGTCCGTCCATCCTGTCTTAGGCCTTAAACTACCTTTGTATCCATCCACCTTCATAATATTTACCAGTCAATTTGTAACATTGTTTTTATCCCTCCGCATTACATGCCCATGCACATTGCTAATCTACATCCTCTCACCTTCTCTGTCATTGCTGCTACTCTTAGGACTTTATTCACAAGTGTTTTTCTTACCCCTTAAATTGTCTGTCCTAAGATCTTGGGATTGGTAAAATATCGTGCGTAGTGAGTGGTTCGAAAAGTTGAATCTTCAGCGTTACGACAGGGTTTCATTTCATGGCACGCAGGTTAAACAAATTTTGCTCGGTAGCAAAATAAATGAAATAGAAAAAAATCACCACACCAACACAAGAAAAATACTAAATGTAGAACATCAAATACACCAATTTAGAACACCAAATTCCAAAGGGGCCCGAAACACGTCGCAGCAATAGCGATATAATTACGTGAGTACAACCGTAGATTCATTAATTATTTGAATATGACTCACGAAAGTTTGACGTGTATAATTTAAAACACATTTGTAATTCAAAATCATCGTTGAAAAGTAAATTCTACCGGTCAACTTAGGACATCCGGTTCAAATTAATATTAGGCCAGGGCCAGTTGCATCAACCACATTTGACATCACATCATCGTAACGCAGCAGAAGTCTAACCTTCCCATACAACATCAAACGAATGCTTTAACGGTGACAGGCGGTTTGATGCAACCGGCCCTAAATTGCTTTGCACTCTTGTGGATAAATGCAACTGTATCATCCGTTTTTCATCACCAGTTGGTGTGGTGAAAATTACTTTGTTTAATCTTCGTGCCTTGAAACCCTCGCAATGCTCAAGATTCCACTTTTTGAACCGCGAGTGCAACGAGTTGAAATCTTTTGCTTGCTCGGGTATCAATATTGGCACGTGCGGTTAAACAACAACTTTGCCCCTTTTAAAACAAATAACTATTGGTTCTTGTTAAGATACTATCTGTCTTTCGATAATGTTCCTTAGAATCGTATTCGTATTCAGTTATTATTCCAGTTGGCGGGAATAATCGCTCCTTGAAAAACATAGTGTCATTAAATGAAAAACGTCTTTTTTGGGTACAACGGTTTAAAGTTTTGAAATTTTTGAATTGTCAAAAATTACTATTTTTACAACAAACTTGTAATTTTTTGGCAGATCTTGTTAGTTTTGTGACTAAACCTGATAGATATAATACTAAATTGTATTTTTTTTATTTTGTTTCTAAGATAATTAAGCTTGAACAAAATGGTAGTGACACTTTTCCATTTATTTTTGTTTAGGGACACATGACAACTTTATATCTTCGTTTTACTTTGTGGAAAAATGACACTATAGCCATTTTTTATGAAATTTACCTTTTATTTCAATGAATAATTAGCAATCAAACCACCTTTTATGTATATACATTAAAATTTATTGAATTAAATGACATTCGGTCTCAAACCCTGTATCTATTTAGCATTACTGCCCTTAAAAACTAGTGTAAATACTCCTGGCTTGCCCTCTTAAACAATAAAATATAACTAAAAAAATATTAGAAACAAAAATCTCTTTCAGTCTTGACATTTGCGTTAGTAATACAACATTTATTTTAATATCCATAAAATTCATGACATTTTATACCAAAAATTAAAATTGTCAGGAAAAAGTAACCAAAGTGCATTCAGGTTAAAATTTAAAAAAAATCAAACGCAATAAAATCAACAAATATCGAAAAAAATTACTTAAAATTAACCTTAAAACCCAGTGTTCCTCCCTCTGGCCCTTCCTGTAGCTTCCATGCGATCAGTTATGGACCTGATCAGTGTTACGATCAGTTTTTGAGGAATATTTTCCCATTCCTCAATAACTACGGCTTCCAGCTCTTTGAGGGTGGCTGGAGCAGGATCCCGTGACCAAACAAGCCGTTTTAACTCATCCCAGAGATGTTCGATGGGGTTCAGGTCGGGGCTCGTTGCTGCCACTCCATTACGGTGCATTCCGGCCTCATGCATCAGGGAGTCCCGCACTATCAAGGCAGTAGGGCAACGGGCGTAGACGTGCATGAATTGGAAATCAGGTCCAAAAAACTCAGCGTACGAGACCATACGTTCTTCTAAGATCTCCATAATGAGGATCCGTTTTGCCGTCGATGGAAATGCCGCCCCAGAACATGCACGAGCCGCTCCCGTAACTGACTGTTTCTTCGATGAAGACTGGTGTAAACTGCTCTCCTTGACTCCTGTACACCCTTTGCGTCTGTAGTTAGTGTAAATGATCTCCTTCGTCTCGTAGGGGAACAAAACTTTCCTCTATTGCTGCAACGTCCAATCCTTAAGCCTTGTAGCAATTCGATTGGGGTATTGGCTCTGGCTTCAATTGGTAGCCTCTGTTAGCTCTTTGGGGTAACATTTTCTTCTCCCTCAATCTTCTTCTGATCATGGAGATACTCACTACAGTTCTTCGAGCTGTTCTCAGCAGTATCTGCAGCTCAGGAGCGATAAGAAAGCGGTTCCGCAAAGAGGCTGATACAATGTACCGGTCGTCTCTAGCGGTGGTGCAGCATCTTATCTCAGATCCTGGCCTCCTGATGTAGCTACTGGTCTCCAGAAATCGCAAAAAGACTCGTCGCACCCGGAAACGGATTATGCTTAGGCGTTCAGCAACTTGCTACTGCCGTAGTCCGTTTAGGAGCAGTACCACCACTTGAGCTGCTTTTTCTGGTGTTTTACCCCTATGCGCCTGCAGAAAAAAAAACCTTGAAGGCAGGTTTTTTTTTCTGCAGGCGTTCGTCCTCGGTGACTTTTGGGGTGCAAAAGATCCACATGACACCTTTACAGCTCCTTCTAAAACCGTCTGGGGTAGCACACCTAGAGTCCCATTAAAATCGCATCAATACCTTTTTTTTTAAACCACGGCAGATTGGCGATTATTGTTTTTAAGAAAATTGTACACCTTTTCTCTTAAAGGGCTTTAATTGTACTTTGAAATGACACAAATATTGATAGATTATAGTCAATAAGATTAGAGATATTTTTACCTGAAACGATTTTGCGCGAGGTGTGATTTTTTTTTGACGACGTGGTATACCCTAACTTACGCGAAGTTTAGTCGGCCGTTTGAAATGTGCATGCTCGTGGCGATGTAGCAAATAGGTGATCTGTAGATGCTGGTGTGTTTATACTATTGATGATTGCTTTGAATTTTTGAGCCTTGAATATCGTTGAGCCATTTTTTACTGTAACAAACAAATATACTTATTTATGGCTAATAATTTAGTTATATTAATGCACAAGAAATTTATCCACTAGCAATCATAGTTTTTATATTGTATCTTAAATTAGTAATTGTGTCTTGTAGATCACAAAAATAGCAATTACTTTGTAAAAAATAATTATACAAAAAATAACCTTAATTTTTATTAGCGCTGTTTATAGGTATTTTACAAAAAAATAGAGTAAAATGTCTTTTTCATAGAATTTCATCAAAATTGTGTAGGTTTATGTGCTAAACTTAAATGGAACAATGGTATTAAACGTAATATGTCTAGAAGGTAATTAATCATTAACTGTTTTGTAATTTTAATTACCGCAAAGCATGACATAAAACTTAAAGTGACAAGAATCAGTCAACGCGCTTATAGCTACCATTACCAGTTAAAGTGGCTTTAAACTCATAACAGCGGTATTCCATTTCTTTGCAAGTGTAATTATGGTAATTAATACAATCAAAAATGACACTAAACAGATAATGACGACTCATTCATGCAAATTCTTTTTAGCGAGGTAAGACCGTAACGTCATTTTAAGTAAAAGTACAGTACAACTTTATTTTTAACCTGCATTAAGCCTAATAGTTAAAAGCCAAACCGTCATTACGTGCACAGTGTCACTATATCTATCTCAACACGTTTAGAATTGTTAAAGTACTAGTGTCATTATAGCAAAAATGACACTGTTACTTTAAAATGAAACTCAATATTGAATAGTTATTACAAGTTCAAAGTGACACTTTAAGGATTGATACAATGTTCCATAAGAAAATTGTCATACTTACCATTCAATCTCGCGGAACACCGTCACTAAACACAAAATGACAACTTTCGTCTTAGAGTTCACTAGATTTTGATCGGCGTCCAGGTCATTAATGCAAACATGACATTGTTCCCGTCCCCCACGCGTCTATTCCCACTATTCGCCATAGTGACATTAGCGCCCCCTGTCGCTTCTAAGCGAGCTAAATCGATAGGTGTCTTTGCATTGCGTTCGTTATGACGGCGCGACCTAGATGGCGTTGTTAACTAAAAACTTATGTTTTTTGGATAGTTATGTTTTTTTTTGGATAGCCGTCACTATGTTGCAGTGCTGTCATTGCCCGTTCATGGGATAGCATCCGAGGGTGTAAGGACAATTTGATCTAAATAATTGGCTATGTAGGTAATATTAAGTCGCTAGTATAAAATAGTTAAGTTCATTCCATAAAACCCTACGAAAGTTTTCAAGGAGCGATTGCCTCTTAACAGGGACTTGGCTGAGTTTAGATGCACAAGGTTAAAGTCTAGAAATCCCCCGGCTCTCCTCATCCACCAACCGCGCTCTGTGTGGAACCTGAGTGACGCCTGGTCCGAAGAATGGTCGCAGGCTGGCGTCTCCCCTGATCTCTTCGAGCTAGTTCCGCAGAGCCGCGCGCCTGGGTTCACTGAATCACGTCGTGTCTGGTGCATGCTTAACCGATTGAGAACGGGAATCGGACATTGCGCCTACCTCCGGAAAAAATGGGGATGGAGCGAGCGGGAGTGTTGCGAATGCGGATGCCCAAAGCAAACTGTTCGGCATATTGTCCTTGAGTGCCCACTGACAAAGTACCATGGCCCAGTGGAAGATTTTAAAAACGCAGCGAGCGCAGCCATTACCTACTTGGAGGAATGTAAATTTAGATTATGAACTAGCTATAGTGTATATACAGTGTATTGTAGTCTTAATTGCCATACGATAAATAAATAAATAAATTTAAGAATGAAATATATTTAGTAATATCATAATTAAAGATAGATAAGAAGGACAAGAATATTCCACGAAAAACGCTACCTGCAATTTAAACGAATCCTTTGAAAAAGCATCTCTTTAAAAACTTGCCTCGAAAACTAGCAAGCCACAGTTCTTCAAAAAGCGCATTCCTCGAATGGCGTTTTTGTTTCCAGCGTTTCAATAAATAGCTGAGGGTCGTTAAAAAGAGACGCTACCGGACTCGACGAGTTTTCTTGAGATTTAATAAGACTGATGTGGTACCGTGGGATTTGGATCGAGTTTTCGGTGAGTTTTATTTATTTTTGACCACTTCAGTATACATATAATTTAATTGTATTTTGTGTCAAATACCTAGTCAGTGGCCGTATCATGGACGTGTTTTTGTCACTTGTCATGTCATGCGTCACTTTCGCACTTAAATACTTGCTAGACCGTAACAGGCATGGTGACAAGAGACTTTTGGAGAGAGAGAAAGAGAGTCCAGCCGGGGTAGCCGAAATGACCATCTTTGACGCTAGACGCCCGGCAGTCTAGCTCTGTCGTGACAATACGCAAGTGCTATAGAAATAGTTATACCTAGATGACGATATTATTTTAAGCGTTTGTAAAATTGGCTACGCACCTATATGAGCACAAAATTTTTTTCCGGAATACTCCAATTTCTTGTATTTAGTCCACGTGCGCTTATGTGAACTTAATCAGGCAAATGTTTTGTGTTAGTATCCATCAGTGGCGAAGATTGAAGATTGATTGAGTGGTGGTGAAGATTTATGCTAGGCAACACTGAGCAAAAAGAAACCTACCTTAACATTAATAGGTACTTTACTAGTAATCAATTTTAGGCAAGCCGGTGGGAATCGTCTTGTATGGACCAGCCGCTTCTGGTATCCATGTATATTACATATTTGGGGTGTGCTGCTTCAACTATATTAAAGTGTGTTCCCAAACCCGTGTGTAAAATTTTAAACTTTATCAAAATAGTTAAAACTTTACTTGTGAGTTCCCGGAGTCACCAGCCATTCAGAGTATAATTTTCCGTAACTAAAGTTATAGTTTTGAAAAAGCATTTAAGAATGTTTCATTGCTGAAAGCGCGAAATTTAATCAGCGTCTTTCTGAGGCTAATATGAAAACGTTTTAAGCAAAAAGATGTAGGTACCGTAATTTGGGGTGAGTTGGGTCAAAACTAACTTTCAAACCTCAGTAACATTTTATTTACTACATAGAAAACACCCATGACTCAGGGACAAATATCTGTGCTCATCACACAAATAAATGCCCTTACCGGGATTCGAACTCAGGACCGTGGCTTAGCAGGCAGTCACAATCCGCTAGGTCAGACCATTTATACAACAGGCAAGAATATTTGTTGTTTATGGGTTGCATGCGGATTACTACAAATAAGACGCAACAGACAAATATTGCCTTTCATTAACCGGCGATCGTTTACATTTTGCGATGCTTAAATCCGTTAATGTATCGTAGGCCAATGAACGCTTACGAATACTCTAGTAAAACGTGAACTGTTTCCATAGCAAATTAATTTTTATTAAGCAGAAACGTCTGCTAACGATTCTAAACATTTTTATATTAAAGGAAAAAATGCAAGAGGAAAGGCATGGAAAGATTTGCGAAGTCCGGCGTGGCTTCCGTAGCTCAATTGGTAAGAGCATTGCACGGATTGCAAAAAGGATGCGGGTTCAAGTCCCGCCGGAAGCGTAAATTTTTCCATTTTTTCCTTTAATATAAAAATGTTTCCATAGCTATATTAAGTACAATCCATACTAATATTATAAATGGGAAAGTGTGTGTGTCTGTTTGTTTGTCTGTCTTTCACGGCAAAACGGAGCGACGAATTGATGTGATTTTTAGGTGGAGATAGTTGAAAGGATGGAGAGTGACAGAGGTTACTCTTTGTCTCTTTCTAACGCGAGAGAAGCCGCGGGCAAAAGCTAGTTTAACACATATTTTGACAAAATTTCTCTACTACGAAAAAAAAACCATTAGAAGGCATAAACGAAGTCCACCATTTCATATCTCCATATTGATCATAGAATATTTTTACACACTTCGTTGGGTATCGTATCTATGTTTTACGGAGGTTTTGATTATTAAGAAAGTAAGGAGCCAAAAGCAATGCAAAAGGAAAGTTTTGGCTATGTTTTTAAAAAGGCTGGTTTATGAAAAAAATATGGTTTATGGATCATACTTTTTCTTCACCAAAGTGAGAAAAATTAACGCGGTTTCATGCGTATTTGAGTGTTACTAAAATTGTTTCCAGTAATTTCTGAGGTTTTTTCTTCAATTTATACAAATAATTTCATTTAGACTTGCGTAATTCACATTGGTCATAGTTACCAATAAGCATATTTGAATTAAATGACCAAGAATAATATTGGATTATGCGACGTTCTTGCCAATGTCACTTTTTCCTATTCGCAATTCTGGACAATCTGAATTCTACGCAATTGGTATTTCACCTCATTCGCTATTGTGGACAGTAATTACTTGTGAACAGTGGCGATTCTTCCTGTTCGCAATTCTGCACATTCTGAATTGCGCACAATAGGTATTTCGCCTCATTCGCTTCTGTGCACAACCATTATTTGTGTACAGTAGCGATTCTTCCTGTTCGCAATTCTGCACAATCTAAGTTCCACACAATAGGTATCTATCCTCATTCGCGTCTGTGCACAGCCATTATTTGTGTACAGAATAGTTTCTTCCTATTCGCAATTCTACGCAATCCGAATTCGACGCAATAGGTATTTCACCTCATTCGTTATTGTGCACAGTCATTATTTGTATACAGTATAGTTTCTTCCTCTTCGCGATTCTACGCAATTCGAATTCCACACAATAGGTATTTCGCCTCATGCGCTATTGTGCACTGTCATTATTTGTGTACAGTATAGTTTCTTCCTATTCGCAATTCTACGCAATCTGAATTCGACCCATTAGTATTTCACCTCAATCGATTTTATACACAGTCATTACTTGTGTAAATAAGCGATTCTTCCTGTTCACAATCTACACAATCTCAGCTTTCTCAATCCCCACAAATACGCACAAATAGAAACGCAGAAATCTCCTAACATGAGCGGATTTTCGTTCTGATCTATTATCAGCAGTTCTACTTCATCAAATGTCACAGTGTGAACTATCATACCATGAAAAATTCGAACGTTTTCTGAAAAATACGAAGGAAAAGCTTTTCGCACTACATCTGTAATTATTTAGTAAACATTGGCCTATAGTTCGATTTTAACATTTTGTTTACAAGATATATACAGTGCGTATGACGATAGTTAATATTAATAATGCTAAGTATATGGAGCTTTGCCTATGCTAGGGCGCCGTGGAAAGCACTTTCTGCGTGTCTATTTGTGCGTGTTTGAGGGGATTGAGGATGCTGAGATTGTGTAGAATTGCGAACAGGAAGAATCGCTAATGTACACAAGTAGTGACTGTGTATAAAATCAAATGAGGTGAAATAGTCATGGGTCAAATTCAGATTGCGTAGAATTGAGAATAGGAAGAAACTATACTGTACACAAATAATGACAGTGCACAATAGCGCATGAGGCGAAATACCTATTGTGTGGAATTCGAATTGCGTAGAATCGCGAAGAGGAAGAAACTGTACTGTATACAAATAATGACTGTGCACAATAACGAATGAGGTGAAATACCTATTGCGTCGAATTCGGATTGCGCAGAATTGCGAATAGGAAGAAACTATTCTGTATACAAATAATGGCTGTGCACAGACGCGAATGAGGCGAAATACCTATTGTGTGGAACTTAGATTGTGCAGAATTGCGAACAGGAAGAATCGCTACTGTACACAAATAATGGTTGTGCACAGAAGCGAATGAGGCGAAATACCTATTGTGTGCAATTCAGAATGTGCAGAATTGCGAACAGGAAGAATCGCCACTGTTCACAAGTAATTACTGTCCACAATAGCGAATGAGGTGAAATAATAATTGCTTAGAATTCAGATTGTCCAGAATTGCGAATAGGAAAAAGTGACATTGGCAAGAACGTCGCATAATCCTAATATTGCATAATTTTACGGTACTTACCTATATAGGTAATATAAATATAAAATCTTCACAGCAATGGAAACCAATTACAAATACATGTTTGAGCATAATTTCAAGCAAAGAATTGCAGATACGTAAAATGCACGTTTCAATAAATGCCAGTTCAAGAATTATAATTATTGTCATTACGATATTCCGGTACATAATAAAATCGGTTTGATTCGTATAACAAGGACAAGAACAGTGGTTTCTCTATGAATATTCTCTTTAGATAAAAATAAATACGTTTAATAAATACGTATTGTCAGAAAATAGTTTTCTAAACTGGTAGGTTAATTGAACAAATAGTTACTTAATCGCGCTCGCGTATCAATATTGGAATGAGTGAATAAACAAAAACTTTGTCCCCTTGTAAAACAAATAACTGTTGTTTTAGGTAGATGGAAATGTTAAGTGGTTTTCGTGGTAAGTATAGTTTAATAGTAAATAGCGTTTTTTTTAAATCATATTACTCCATAGACAAGATACTTGTTCGGAAGCCGATGAACTTATAAGTAAATATTTTGTAGTTTCCTTAGCCGTAGGTTTACGAACCTTAATATAGCTGGATATAATTTTGACTAGGCATCGATAAACGTGGTTACAAAATGGTTGTATGTATGTGGTACTATCGAAGTCAAATAAAACTGAAGTTGATTTTCCAATAAACATATCTTATAGTTCATCTTTAAATTAGCTAAGATACTAACCTTAATATATGTGGATATATGTGGACCGGGCACCGTCGTTCGCTGGTCTGACTGCAGACGGCAGGAGGGCGCACAAATTGTCAATTTTGTCGTTAATGCGTGCGTGTTGCAACGCAGTTAAGGGGGACATAGCTAATACGAAGTATGAAAAAATATTCCACACGTAGATGGGTATAGTATTTTATGCAACAGGCGTTCAAAGGAGGTCAAAAAGACGAGTAGCGTCAAATTGTTATTAAGATGCCAAGAGTATTTTTTGACTCAGTTAAACACCGTTGCATACAATACTTTTTCTACGACCATGCACTTAGTTTGTAATAGTTTTCTTGAATCACTTTGGTGAAATTCACACTGTTTCTTGTATTTTGACGCAAAGGTTTGCACTGTCAGCTCAGCTGCCCAAAGCCTTCCCGCGCACGCGCGCAGTATCGTCATAACAATGCGTTGCCATGGTTACAGAGCCAAAACAATGCGTTTTCAGATTTTTCGATACTGCACGCATACGCAAAAAGCCGGCGGACGCTGGCTTTGGGGAATAGACTTTTATGTAGGGTTCTAAAGATCTATGCACGACCATGTAAATGACGAATAACAGTTCGGGAGTAGAAAAAAAAAGAATAAAAAAATTGGGAAAGTTCTGCCTTAGGTGAAACTTTCCGTCCGTCTATTGTCCTTTGAGTCGTCGGCAACCCGAACCCTCCTTAGAACTTGTACACTCCTTTCTGCTGTGTAGGTACTTAACACAGCAAATGGTAGTGTACAAGCTTCTAATGGGTTGGCAACGCGAATGTGACACCCATTGAGTTGCAGGCGTCCATAGGTTACGGTGACCGCTTTACACCTAATGTCGAGTAGTGGTACTCATACTGATAGTTTACGCTAGATGTCACTACAAATAACTTGCATTTACTGAGGTATGGAGTTACAACTCTTTCCTTACTCTATGCTTTTTACTATATACCTATAGTGTCGTGAAGAAATGACAGCTTGCCCCCTCTTTAATTAAGAGGGCTTTCGTGTGAAAAACAGTGAAATCGTAACCGAGCGCTTGATCATACCGTGTGTGGTATCAAATTAAAGGGCTTTGCGAGTAGTTTACAAATATATATCACATTATAGGACTTTTTCTACTTGGTCTAACAAAATATGAGAAAATGTCCAAAAGTGGTAATAATTGTACCGGTGAAGGCTCGTTTTCAAAAAATTGCCGAAAATAAATAATAGCCATTTATAATCACTAAGGCATAAATCAATTTAAGTAAACGTTGCAGATTAATTAGGTACAAAAATTACTTCGATGTGATGTTGATTTTCAAAAAAATTGTCACTTAATTTTAGGTAATTTCTGAAAAAAATTGAATTCGTCTTAGCCTTGTTTACTCTTTTTCAAAACCTTATAATAAAAATGTAGTCTGAGATGATTGTAGTACAGGATATACGAATTATAAATTTACCTGTTTTAGTATTCAAAATTGTCCAAATTTTACAAATAATATCGGCTAATTCAGCTCTATACGTGAGTTTTTCTAAATGTGCATTAGAAAAAAAATCATAATTAATTTAGTTAGTTTTAAAAAATCCAGTCTTATAAAAATCAAGATAAGAAGATGTTCTAACTGAAACTTGAATTAAATAAATCTATTGGATAACGGAAAGTGTAGTATTTCATCGACTAAAACTATCAATTTTACATTCTTTTGACGTTTTTTTTGAAAGCACCCTTAATTATGCCACCGAGAATTCAAAAATACTCCACCATTGTGAAAATACAATTAATATACAAAAATCCCTTCCACACAAAAACCTTTTAAAGTACTCATCACGCGTTAAAGGAAACGTCCCTTATTAAAATACCCTTTCCACAAAGGGCAAAACCGGCGTTTTTTACCAACCTTTCATAATTCTAAATCGCACTGCAAATGAAAGGGTCCCTTAAACATTGTTTGTAGCATAGAGGAATAAGTAAGGGAAGAGTAACTCCATACATCAGTCATCATCATCATCATCATCATCATATCAGCCGAAAGACGTCCACTGCTGGACATAGGCCTCCCCCAAAGGGTTGTCTATTGTTTGCCCGACAGTCATTTAACATAATATTCATTTGCCCGAATCTAACTTGCCTGAATTTCATTTGCCCGAATGATTTGTTTACCATAAAAATCATATGACATACTCGTTGTTTATCCGAATATTACCTTCCATAATCATACAATGCCATACTATTTGTTAGCTATATTATTAAGTGCAATAATATGGTTTCATAGAATATTCAAACGCCATAAGCAATTATTGCCATATTAATTGTTGCCCATATTATTACCTAACCTAACCTACTTTCTGATAGCAGTTTCATTTTTCAGTTCTAACCTAACCTAACCTACTTTTCCAGCAGTTTCATTCTCCAGGGGTCACAGTTCTAACCTAACCTAACCTACTTTCTGATAGCAGTTTCATTTTCCAGGGGTCGCAGTTCTAACCTAAACTAACCTACTGTCTGATAGTATTTTCATTTTCCGGGGGGTCACAGTTCTAACCTAACCTAACCTACTTTTCAAGCAGTTTCCTTTTCCAGAGGTTCACAGTTCTAACCTAACCTAACCTACTTTCTGATAGCAGTTTCATTTTCCAGGGGTCACAGTTCTAACCTAACCTAACCTACTTTCTGATAGCAGTTTCATTTTCTAGTCCTTCTAGTACCTATTATAGTAGTTTTCGATTCTGCCAAAGCACATTATGGAAATAGACTTTTCTGGACGCTAATTTGTATGACAAATGATGGTATGGAATGTGGTAATTACGGATTTCGATGATTCTGACAAATGACATTATGGAAACTGACTTTATGGGAAACAAAGTTTCTGGCACTAGATTAATATAGTAAACAATGATTATGGCATAAGATGTTATGAGAAACAATATTATGATTGTTGAATAGGATGGCAAATAAAATTATGGCAAATGAAATTCTGGCAAATGGGGGTATCCCCCCCAAAGATTACCACAATGACCTGTCCTGCGCCACCCGCATCCAGCGGACTCCTGCGACCTTCACCAGGTCATCAGTCCACCTTGTTAGGGGCCTACCCACGGTTCGCCTTCCGGTACGCGGTCGCCACTCGAGAACCTTTCCGCCCCAACGGCCATCGGTTCTACGTGCAATGTGCCCCGCCCACTGCCACTTAAGTTTAGCGATTCGGAGGGCTATATCGGTTACTTTGGTTGTGTTGCGGATGGTCTCTTTTCTGATACGATCTCGCAAAGAGACTCCTAGCATAGCCCTCTCCATTGCCCTTTGGGTGACCTACAACAGTAAATGCGAGTTATTTGTATAGGCATAGTTAATCTAGCGATAATCACGCGTCAATCACGCGTCAAGTAGCGTAAATTATCAGTACTGCTATTTATCAATTGATGTCTCGTCGAACGAAGAGTCTGCTCACCAATTTTTAGCTAATATTACAGTAGTATTAATCAGTATTTTGTTTTCAATTCCTTCTGCTTGTAATATAAGTTATTAAACGGTTCTAATATAAAATTTTTGGCAGACGAGATTATTACATACATTACATGCAATACATACAATCACGCCTGTATCCCATAAAGGGGTAGGCAGAACACATGATACTACTAAAGATTCAGTGCCACTCTTGGCAAATAAGGGGTTGAAAGAAAACGAAACTGTGACATTGCAGTGACAGGTTGCCAGCCTCTCGCCTACGCCACAATTTAACCCATATCCCATAGTCGCCTTCTACGACACCCACGGGAAGAAAGGGGGTGGTGAAATTCTTAACCCGTCACCACACAGGCTCGACCACCACCATCACCAGACGAGATTATTGACACCTAGTATCGAGTAGTGGTACTGATAATTCATGCTATTTGACGCGTGATTGACGCGTGATTGTCGCTAGACGTCACTATAACTATGCCTATACAAATAACTCGCATTTACCATCATTTACTGATGTATGGAGTTACAAATCTTCCCGTACTTATTCCTCTATGGTTTGTAGGGCAAACTGTAACAGGAACGTTTTACCACTAATATACCTTTACTCATCGCGATAGGGCTGAAGTTAGATCAGCAACGTGGATTATACTTCGTCAAGTTATTAAATATGGATGCGGACAAAGCGCCAAAATATGTATACACGGCCGAATTTCTCATACGTTATGACTGTGGATACATAATTTTGACACGTTGTCCGTATCTATATTAAATGCGTCGATTGTATAGGCCGGTGTCAAGCGCAATGCCTCTCGCTGATATATGGAAGTCGTTAGCCGATTTCGCACTCCGTACGTTTCCGTTTCTCATCGGACGGCGACATGTTATATTTATTTACTATAAATTTGAGATGTGGGGTCGATTCAGAAGTACTCGGTCATCATTCTCCTTGCTTTATCCCGGCATTTGCCACGGGGTCATGGGAGCCTGGGGTCCGCTTTGACAACTAATCCCAAGATTTGACGTAGGCGCTAGTTTTACGAAAGCGACTGCCATCTGACCTTCCAACCCGAAGGGTAACTAGGCCTTATTGGAATTAGTTCGGTTTCCTCATGAGAAAACATCGTGAGGAAACCTTCACCGAAAAGCGACTGCCAAATGTCAAATGACATTTCGCACATAAGTTCCGAAAAACTCATTGGTACGAGCCGGGGTTCGAACCCGCGACCTCCGGATCGAAAGTCGCACGCTCTTACCGCTAGGCCGCCAGCGCTTTCCGAAGTACTCGGTATTGTTTTTATTTTGATACGACCATGACGATATCTTATTCTGAGCGATATGCAAAATTAAAGTGGTTCTGGAGAGTTGGTGATCGCCTGATGTTTGAGCAGACCTACGTCACTCGCTCGCGGTCGCGCGTTAAGTACCTACCTGCTCGCAGTAACAGCGTTGCAACGTTGCCTCGAGGTAACAAGTAGCCGAGAGGCGCCACGCGTCCGCCTGTTTAGTCGCGTGGCACGTACTATTCTTCTGAGTTTTACGTAGTAAATTATTAGTATTAGTTTAATAAAGCTTAGGTATTTGTCATTTTGCGGGCAAGTAAAGGATCTGTTACGTTAGTAACTTATTAATAATCTGTGGTTTGAGTTTCACTGGCGTTTATAATCAGCTCATTAAACGCCATAGAAATTTAAGATAAAGCTTGGCCATTTTGCGAAAAGCAATACCGGGAACTTTCCATGAAAACATTCTCAATTTTGGAAATTTCTCTTCGGTTTATTGCTATGTAGGCGTCTTCTTCATGTAAATTATCGTTAAATCGCTTCACCAATGATGCCCCGTAGCCGAATGGTATTTCTACGACGCGAAACGAAAACGAAACGCCGCGAAATGTAGTCTGGTTTTGTCGCACCAATACGCAAGAGCGATAAAGATAGATATCTACGTGCGTTTCGTTTCGTGAGCGTTTCGTGAGTGTTTGTGAATTCGGCTACGCACGTAGTTCTCAAAATTAGAATAGGAACTGAGGGCGTCTACTAATATTCCATCTACCGTAATTTGGGCGCCAATGTAACACATAATTATTTTGTATCGGCAAAAACAGTTCTCATCGGAGCAAAAGTATATTTTTTCAATGATAATCTATTATAAATATCCTTTAATTGGCTATAACTATAGTTCTCTTAATTCTGGTTATTAAATTAGCATTGTATTCCCATGGCCTACCACTTTTTGTCTAAAACCCGAGGTTCATATAAACTCGGGCACCCTTTACGAACTTCATAACATATTTCGCAACTTGGCCGAGGTTCACAAAAAGATGGCCACACTTGACCACATTGTTCACAAAAAGGTGGCCACACTTACACCACACTGTTCACAAAAAAAGGTGGCAACACTTACAGGCCACATTGTTTGTGGATTCCGTTATTTATTCAACGTTGGTGACATCGCGGGGTAATTAAGTTGGGAAGAGACGAGAAAAAATAAAGATAGCGGATGGCTGTAGTTTCTACTGTTTTTGTTGGTGGCGCCACTTTGCCGCTTGACGAGTTCTTTCAGCTTTATATTTTAAAGCGCCGTGAATTTAGCTTAACACCTTTGGAATATAAAATACTCGTAAGCGAAGAGAAATTAGGTAGGTATCTGGGCCATTTTTTTCAAAGTTGTCCACCCCACTTTTTTTGTAACATGGGTATTTTTTACGCGATTCATACTCAGAATCGCGAGGTCTTTCGATCCTGATAGGAGAAAAAAAATGTCCCAAGATTTTCATACATTTTTTCGAACCTTCCATTCCGTTACCGCCATACAAAATGTATGAAAAAATGGTAACGGAATGGGAAAAAAACCTTGGGACACTTTTTTTCTCCTATAAGAATTGAAAGAGCTTGCGATTCTGAGTGGAAACCACATAAAAAATTCCAAATCCAAATCCAAATCCAAATTACTGTATCTACATAAACACAAACGTTTATTTTACGGTATTTATAAATAAACCATGACAAGTATTAGATGTGAAAAAATAGGAGCTCGGAACATTTAAGATTTTTGTTGACAATGTTTTGGGTTTCTAACATTGTCAAAAATCTGATAAAATTGTCGCCGCGACATAGATTACACATCGTTTTTCTCAGAGCATTAAATACTAACATTAAATAATACCCTTTTTCTTAAATCTGTGTCGTTTCCTAATTGTATTAATGACATAGAGACAGGTAGTCTGTGAAGGGAGGAATTATAATAAAATGGGTGATAAATGTGTAGGTGGATGGATACAAGGGTAATTAGTGGAAGGCCTAAGGTAAGATGGATGGACTGGGTGAAGAACAGTGTAGAAAAGGTAGTCTATCAAAGGTATATCAGTTTGACGACCGGTCTGGCTCAGTCGGTAGTGACCCTGTCTGATAAGCCGTGGTCCTGGGTTCGAATCCCGGTAAGGGCATTTATTTGTGTGATGAGCACAGATATTTGTTCCTGAGTCATGGATGTTTTCTATGTATATAAGTATGTATTTATCTATTTAAGTATGTATATCGTCGCTTAGCACGCATAGTACAAGCTTTACTTAGTTTGGGGCTAAGTTGATCTGTGTAAGGTTTCCCTAATATTTATTTTATTTTATTTTTAACCCCCGACGCAAAAACGAAGGGGTGTTATAAGTTTGACGTGTCTGTCTGTCTGTCTGTCTGTCTGTCTGTCTGTCTGTCTATCTGTGTATGTGTCTGTCTGTGGCATTGTAGCTCCCGATTAGCGAACCGATTTAGATTTAGTTTTTTTTGTCTGAAGGCTGAGTTAATCTGGAGTGTTCTTAGCCATGTTTCATGAAAATCGGTCCACTATATGTCGCGGTCGGGGTTTTTTTCAAAATTTTAATTTTGTGGTTAGGTTATATTCTATGCCGTCTAGTCGCACCAATCATGTGCTAGCTCTGCAGGCGTAGACAGGTGACTTAAGCTTTGCTAAGCGTTCATGTCTCTTCTATTTATATGGTCTCTGTCGAAAGTTTACAATGTTTCAGCGACCGATCTGTTTAACCTGATAATTTATGTATGGTTGGTTTTAATTACGTTGGCTTTTTAATCAATTAGCGGCTTTTCACTTACATAATTAATCTTTCATTGATTTTAACAACTTTTTAAAGAAACTTCTTGAATTGCTAAGTTCAGTCTTAGTCTGAGCTATCGTTTCTTTTCGTTTGAGTTACAAAACTTTTTAATGATTGGATGAAAATTTTATAAGATTTATTTAATTCAGTGGAGTTATATTTTTTTAAGTTACATTAGAGTGTATTAAACGAATAGGTAATCTATCGAATGACCTGAACCTTGTTTTAGAACAGCATACTCCGTAAATGGTGATAACGCAATCAATATCAATCCCTCTGCTGTTGCAGGTGTCCATAGGCAGCGGTAATTGCTTGTCATCAAGCGTATCGCCCGTACGATAGATGGTCAAATATCGTAACTTGGCAAACCTGCATGTTGTATTCATAGCGCGCACTGGCCACTGAGAAAAAAGATGAGCATGGCGCGCGTCTTTTGTTTTTTCAGGGATTTTTTTCTGCGAACAAAGGCTACAATATCGCCCATTATTTTATAATATATGTAGCAACTTGTCAATAACTTACGGACACTCGTAAACCCGGAAGTAACTAGTGACAAGAACATTCAAGCGGCCGATTCGAACGCTTATGCCAGTTTGATTTCATTATTATTTATTTGTCCATACTGTCTAGTTCAAAACGTGCTATAAGTTGATTTGTCTTGCGAGAGATGCACTGCGAAAATAATTTGACAACGTAAGTCTGATGTGATACCTAATATGGTCCTGGGTTCACTAAATACTTAAAATACAGAAAATATTTACTTAAGAACAATCTGTGCTCATCACACAAATTGGAACCCAGGACTATCGGCTTAGTAGACAGGGCCATTACCCACTAGCCCAGACCCAGCGTAAACAAAGCAGTAGGCGAGGCGTCACCTGGGCGAATGAGCGTCGCTCGGAGTTCGAAAATTCAAAAAGTTATGTCTCCCGGGACCTAAGAATAAGCTAATAGATCGATTTTTCACCCTCGAAAACCCCCACATAAGAAATTTCAGAGGATTTTTTACATATATATAGAAAAATTGCTCGTTAAAAGGTATTAGATCTATACTAATATTATAAATGAGAAAGTGAGTGTGTCTGTTTGCTTGTCCGTCTTTCACGGCAAAACGGAGCGACGAATTGACGTGATTTTTTAAGTGTAGATAGTTGAAGGGGTGGAGAGTGACATAGGCTACTTTATGTCTCTTTCTAACCCCCCACTTCGCTAAAATAAGAGGGTGGAAGTTTGTATGAGTATTCCGCAATTTTCAAATTTAACGTGTGACGAAGTGGGTAATACTAGATTACGTATTTATAAAGTTCGAATGTCGTCCCAAGTTTCAGCATACGATGTAGCTGCGTAATAAATTGAGAGTGGCTTAAAATTGTCAGTCGCTTTTAAGACACTAAATTGCTTAGTTACTAAACTTGAGCACACTATAAAGTTTGAAGTGTTGTACAGGATGTTGGGGTTTTATTGGGAAGGATTTATTATGTTACGAAAACAAAACGTTTATTTTATTGATGCACGAATAGGCAATGATAATAGGTTACCATAATGCGGAGATTCATTCATGATAATCTTACTAACTTGCAGATATACTAGTAATGACATCACTTAGTCAAAAACCTCTATTTTATTGCATATTTGAACGGAACAAAGAAGAATAATTGTATTTATATGTAATTTTGTTGACATGTAAAACTATGTTTTATAAAGGAATAAATGAATGAATGAATGAATGAACAAATCACAACTCTAAATATAAAGAGCTACACAATCTTTGGTTAGTATATTAATACTTATTTTCTGCTCCTCTCTTAGACTTTCTGCTCTTGGATGAAAATTACGAAGAAATATCGTAATTTTCATCCAACTTCCACTCAACCAACTCTAGGTAGAAATATAGTTTTATAGACTAAAAATTTTGGAAGCTTTTCGTATAAATTGCAGGTATTGGTAAGTTATAAAACTTAAGAAGTTCATACATATAGAGCTGCTCATAAATATTTGTCATCTAAGATAGAAACCACTAAACTCCAGAACTGGTCAGTTCTCGTATAAATAATCCAGAATTTTCTTTCGTTACGTACGTATAATAGTATATTAGTAAAATTAGAAGAGTTTATCACGTTCTTTGTTTTTGAAACCACCACAAATGGCAGAAGAGACCGTGCCTCGTAAAGCTCAGTCTAGAGTTTTATAAAAGCGCTATTTTATTCAATAATCATCCAGCATTGCGTTTATAGGGAATCAGTACAATTTGAAGAGTTAATCACATTGTTATTAGTCATCGAAACCACTACTAAACTCCAGATCGTGCCTCGTGAAACTCAGTAGAAGTTTTCTAGAAGCAAAATTGAGGAATTGATCACATTGTTTTTAGTCATCGAAACCACTATAAACTCCACAAGTGACTGAGCCCCGTAAAGCTCAGCTAGAGTTTTCTAAAAGCGTAATTTTATACAATAATCCTCAGCGTTGCGTATAAAGAGTACCAGTACAATTTGAAGAGTTAGTTACATTGTTATTAGTCATCGAAACCACTACTAAACTCCAGATCGTGCCTCGTGAAACTCAGTAGAAGTTTTCTAGAAGCAAATTTGAGGAATTGATCACATTGTTATTATCCATCGAAACCACTATAAACTCCAGAAGTGACCGAGCCCCGTAAAGCTCAGCTAGAGTTTTCTAAACGCGTAATTTTATAAAATAATCCTCAGCGTTGCGTATAAAGAGTACCAGTACAATTTGAAGAGTTAATCACATTGTTATTAGTCATCGAAACCACTACTAAACTCCAGATCGTGCCTCGTGAAACTCAGCAGAAGTTTTCTAAAAGCAAAATTGAGGAATTGGTCACATTGTTATTAGTCATCGAAACCACTATAAACTCCAGAAGTGACCGAGCCCCGTAAAGCTCAGCTAGAGTTTTCTAAAAGCGTAATTTTATACAATAATCCTCAGCGTTGCGTATAAAGGCGGGTGGAGAGGCCATTCGGGCGGTAATCTGTAGTACTTGTATAAGAATCGCCGCTGCAACGCGTGTGGCGACGACGTAATGGGACATTTCCACTGAGCGACGGTCGAGCGGACCGGGTGTGGTCCGATGGAAGAACAATTCTCGATACAGATAAAATTCTCTGACTTTTCCAGAAAGACTGTCTTATTGAGAGAGCGGGGAAGGAACTTAATGCAAGGGAAACAAAGTTCTTCAAGAACTCGCTTGTTGTGAGTACATCTAATATGGCTCAAGACAATAACTCTTTTTTATTACTCACGCCCGTAGCTTCGCCACGATGGGATGGGACTATTGATAGTAGGTACAGGGAGACAAAATAACTTCTTGTCCTAAGACTTAGTCCTTTATCGGTAGCGAAATAACGATTACTATTAAAATGGTCCTGTCCCAGTATAGTAGCCCCCATTAAGTATTTAAATAATATAATTATATTCACTACTAGCTTTTGTCCGCGGCTTCGCTCGCGTTAAATTCGAAAATAGTGGAACTTTCCTCAAATGGGGGTAGAAGTTTGTATGGACAAACTTCCACCCCCATTTTAGGGAAGTGGGGGGTTAGAAAGAGACAAAAAGTAGCCTATGTCACTCTTCATCCTTTCAACTATCTCTAGTTAATAAATCACGTCAATTCGTCGCTCCGTTTTGCCGTGAAAGACGGACAAACAAACAGACACACACACTTTCTCATTTATAATATTAGTATGGTTAAGCTCTATAAAAGAAAGACGTGGTCCTCACCCTGGAATATACCTCCGGCCAGCCGAATCCCTGCCGCCCTAATCGACTTGATCTGTACAAAAAAAACTCAGGGTGTTAGGGATAGGGTGGGAGGAGGTTATCCAAGCTGTCAAGGAGTCAATGGAGAAATATGATTTGAGCCATACACCCCAGCAGAGGGTAACAGGATTTAAAGAAGAAGAAGCGCAAGAAAGTAAAATAGCGATTTTCTTATAACTTGAGCCAGCGGCTACACTTTGAGAATAAGGCCTCGGCACGGGACTATTGATAGTAGTGGGTGACGGGCGAACGTTGACTTATACAGTGGAACTGTCCCAGTGTCCCATCTACACGTGAGATAATCGCTTTATTGAAGGGAATGGATACTTGTAGAATTTGGGTTAGTATAATGACCCATAATTTAACTGGAGGACTTTTTTGCCCAAATACATTATGGACAGATTCAAAAATTGTGGCTTGTCGATACACTTTAGTGTTTTTATCTATTTGGTATTACTTTTATATAGTTTAGTAATCTGGTTAATTTTTATTTATTTATGTGAATATATTTATAATTATTTGCAACATTTGCTTTTTGGTTGTTTCATTCATTTGATTAATGGTATAATCATACCTATTCTACTCATTTTCTCGAAGGTTATCTAAAAGAGATCTCATCATCATCATCATTTCAGCCGCTAATCGCCCACTGCTGAGCATAGGCCTCCCTTCGTGTACGCCACTTATCCCGGTCCTGGGCTAATCTCATCCAGAAGTGCCCCGCAGTTTTTCGAATGTCGTCACCCAACGAGTCAAAAGAGATCTAACGTTAGGTTAAACTGCATTCGATTTTGTAGTATTTGATTTACTCGTACCTACTCTAAAACTGTATTTTTTAAATTTTTAATAAATATCTCGTAGTTATTTAAAGTATTTGTTTTGAAATTATTCTTTTCAGGAATGTGACTTGCTGCACATTTTACGAGTAACACAAAGCAAAGTTTGCCTGTTTTATTAACTGATTCGATAAGCAATTTCATTAGTTCTGTTTATTTTCGTATTTTGATTTTTCCTTTGAAAATTATTATGCACCTACTTTTATTAATGGCACTTAGCCGAACAAAGTTTTTATACAATTTAGATTGATATAATTTTATTAATTCAAACTACATTGAAACAATATTGTTTTTTTTTTTTTGTTAGGAAAACTTACAGCTAAAGTTACAATAAGGCTTATAATATAAAAAACAATGAGCCAATAACAAGTTTCCACAGATAGAAACTGAGCAAAGTACATGCGTGCAAAATTACAGAAATTTTTGAAATATATTTGAAGATTTAGTACTTACTACATATGTATCAGTCTTTAAAGTACTTACCTACAGCATAAATTGCACCAATAAATTGCTCTGATATTTAATAAGATGAAAATTGTACATTTAAAAGTGCATAATGTAAGCCTATTTGAATAAAGAATATTTTGATTGATTGATTGAAAATCACCTATTTATTTATACGACATACTTCATAGTACCTTCTTTTATAGTAACCCTGCAAAATCTTCTCACAACTATAATATGTACCTATATTATTTACTTTTACTTGTATTACTCCACACTTTATTATCAGTCTATTGCGAGACTCCCTAAAGCATTCGACAACATCCTTTATAGGTATTAGTCTAAATTGGTCACAAAGGAACCAAGCGACAATTTGAGGACATTATTGCCCGTTATATTAAGCTTGGTAATAACCCGGGAGCCGATTCGACTCTAGGTTTTTATATGGGATGGTGTAATTTTGCCTGTCACTTCGTTTGCGCTTAAATACTAGTGGACCTAGTATGCTTGCAATTTTATCACTTATATAAAACATACGTCACGTTTTGGCAAATATGTCAGTGTGAGAGTGACAGATGTTTTATCCACGTGGATAACTGATACAATTGAAAGCATAAATAGCCCTGCAGCATGACTATTTAGCTTCCAGTTTTGTGTATAAGACGACATCTGTCACTCTCACACTAACATATTTTCCAGAACGTGACAAATATTTTATTGACGCAGATAAGTGATAAAATTGGAAGCATCACAGGCACTGAAGTGTGTAAAAGAGAAGTTGTGAAAGTGATTATCCTATGAGTGCGAAATAGGCAGACTACAAATGAGAAAACATCCAGTAGGTTCAGTGCAAGATAAATTCTCGCGCAAATCATTAATACCTATCTACTTAAATGACATGATTTTTACATTAAAACATAAGTTCGAATTGACCGACTGAAGGAACTGATCGTTCATTTTCACAATCCTTTATTAGTTTTCTAGCGATTAAACGCTCTTGCGTTGAGTTTAGACGGTTTTTTAATTATTTGTCGCAATTACGTAGATTAGTCGTTAGATTGAGGAGCAACAAAAGTGAACATTAATTATTTTCTGTATTGATATAAATAGTAGTAGTAGTAGTAGTAAACTCTTTATTGTACAATTAATAAAAAAACCACAGTAATTACAGTAAAGAAGACAGTACAAAGGCGAACTTATCCCTCTGAGGGATTTCTTCCAGTTAACCTTTGAGTGGATAAAATAAATACCTATTGGATTATTTACCTGAATACGAAAACAGCCTAATTTATAAAGTGCCAAATACGAGACTATAACAACAAAAGCACTTCATACTCAAATTAGTAATATTTATTAAGTACTTTATGCGTCTGTATGTATGTAAGATAAGACTAGTTGTTACCAAAAAGATTTTTCTGTCATTCTTAATGCGCATTAAGATTTTTTTTCAGAAAAAAGGTTTAAATATCAAGACTGTTTCTTCTAATTTTTTTTTGCTCAGGACCAAAGACCAATCCTGTCAAATGAAATGACTAAGTTTAAGTCACAAGCCATTTTTAGATTTAAACAACCGACTACACCTACTTTAGTGACCTAATAAAATGTAGAATCTACTAAAAAATACACTTGCGCGTTTGACCAATCCCTGCACACTAAACAGCGAGATCTATCGGCCAACTTCATCAACAGATCTGCTTCATACAGATCTTAATGCTTAAACTAACGATAGGTTTAAACCCCGCACTGCATTAGTACCAATCGGCCAGTCTCCATTCACCGTATTTACTCATTCAGAGTCCTGAGGCCGAATGCAGCTTTGAAATGGAGCTCTTATTATCAACACTTCACCAGTTTACTGCCTTTATACTGTTGGAATAAAGGTTAGGATAGGTGAATCAAAACGTTTGAGCGTTTAGATACGTTCATTACTCGTGCAATGTTATGTGTTCTCGAATGGAAAATTGACTATTATTGGATTTCATGATTATAATCGACTAGCGTGGATAGAATGGACTTTTTATACGGGGACTGTTGACGTTACTGACGGTTTAATCAGGGTGACTCTTTGTAGGTGCTGTTTATTAGAGTCATGGTGATTGATATCACCGATTTTCAAGCATGTATACTTATTGCACTGAAAATAATTACTGCTGATCTGTTATTATATGTTTGAGTGCAGTAGCCAATATTGTCCTACGATAGTTACCACGAATCAAATTAGAGCGGGAGGGGCAAATGGGGAAAATCATTTTCTGAACACAATAAACATGCACAAATATATGTTTTGAAAATAAAAGGCATGTTCAATATATGAGCAACTTTATGGCTGGTTTGTGTCACGTGGAGCAAACTGCACTATAAAAAAAAAATTGGTCGAGCGGATCGCTCCGCGCGGTCGTTCCGCGTGATACTAAAACTTGCCTATTTCTCCAATATAGTAACCTATCTGATGTAGATTTTATACTACATTTAAGTTTAGTTAACCCTTTAAACAAAGCTAAATTTCTTTGTTCCAGAATGTGGTTAATGGTGGGTGTGGCGCTATTGGTAGCGGGCGCGGGCGCGGAGTGGCGCTGCCCCGGACTGAGCGCGCGGCCAGCCGCTGAATGCTCCTGCGATCTGCCTCACACGTTGCGATGCGCTGGCGATCATACTGCACTACAGGTAAGAAGACAGTGAGGGGTAATCCTGGACTGGGTCACTATGACGTCCTGCGGCTGAGACCTGGTACAATTCCATATGTATGTGTTACCTTAGATTGAGCGCTCGGCCAGCCGCTGAATGTTCCTGCGATCTGCCACACACGGTTCGCTGCGCTGGCGACCTGCACTGCAGTTAAGAAGAAAGTGAATAGTAATCCTGGACTGAGTCAGTACGACCAGATCCAGAGGCTATATTTCTAGTTCCAGTAAAGATAAGACGGTGATGTGAGAAGTGATGCTCTCCCATCGTGTGCCCGCCCAACCACCGAGTGCTCCCGTAATCTGCCTGAGACCATACTTTTTTTTTTACTGCACTGTAGGTAACGACCTTAAGCTGGTTAGTGAGGACTGTAGCCCCGGACTGAGTGTGCCTCCAGCCGCCTAGTGCTCCTGCGATCTGCCTCACACGTTGCGATGCGCTGGCGATCATACTGCACTACAGGTAAGAAGACAGTGAGGGGTAATCCTGGACTGGGTCACTATGACGTCCTGCGGCTGAGACCTGGTACAATTCCATATGTATGTGTTACCTTAGATTGAGCGCTCGGCCAGCCGCTGAATGTTCCTGCGATCTGCCACACACGGTTCGCTGCGCTGGCGACCTGCACTGCAGTTAAGAAGAAAGTGAATAGTAATCCTGGACTGAGTCAGTACGACCAGATCCAGAGGCTATATTTCTAGTTCCAGTAAAGATAAGACGGTGATGTGAGAAGTGATGCTCTCCCATCGTGTGCCCGCCCAACCACCGAGTGCTCCCGTAATCTGCCTGAGACCATACTTTTTTTTTTACTGCACTGTAGGTAACGACCTTAAGCTGGTTAGTGAGGACTGTAGCCCCGGACTGAGTGTGCCTCCAGCCGCCTAGTGCTCCTGCGATCTGCCGCACATGTGCTGCGCTGGGGACAAGTAAGCTATTTTACCACACAACAGTAGATAAGGAGTGGCACTGCCTCTGACTAGAGGATGGAGACAGACCATACTGCTCTGCAGGTTGGCGGGTGGAGGGCTGGTGGGTAAAAGGTGACGCTGGCAAGGTTGCTTCATAATGTAGGATTTCGGAACTATTTGAACTGACTACATTAATATTAATTATTTAAATCTCCCTTAGCGCAAAAAGTACCCCTTCTACACCATACCAATACCGAAATCGATTAATTAATAGTATAATAATTGGCATACCGTTTTATTAGGCAGGCGTCCGGTTTTTTATCCATAGCCTTGTATTTAGTCCATCACTTTCATCAAAATAGCCCAGTTCATTTAGATTCCATTAACTCTCAAGTAGTCCTTACACCCTGGCGGGTGCTGCCTCTGCGTGTGTCCCATGATACGGGCAAGGGCAACATCCGCTCGGTGTACCCCTTACATTTCATTAAAGTGTCAAAAGGGCCTTTACGCGTTGGCTTCGACCCCGCGCACGCCCTCCAAAGGTCCGAAACACCATTGTTCCGTGATGGGAAAGATTTACTAATTACATTCATAATGTTAAAAAACAAACTTTTGCGTTAAGTAATGCCAATAACACTCAAGATCGATCCGAATTTAGTAGCACTATTGAATTTTGACGGGCAGTCTGGTACATCCTAGAATACATAGTTTCCTATTGCATCTGCATGCACCCTGCAGTGGCGTTTCATGGAAATAGCCTGTACACACGATGCAAATGGGTGCCCAGAGCACAAAGTTGCTCAAATAACTGGAGGTGAATTTGGTAACAGAATTCTGTTCATGGCACGTTGCCAAGTGATGAGCTCACGATAATAGTTTTCAGAGCTATCTATCTCTATCGTTCTTCCGTATTGGCGTGACAGAGCCAGACTGCATTTCGATCGGCGTCTAGCGTCAACGATTTTCATTCTGCTACCCCAATTGATATGCCTACAAGTATTGTACCTATCCATGAGTCGATAAGCGAAAAGTAGGTACGTAAAATAATATTTTGTGCACTTTAGATTATGGAATATTCAGTTATTGTTGTATAATAACAATAATTAATACATTGACCATTAGACCATTTTCCATATAAAAAACCATTTGACATTATGGAAAATATTTTAACACAATTAATAAATATTTTATATGAAAACCGTGATGCGGCATTATCATTATCGTTTAATGTTTTTTTATCACGTGGTTGTAGCATTGTTATTTTCTTTGGAACTATTAATACATTTCTAGGTATACATATTTCCATTTAGAAATACACTCATGAACAAGCAAAAGGTCTAGACTAAGCGATGCATTCATAGAAGTTCCAGGTATCTTTGATTTCTAGCTTGAATCCTCTAGTTGAATTCTATAGGAACGCCGACGTGAGAGGAAACTATCATGCGTGAGTGTCGCTAAGTCTACACGGCTTATATTTGCTTTCTCCGGAGTGTGCTGCGTTTACACGAGTATGGTGAACCAGTTTTAGTACTTTCAAGGGAACGGGAAAACTGACGGAAGTGGGTGGGCGTGTGGAAGGCTTAAAAAGACGGAATTTGGTTTAAGAGGCTGGTAGATTGGATTACCCTTTAAAAATACTATAAATAAATAAATCAATATTATAAGACATTCTTACACAGATTGACTGAGTGACAAATACATAGAAGTACATAGAAAACATCCATGACTCAGGAAGAAAATATCTGTGCTGATCATACAAATAAATGTCCGCGGCTTAGCAGGCAGAGTCTTTACCGGCTAGGCCAGACCGGTCGTCCTAAACTATGTAGTTAAAAAACAGTCTTGGATAAACGGAGATCAAAACAATGCAATCCTCACTAAGCCGTAGTGTTAGAATATACCCCAAAGTGTAACAGTAGTAATTGGCGATGAACCGAGAAGGCAGTTATTGCCGGTGTGTCAACACCACCCTTTTCAATGTCCCACCACGCAGGTGCCAATCGATAAGCGTTGTTTGCCGAACGCTCGGTTAGATTTCGAGTACTAGGGATACTCGATCGACGCACGATTTAATAAAATATTGCAAGTGTCTACGGGTGAAGGCTGAAGGCTGAGCTCCACGTAGAGCTAAAGGTCCGAAGCGTCCATGAGAATATAATCATCATTCAGTCGAGGGATAGTTGACTATAAGTGTCAACCAGTTGTAATTATTTATTAGGCGATGAACCGAAAAGTCGGTTATTGCCGGTGAATCGATAAACATTGTTTCCCGAACGCTCGGTTGGATTTGGAGTACTAAGGATGCTCGATCGAGACACGATGTAATAGAATATTGCAAGTGTCTACGGGTGAAGGCTGAAGGCTGAGCTCCACGTAGGGCAAAGCCGAAAGCCCGAAAGGTCCGAAGCCCCCAGGAAGATAATATCTTCTTTAATTTGTAGTGTTACAATTGACCCCAAAGTGTGAAACAGTAATCATTGGCGACGAATCGAGAAATTGATTATTGGTCGGTAACGTTCCGTTGTATTTGGTGTACTAAGGATCCTCGAGGTATTGCTGCTCGATTATAATAGTTTCCTCAAACATGCAATGAAATATTTTCGTTATTATTTCAAATGCGGCTTCGAAAACGCATCTCTTCGTGTCTTTCTATCACTCAATTACATATTGATGCGGCACAGACAACGGCGTTTCGATCGCTACAGACCCTAAACTATTGCCTTCTTGTCTAGGCAGCCTGCGTGCATAGTCAGCATGGTCTTTCTTATGAAAAATTTAGCTATTAAGTAATAGAGGTATATTCGTAATAACCAGTAGTAGGGGCAAGAGATGGGTCAGGTAGTGTCTGACGACCACTGGAATAGAATAAACACGGTCTTAATAAACACCCGAAACCCTCGCCGCCTCGGATTTCCGACGGCGGCCTACTGCTTCGAAGATTACGGTGTTGCGATTGTACTATTGAATTTATTTTACAGTTTGGAGCAAAAGCATTTAGATTTTGTCTAAATGTTCATTGTTTGTACTTATGTGTGTTTGTATAAGATGCTTAGTTACTAAAGATTTTGTCAGTTAACTTTATGGTTTGTGCCGCCCAAACTATTTTTAACATCATTATCATCAGACTTATCTATGTAATTAATTAAGACATAATTATAAGGTCTTATAAGGAATTCTCCATTGTTCGCTCTTAGAGTGGACGTGAATTTGTCAAAAATTGAGATATGATTGGCCAACGCGTCCTCAGGAGTCGAGCCCATTACCCATCCAGGTTTTGTAGCGTGAATTTGTTTTATATCACGCAGAAACGTTCGCGAGCGATATTAAGTATATACTTATAAATTAAAGGAAAAATTCACACCTCCGGCAGGACTCGAACCTGCGACCTTTGGCTTTGCCGGAGCCTCTGGCTTTGTTGCTTGAAAATAGGCTTTTTCTGTCGACTTTACCGAGTCTTCACAAGGTGCGGTTCAATTGTACAAGTAGATCTTTGACTTTGTTTTCTTTCATCATCATATTCTTTCCATTAACCTCATTCTTTTTTCAGATAATCGGCCGCCATCTTCGAGAACAACGTGCTAAGAACAAGAATACCACGGTGTCACTCCTCGACTGTGCGCTGCGTGGCGTATCAGCGTTAACTGCTGCATCAGTCACTGAACTTGCTGGCGTTGGACTGCACGGTCTTGTTATATCCTCCGGGGATATAAGGAGGGTGCAGGCGGGGGCCTTTAATATGGTCGCTGGGACCTTACTAGCCTTAGGTAAATTCTAATTGAAATGATGACTGCAGCGTGGTCTGGCTTAGCTTCAAGTCTTCAAGTCGGTGTCATGGCTTATCAGCGCTTACTGTTGCGTCTGTCACTGAACTTGCTGGCATTGGATTTCATGGATTAGTTATATTCTCAGGGGATTTAAGAAGAGTGAAGGCTGCAGCCGGTTCACTATTATCTTGCAGAAACTTTTTTCGCATATATTTGATATGCATTATAGTTCTTGGCAGAAGTGAAGACCTTACGCAGAATATGCTTTGGCATAAATATTTTCGCAGATTTTTATAATACCGAATCGTACGTTGGCATAATGTTGATGAGCATAATAGTCTTCTAGTCGACTACTACTTTCGCAGATAATATTGAGACGGCATAAAGTTGCAATTTGCTTTTTGATAGCAAGTCAGATGTGTTGGGGATGCAATATACCTAACACTCCTCCTCGCTTCGCTCGTCGTCGTACCTATAATGGGGGCTCTGAGGCAGTATTTCCTTTTCGATAGCTTGTCATAATTCTGCTCTTGTAATAGTATGCTATAAGATTATTATGGTACATAAAATTATGCTAAATCAAAGTCTACCAAAGTAATGTTCTATGAAACAATATTCTGCCAAATGAGTCGTATGCGTGGTAGTAATAATGCCAACTAGTTTTCTGCAAAATTACCGGTTTCGACCGAATGTTTTTCTGCAAAACATGTTATGCGAAGTGTGTTTCTAGCCAAAATTATTCTGCCAGATGAGGGTAACCCGCTGCAGCCTTTAATATGGTTGCTGGGACTTTATTCGCATTAGGTAAGTTCGGCATTCACGATGATTGGAGAGTGTAACTCCTAAACTTTGCCCTGAGAAGTGTATCAGTGCTCACTGCTAGTTCTGTCATTGAACTTGCTGGTTTGACTACACGGAGGTTATATCCTCAGGCCCCGTAGCCGAATGGCATTTCTCCGACGCCAAACGAAAGCGATACGCCGCTGGCTCTGTCGCGCCAATACGCAAGCGCGATAGAGATAGATATCTATTAGCGCTTCGTTTTGTGAGCGTTTCGTGAGCGTTTGTGCCATTCGGCTAGCCACCCAGGGGATATAAGGAGGATGTAGGCTGGAGATTTTAATATAGTTGCTGGGACTTTACTCGCGTTAGGTAAGTTCAAGATAAATGTAACTTCTCCTGCCTTAGCTTCAACTGGCAAGGTCAAATTATAGGCGTTAGGCCTTAGGCCTCACAAGATGAGAATAGTTACAGCAAGGAGCTTAACATAGTTAAAGTTTTACCAAAAACATGAAAACGATGAGACGATGGATAATTTTCTTTGAAACAGAATATTTTTTTTTGCAAGGATCACCACACATGCGGCACTCAGTTTACACAAGTTCAAAATACAGCAATCTACTGTGTTATATCACAGAATATATAATAGTACAAGTACAGAAGGCCCACTACTTTGATGTTCACGAAATGCCGCCTTTTTAAATGCCTACAAAATTCTATCAAAGAAACGAGCCGCACGTGCGCAGCGTCGGACGATAGGGTTGCCTATTAGTTGGGGAGTTTATTGAAAAACCTTAAATTTTTTGACCAAAGCATGAAACTTGGCACAGATGTTCCTTATATCAAAATAAGCCGATTAAGATCAGGAGCCTTCGGGAGCCTCCCCCCTGGGGCCCGGGAGGGTGGGTCAAAGTACCGCTTCACCCGGCTTGGTTTGAAAAATTCTAACTTATCCCGTTTAGTTAATAGGTCATGTTTGGTATCGTTTTCGAGTAAATCAATAACGTAGAATTCGTTTTCAGTACTAAAATTATCATTTAATGGTAAATAAAATAAAATAAATTAAAAAATTTGAAATTTTCATCCATGATTTACAAATTGAAGTCATCATAAATGACAAACTGTTTGCTTTTTCTATAAATAAAAAATATGACATGATAGCCTATTTAATATAGATTATAAAAAATATAACTTTTATCCACCTTCACAAACGTTAAGTTCCATAAAAAAATTACTTTAAGACGCGCGGCGTCGAAACGCCGCGAGCGTAAATTTAACATACCTCTATTTTAAAAACTCTATTAGACCCGGTTTAGCTATTAGGTCATGTTTGATATAGTTTTCGAGTAAATTAATAACAAAGAATTTATTTTTGGTACTAAAATTATAATTTAATGGTAAATAAATTAAAAAAAAAATTCATCTATAATTTGCAAATTCAAGTCAACAAAAATGTCAACCGTTTGCTTTTTCTTTAAATAAAAAATATGATGTAAAAGCCTATGCGTATGTCACCAAACACCTAGACAAGTTTGGTGGAAACTTCCTTCACGAACTGCTTGGTGTCTGATGACCATGGTACAAATGTTTCAAATGCAATTGCCGCAAATATGTAGTTGTTTTTTAAAAATGCATATTTGCGCGTTTAAACTGGGCGTTTTGCAGCAGCAGTCCCTGGTTTTTGGGCCGAGCGTTAGACGTTGGACGGAGCCAAGGTATCCACACAGGTCACGCCCCACGCCAAGGGTCGTCCCAGAAACCAAGGCAAAAGCGAGCAACCATCAGGCCGCTTTCCGTCTGCTGCTGACAAGCCGACAGGTTCGAGGGTTGTCGCCGTTGTCGGTATGTTCGCTGTGCCGAGAGCCTTGCGGATTAAATCGTTAAGTGCAGTGTGTCACAAAATTCGGCCAGCAATAGACTGGCAGTGGAGTCCGTGGTGTCCTAGTGCGTCGGCAGCAAGGGTGTGGTTGGCATGTCTTTAGCCCCAGTCTTAGACAAATGGCAGTATATGATGAAGTAAGGCAGCCTCGGAAGGAGGTATGTTCTCCAAGTGTCGATCTTTTTTAGTAAAGAGGTTCTTCCGGCACTCATTCACTGTTGCGTAAGGACCCTTGATCTGAAACAATATGTGCATTGTCATTTTATTTAAACAAATTCTGCAACTATCAAATTACAACATTTTGGTGGATTACCTTCACTATTACACATTTACCTATCATACAAAATAATTACAAACTTTAGTAGAATCTGATTAGCCTATCTATGATATTGCTCCATCTCGTAATAGTTTGAAGCCTTGGGTGGCCATGTTTCTCCCTTGTTGATCGTTTCAAGCTGCGTTTATCGTACCTATCCCATACTATGTCTAATCTAGAAACGTTTTCTTTTGGCTTTGAAGCTTAGCCAGGCCACTCAAGGTGTCAAACTATTACAAGATGGAGCAATATCAGAGGCAAATCAGATTCTACTAAAGTTTGTAATAATTTTCTATGATACGTAACGTAAGTGGGTAAAACTGAAGGTTACGTGATCCACCAAAAAGTTGTAATTTAATAGTTGTAGACTCTAAAATGATAATGCACATATTGTTTCAGACCAAGTCGTTGCGCAACGGTGAATGAGTGGTCGAAGTACCTAACTCTTAAGGTACCAGAAAAGATCGACAATTGGAGAACATACCTCCTTCAGAGGCTGCCTTGGATCAGCATATACTGCGCACAGTGTACCAGGGGCCCATTTCTCGAAGCTACAAGTTACAATTTTCAACTGGTTGTCAATGTCTAATATGACAAGTTGGAAAGAGACTTCCGCTTGTAACTTGTAACTTTCAGTTTTGAGAAATGGGACTCAGGGCGTTCTTGTTTGGAGTCAGGCGTTGGTGCCACACCAAAATTTGCCAACTCCGTCTTCTTGGGGATGGAAGGAAGAAGGAGACGAATGGGTACCACACTGGTCAGACAACACTGAAGTGGCCAGTATATGCTTAGAAGTTACAAGATGTAAATGTAAATCAGGTTGCAAAAACCGATGCAACTGCATAAAGAAGGTAGAGCCTTCTTTATGCAGTTCCATATGTACCCAGCTATGTTTCTGTGAAGGGAATGTATAGTATGAGTATGAGTATGAGTAATCTGTCAATTAGGACACCACAGACTAAACTATAAGTGCTAACTTTTCAGTGTTGGATACTCTATGGCAGTTCCGACTCAATTATAATAAGCTCATTATAATTGACTTTAGTTAACTATAATAATTTCAAAAATAGAACTTCATACAATTTCTATACTAATTTGCGATACCTAGCAAATTTTCCTGCATCTGAAACACATTTTTTTTATCTGTCGCGTTATCGGCCAATCAGAGACGGTTATTACAAACAATTGGTTGCTAGGTAATTCGATGTTGATACAACGGTGAACGACTCTATTGACATTAATTTTAACTTGCATGAATGGTGATATTTCCATCCATTGATGATGAAGATGATGACTCGTAGAAAAAGTATTGTATACAATAGTAATATAATTAAGCTTTTCGCTCTCGTACCGTACTACACATGGTACTCGACTTAAAAGTTTTGTATTATATCACGATTGTATAAAATACTATTATATAAATTTCTTTCAGGATTCACTACAATGAATAAATAACAGGTACAGTCGGTCTTTAGATCGTGTGGTCCGACCCGAGTGTTGCCGTTGTCGACACCAGAGTCAATAATAATGAATCTTTTTCTATTTATGCATTAACACACCTCTGACACTGGCGATCAAATATATGAAAGAGGCGCGTTCCCCGCACACAGTCTAAGCTCGCGTAGGTGAACGCGTACTATCTTTGTGAATAGGCTTTAATATCATATTTTTATATTTATAGAAAAAGCAAACCGTTTGACATTTATCGTGACTTGAATTTGCAACTCACAGAATTTTTTTTTTTTTTTAATTTCATTTAACATTAAATGGTCATTTTAGTACCAAAACTAAATTCTACGTTATTAATTTACTCGAAAACGATACTAAACATGACCTAATAGCTAAACGGGTTCTAATAGAGTTTTTTAAAATAAAGGTATTTTAAAATTACGCTCGCGGCGTCCCGACGCCGTGCGGCTTAAAGTTTTTTTTATGAAACTTAACGTTAGTAAAGGTGGGTAAAAGTTATATTATTCATAATCTATATTAAATAGGCTTTCATATCATATTTTTTATTTGTAGAAAAAGCAAACAGTTTGACATTTATGATGACTTTAATTTGTAAATCATAGATGAAAATTTCAAACTTTTAATTTTTTTTTATTTTATTTACCATTAAATTATAATTTTAGTACCAAAAATGAATTCTACGTTATTGATTTACTCGAAAACGATACCAAACATGACCTATGAACTAAACGGGCTATGTTAGAATTTTTCAAAGCAAGCCGGGTGAAGCGGTACTTTGACCCCCCCTCCCGAGCCCCAGGGGGGAGGCTCCCGAAGGCTCCCGATCTTAATCGGGTTATTTTGATATAAGGAACAACTGTGCCAAGTTTCATGCTTTGGTCAAGAAAAAAAAGGTTTGGCCTCTTTTTGTCGATAAACGTCCCCACTATATCGGTCTAATGTACGCAGATAGATCGTAGGTGTCAGGGTTTCGAATCCCGGCCAGAAATTAAGTTTTTGTTTTTTGTCTTTTTTTTTGTTTTTGTGTTTATAAGAGTTTTTTTTTATCTAAAGACGTGATATATTAAAAGAGAACCGAGCGAAGCTCGGTCGCCCAGATATTATTTTGTTTAAGTCCCAACATCACAAGCCTTATTGAACTTTTCTGTGGGACTTAATCAATAGTAGATCTGCGTAAGACTGTCCTATTTTATTCATGATGTCTATTTAACTAAGCATTATTAGCCATTCACACGAGGACATCGCATATAAAACTTAAAAAAAAAACTCGCGACGTAAAGTAACAATCGAAAGTGCCAACGTGCGTTCCGTAAGAACGCGCGCCACCCCTGATTAGGCCGCGAACTCGCGGCCGCCAGCATGTACTTGTAGCGCGGCGATAGAATCGCGGAGTGAGCCGCCCCTGGTTATATTTTTAATTTACACGTGTGTAGGTTGTAAAAATAAACCAAGTAGAAATGCTCCACTGTGTTTCAAAATAACATTTTTCAGAACACACCCAGTAAAGTTTCGACTTCTTTTCCTAACAAAATATTCTATAAATGTGAGTGTGTTTAGTAAAACGTGCCACTTTGTCGGTTACCATTAAGGCGAGATTTACTTGTATCTTCATATGAATAAACTGACAAAGCGGCTTTATAGCAATCGACAAAGTGGGACGTTTTCCCGTGCTTACTCACAAATACGTTACAAATTGTTGTAAGTGTGCACATTATTTTTATCCTAATCTTTCCAAATATAATTGAATCATCCTCCAACTGCAAGTTTTCAAAAACGCAATACTCAGAGCCGTCTGCCGCCTGCCAGTGGAAGATTGTATAGACTAAGAGCCCAGAGCAACCAAACCTTCCTAATTTTAACAATTTCAAGGCTGAAACTTTAGGATAATAATGTATATTAGTTAGTGTAGAACTTTAATGTGGTAATTTTTTGCTAAAAGGTTTTTTTTTTAATTAACTTTCCTTGAATTCTCAAGGCTAATGTTTATATAGACGCCTAAGTGTGAGAAATTTATAGTCACAATTTTATTCAATTAAAGGAAAGTTATTTAGATAAAAAACCTTGTAGCAAAAAAAATGGCCATCGAACCGAACTAGCTAATTTGCAGACATTAAACGTCGATAATAACCCTAAATTATTCCAAAGTTTCATCCTTGTTAAAATAAGGAAGAGCTGGCGGATCTGGGTGGCTAGCCGAATGGCACAATCGCTCACGAAACGCTCACGAAACGAAGCGCTAGTAGATATCTATCTCTATCGCGCTTGCGTATTGGCGCGACAGAGCCAGCGGCGTATCGCTTTCGTTTGGCATCGGAGAAATGCCATTCGGCTACGGGGCCAGGCCCCGTAGCCGAATATCTACTACTACCACCGATATCTACTAGCGCTTCGTTTCGTGAGCGTTTCGTGAGCGATTGTGCCATTCGGCTAGCCACCCTGGTGCCGTATCCGAAATGCATTTCTGTGACGGGAAACGAAAACGAAACGCTACGAAAGGTAGTCTGGCTCGTCGCGCATACGCAAGAGCGATAGAGTTAGATATCTACGAGCGTTTCGTTTCGTGAGCGTTTCGTGAGCGTTTGTGCCATTCGGCTACGCACACTGGGTTCTTGCCCTAGTACCGCTGTGAAATATTACAACTCCTGCCACTTTTATCCGGCACCGCAACAAATGAGACAGGTGCTATTTGAAGACTAGGCGTCCTTATAACGTGCTCTTTCTTTGCTGTAGTAGTTTGAGAAATAAGTGGAATCAGCAGTATTGTTGTGTACCTGGAAATAATTTTATAGACTGCCGAATTTGTTTTTAATTCTCAATACACTATGTAAATAGGTACTTTACAAAATACCTTCTTACAATTTGTAACGTGCTCGAACAAAAAATACGACATAATCGCTTACTATAGGACGACATTTGCTATCTTCATACAATAGGCTACTTGCCTCCTAGTCAAATCAGCTTCTTTTTGATAACTGTCAAAACGAATTTTAACGTCTCGCTGATATGGAATTAACATGAAATCGAATTGAGTGACGTCACGGTCAACTGTTACTTTATATATTTCTACCTGATTTATTAAATAGAAATTTGATTTAAAAATAACTTCTATCTATGCTTTTCTTATATTTATCTGATGCTTTGTTTCGTACATGGCATAAAATATTTTGTTTTAAGTACAGTCCAGTTCCCTATTAAGTATAACTTGACGTTAGAGCGTCCGTATGCTTAAGCGACTTTCTCACCAGGATTTATTAAATTATTAGCTTTGTGAATTCATTTATCTGACAATTAAATCCTCAGCAAAGTGATTCTGCCTGCCAGAAACCACCCTTTGCTGCTGAGTGCCTGGAAGAGATCGCTCTTTAGCAATAAGGCCGCCTGTTGTTTACCTCTGTAAAAAAATATTGGAATGTGTGTGTTCCTATGTACATTTCTGAGGTTGTGCAATGAAGTGGATTTGTATTGTATTGTATTGTCAATAAGTATAGGCATTAAGTCCACATAAATCTTATTACATTACATGTCAATCAAAAGCCAATTCAAATTTCATTACCTCGAGTTTCACGAAGCTTGTGTTTTTCCTACCCTTAGAAATAAAAATGTTTTCTCTTTCAGGTTTACCAAATAATCAGTTGCCGTCAGTGCCCACGGAGGCCATAGCTCATTTGTCAATATTGGATCGACTGGATTTGTCTAATAATAAGATACATGTTTTGGATCGGACCTCTTTCAAGGTAAGGGTACAAATCACGTGCCAGTCTTCTATCTGTTTATTTTAATACTAGCTTTTGCCCGCGGCTTCGCTCGCATTAAATTCGAAAATTCCGGAATGCTCCGTACAAAGTTGCACTTTCCATTTTAGGGAAGTGGGAGGTTAGAAAGAGACAAAAACCGGCCAAGAGCGTGTCGGGCCACGCTCAGTGTAGGGTTCCGTAGTTTTCCGTATTTTTCTCAAAAATTACTGAACCTATCAAGTTCAAAACAATTTTCCTAGAAAGTCTTTATAAAGTTCTACTTTTGTGATTTTTTCCATATTTTTTAAACATATGGTTCAAAAGTTAGAGGACGCACTTTTATTTCCTTTAGGAGCGATTATTTCCGAAAATATTAATATTATCAAAAAACGGTCTTAGTAAACCCTTATTCATTTTTAAATACCTATCCAACGATATATCACACGTTGAGGTTGGAATGAAAAAAATATCAGCCCCCACTTTACTTGTAGGGGGGGTACCCTAATAAAACATTTTTTTCCATTTTTTATTTTTGCACTTTGTTGGCGTGATTGATATACATATTGGTACCAAATTTCAGCTTTCTAGTGCTAACGGTTACTGAGATTATCCGTGGACGGACGGACGGACGGACGGACGGACGGACAGACAGACATGGCGAAACTATAAGGGTTCCTAGTTGACTACGGAACTCTAAAAAGTAGCCTATGTAACTATCCATCCCTTCAACGATCTCATAACGGTAACTGTGAGGTAACCGAGAGGGGGTGGGCGGAACTTTCACCGGGGAGCGGCAGTGGCCATACTGTACGATAGTACGATTATACCAAAGACATGTAACTCCGTATAGACGGATAAAGTCTATGAAAAAATCGTACCTCAAGCCCTAGATAAAAAGGTACGGTGGCCTAGATGGCGCTACCTTTGGGGAACGCTCGGCTAAATGGCGTTAATATTTGACATTTTAACAGATATCTAGAGCTAACAATATGGGCCAAATTCTCAAAACTGAGGTTCAGAAGTTTTAAGCTTGTGTCGAGAGATGGCTGTCTATGCACTGTGATTACACATTCTACTTTGACAGTAACTCTCTACGTTGTTATTATTGAATTCCGTTAAATTTAAGGGAAGGTTCTTTAGATCAAATACAATTAATTTCTCTAAGAAACTAGCATAATTATAACTGAGTGTGTATGTGGATGTTACTAAGGCACTCAGCTTTTTGTCCAGTACATAAATGTTAACTATTAATTAATAAATTTAATTAGAAAAAGTTTTTTTAAAAATGTATTTGCTCACTGTATGTACTTTGGTCTGAAATAAAGACATTTTATTTTATTTTTATTTTTTTATTATTTTTTGTTAACTCTTACGGTTATAAAGTTATAAATAAAATAAAGATAATTACAGAACTGGTGTGTGACAGCCTTTACCAATTCCTAGTGTTATTTGTTTTGACATGTGCCGTCAATCACTTGACACTAACTTGAATGTTATTCTTAAGGGTCTCTCATACTAATAAATTCATTTATTATGTATGAAAATGATGAAAAAAATGTTTTTTTGTGAATCTAACAAAAAGTGATATACAGGGTGATAATGAACCTAATAGCTACGTGTCGAATTTAACGGAAAATAAAAATACACGGTGTATAATACTCGATCCTCTTTGTTTATACTGTGGTGATACTGTGTAATGTGAAATGATATTTCCAGGGTATACAGAACTTGACATACCTGGATCTAAGTGATAACCAGCTGACGGACATCACGCCAGGTGCTTTCAGGCCTTTGGAAAGGCTGGCAGTACTTAAGCTTCGAGGGAACCTCTTAAAGGTGGCAGCACTGGCGTCACTAAAGGTTTGTTCCATTCTTTGTGCATTTGCTAAACCTTTGGCTTTGGTAAACTATTTCGTACTAAATTTTAACTTCTGATTAGCAGAAACGTCTGCAATCGATGCCGTTAGGCTTAGAATAAATTTAAAAGTGGAAAATGTCTGCCTTGGGTGAGACTTGAACTCAAGGCCTCTGGATCGATACTCCAGCGCTCTGCCAACTGAGCCACCAAGACTTCAACCAAGCCAGCGAAATTTCGTACTAATGGCTGAATTTGGAGAAAAAAGAATAATTTTGGGCCGATAACGATTAGTGGGTATTTTAATAACTAAAAATACATGACGTTGAATTACTAACCTCGTGTGGTCCAGATTTGTCCTTGTCTCAATGATCATCATCCTCCTTGAGTTATTCCGGCATTTGGCGCGGCTCATGGGAGCCTGCGGTCCGCTGTGACAACTAATCCCAAGATTTGGCGTAGGCACTAGTTTTACGAAATCGACTGCCATTTGACCTTCCAACCCGAAAGGTAACTAGGCCTTATTGGAATTAATCCAGTTTCCTCACGATGTTCTCCTTCACCGAAAAGCAACTGGCAAATATCAATGACATTTCGCACATATAAGTTTCGAAAAACTCATTGGTACGAGCCGGGGTTCGAACCCGCGACCTCTGGATTGAAAGTCGCACGCTCTTACCGCTAGGCCACCAGCGTCCTTTTTTGTCCTTGTCTCAATGATATCCTATCCAAATAATGTTCGTAGAGCAACGCGATATGTTGAGTGAATGAAGTAATCATTACAATCAATAATAATAAACTAATAACTTTAATGAATGCAATTTCAGTTTATAAATTCAATTTGTCAGCTGTCAGTTTTGCATATGTCAATATGTGTCGGCATCTCGCCGCGTTGGCCAGTTAGTAATATTTTAAGTTTTCTTTAATAGGTTAATGCAGCAAGAAAATTTTGCACAGTGGTGACACCAGGCTCTATACGAACCACTTATTAAATCCCTATTAAAAATTTTAATTTACCTACTACTACAAATTTTGCTGCGAAGTTATATTTTGGGTATTTTTTAACTAGGTACTTATAGAAATCATTTGTATTCTAGAAAGAGCACTTGTTTTGTCTTTTTAAGCCATTTTCTTGTTTTTATTCAACAGGAAGCGCACTTTCTACGAGACTTGGACTTATCAAGCAATGCCTTAGAAGGTCCGCTGGGCCCAAACACGGTCCCACCGCTGCCGTGTCTGACCAACCTCCAGCTTTCCGACAACACGTTTGCAAGCATACGACGAGGAGCGTTATCAGGTGAGTGTCTTAGAAGGGCCGTTGGGCCCAAAATCCGTCCCACTGCTGCCGTATTTAACCAACCTACAAGCTGATGTGGCTATGGGTTGGCAAAGCGCATGTGACACTCCTTGAGGTTATGGTGACCGCTTTCCATTAGACGGACAATATACTTTGTTTGCCACCGACGTAGTATAAAAAATGTCAGACAATACGTTTGCAAACATACGACGAGGAGCCCTCCGAATCGCTAAACAAGTGGCAGTAGGCGGGGCACATTGCACGTAGAACCGATGGCCGTTGGGGCAGAAAGGTTCTCGAGTGGCGACCGCGTACCGGAAGGCGAACCGTGGGTAGGCCCCTAACAAGGTGGACTGATGACCTGGTGAAGGTCGCAGGAGTCCGCTGGATGCGGGTGGCGCAGGACAGGTCATTGTGGCAATCTTTGGGGGAGGATGATGATGATGTGATGATGATGATGACGAGGAGCATTATCAGGTGAGCTTAGGTCTGCTGGGCCCAAACACGGTCCACAATGTCTGACCAGACTTGAGCATCCGATAACACTTTCGCAAAGATAACACACCGTAATTTCAGTGTCATACCTATACAGTGAAACCTGGATAACTGAAACTTTAAAAGGCGAGAGGCTTATCAGTCTCACTTAAAGTTGTATTCCACTTATGAAGGGTCTCAGATAGGTATTAAGTAATAAAATTTCTGTCTCATTTGACAAGGGGGAATCACTAATACAGGTTAAAGTAGAGGATTATGTCAGTTATAGAGGTGAGAAATAAAGTGTTTTGCAAACGTCATATGGTTATAATTCGCTTTATTTGTCTGTATGTCTACTAGTCACTGGGCAGGCATGTTCAGTGGACATGTGCTCTCTAGTTAGTCTAAAACTCGGAGAATATTCGAATTACTTGAAATTACCCGCTTTCCATCAGGCGGGCCGTATATCTGTTTGCCACCAACGTGGTATAATAAAAAATTACACACCGGTCGAGATTGAACCCCCTAGGGACAGTTCATAATAAAACTATAAAAACAGCTGCAGTTGTTCTAACGTTTCCCGTGTGACCCACTTTCGTTGTTTCAATATTTGGACAGACATAGATTGGACGCGTACTGGGTACAGACGGCCGATCGATCTGAGATGCTATCTGAGTCTAAGGATACAGGAACTGCGTCAAATATGTGACAGTTTTACTTATTTTTCACTTTTACAGGACAATATTTCCTCCTTTTCCTATTACATTCTTTTGAAAATGAATGGATATGTACTAGCTGGCAATTAAGTTATATTCTTATACGTTGAGCGAGGAAGCTGCTAGCATCTAGGGTTGCCTCAGGGGCCCTCTTTAGACGTAGATTTTTAGTTTTCTTTTTAATTGCCTAGTTTATGATATTTATTGTATGGAATTTTTATTTTAGTGTTATTAAAATAAATAGGTCCTAAAAAAAGTTATATTCTTTATAAATATATTTCTATGATAATATCCATTCTATATCATAGAAACTAAGACGAAGCATAAAACTTAAAATTTAGTTTTTAACTACTATTGTAAGTGTACCATAATCTTGCAATAATATTACACTTTTGACTTGTTATTTAATTATTCGTTTGAAATATATATTAAATGTAATATCAATAATTCTATCGTCTTTGACTATATCAAAGACGATAGAATTATTGATATTACATTTAATATATATTTCAAATAGGTAAAAATAATTTTTATTTTTTTATTTTTTTTATTTATTGATTCAAAAAATTTACACAGCATTACAGCGGACTAATACACTGTGAAATTGATAACAGACAGTATTTATACAACTAGGTACATAATACAATCTAAAAAGGTAAAAAAAAAAAACACAGATAAACTAATACAAGACAGAAGTTCACGTTTATCCATCATCTCACAAAACCTCATACATTCTTTACACAGATCCAACCAACCACTTGCAAATGGGTTCCCTCTATTTGGCATAACTTTAATTGTCCGAAACGATTTTCGCATAACAGACTTCGCATAATCGATTTTCGCCGAATGTTAATTTTGCAGAAAACTTATTTGTCATAATCGAAAATAATACGTATAACACATTGTCCGAAAATAAGTTCGCATAATTCTGTTTACGCCGATTGATTTTATGAATAAAATTAATTCGCGTAATTGTATTTGGCATATTTCTTAAAATCAGAATATCCACCCATACTAAATGCTGTTAAGAGAGTCGGTTTGGTTAGGTTAGAACTGCGACCTCAACAAATAAAACATTTTGTCAAGAATTTCGGTTAGGTTAGGTTAGAACTGCAACATTAATATAGTAGTATTACCTATGATAAAAATTCTGCGTAGTAAATTTCCACTAAACCATGTTATGCAGAAATAATTTATGCATAAAAACCATTCGGCGAATAACCTTTATGCATGAAATATATTCGGACAAACAAAAATATGCCTAGACAAATTATGCGTAACTATACTACCTATGCCATAACAGATTATGCGAAAGGTGAATTATGCCAATACAGATTATGCCAAAAAGAATTCTCGATTGTAAAATTATGCCAAAACAAGGGGAACCCTTGCAAATACATCACATTCCGGTGCTGATGCGAGTAGCGCATTAATATACCGTAGAGCGCGGACAAGTGGTGATTGGCCATGGGATACAGTACGGGTTTTAGGCACAGCTAAAAGTTGACTACTTCGTGGTCTGAAATTAAATTGGGCCTTAGCTATAGATGGAACGAACAGGCGTACAACCTGTGCAACCAATTCCGGGCAGTCCGAGTTTCCTCGTAAGACATTACACGCAGTAGTCAAGAGTCCATAGTTGCGCCTTACCTCTAAGGAATTAAACCCTAATACTCCAAGTAGGAATTTTGATGGGTACAAATATGGGTAATAACCGTATTCCTTCTTGTATAAAAATCGCAGAAAGGCTTTCTGAATTTTTTCCAGCAAGAGTATGTACTTCTCCTCATGCGGGCTCCAGATAACCGATTTTGCCTCGAGTTTACTCCGGACTAACGCAGTGTACACTAATTTGATAATTCTAACCTGATCAAAATCTCGTGCATTAATAAAAAAATTGGAACGGTTTTAATAGATTTTAGGAGTTTCAGTAGTGGCATAGAACAATCAGCCAAAGAGGCTTACGATGATTGGTGATCATATAATGGAATTGTGCAATTCGAACTTTGATATACTTACTTATCACGTCAAATATAAGATCTAGATGCGATATGAATTGGATATGACAAAAATGACGATTTGGTGATTTGACACTGGTATACGATTATGGAATAATATTCATGTTACCAACAATATTATAAATATTAGTATAGAATTGAAATCATTTATTCGTGACAAGTGACAATAGAAATTATTTACACATAACACAAAAATATAGGTAAGATATGTATAATAATAAATAAAAATAAAATAAAATAAAATAAAAATAAAAAGCCTTTTATTTCATGCAAGTTCGTTACAATTTTTGTTAAACATAAGAGAAGAAAAAAGTATATATATATATATATATTATGGTAAATGTTGTCGTGTTGTGTATCTTAGCTATGTAGATATCTTTGATATGCACGAACCCCTCCTCAGGTGAAGGTGAAGGCCTCCTCTAAAGAGCTCCATTTGTCTCTATCCTGCGCTATGTGTGACCAGCAGGGCCCAGCGATTTGTCTTATCTCGTCTTCCCATCTCGTGTGCGGTCTTGCTTTACGACGTTTGTCTTGTGGGCCCTTCCATTTCGTAAGATATGTATTACACGTTAAATTAATATATATTCATCATCCTCCTTGCGTTATCTCGGCATTTGCCTCATGGGAGCCTGGGGTCTGCTGTGACAACTGACAACTAATCCTAAGATTTGGCGTAGGCACTAGTTTTACGAAAGCGACTGCCATCTGACCTTCGAACCCAAAGGGTAACTAGTTAATTGGAATTAGTCCGGTTTCCTCACGATGTTTTCCTTCACCGAAAAGCGACTGGCAAATATCAAATGACATTTCGCACATAAGTTCCGAAAAACTCATTGGTACGAGCCGGGGTTCGAACCCGCGACCTCCGGATTGAAAGTCGCACGCTCTTACCGCTAGTATGATATTGCTGTGATATCATAGAAATATGTGTTGCTAGTCTGTTATGAATCGACTCAGGGTCTCCCCAAACCTATCGACGCGGCATTGGCTTTGCGCTTTCGCGTAAATATGTTATGTTTGGGGAAGCCCTAAGTCGTACCAAAATAAGAAGAAACCTTTTAAATTCGCAACACAATCGGCTCCTCTTTAATCGTCTCATCTGAATACGTCTGAAATGGATTTCTTAGGAAGCCTAATATTTATTCTTCTGAAAGTCGTTTGAAGTCTCACTTGATACTGATTGAGTCGATTTAGTAAACTCATTTCGTGTTTCTAAACGATCTGACATAAGTACCAGGCCCCGTAGCCGAATGGCATTTCTCCGACGCCAAACGAAAGCGATACGCCGCTGGCTCTGTCGCGCCAATACGCAAGCGCGATAGAGATAGATATCTACTAGCGCTTCGTTTCGTGAGCGTTTCGTGAGCGATTGTGCCATTCGGCTAGCCACCCTGTTCTTGGTATTATTTTCAAATCAAGTGTTTACACGTGTTTACTTGTAATGTACTTCAATTTTTATTACTCGTATACAAATCGGAACGTTAATAATTGTACATTATGATGAAAAATAAGAAAGGAAAGAGTAGTAAATGCGAGCTATCTGTAGTGACATCTAGCATCAAATAGCGTTAATTATCAATACTGCTACTTGTCAATAGATGTCGCGACGAACGGAAAGTCTAATGCTCAATAGTTTTTAGCTAATATTACAATAGTATTAATCAGTATTCTGTTGTCAATTCCTTCTGCTTGTGATGTAAGTTGTAAATAATTAATATTATATTTTTGGCAGACAAGACACTGTCGACACCTAGTGTCGAGTAATGGTACTGATAATTTCCGCTATTTGACGCGTGATTGACGCTAGATGTCACTACAAATAACTCGCATTTACTGATGTATGGAGTTCTCCTATGATTATGATAAAAATTAGGAAAAGAAGAAAGTTTGACACGAGTGGCGATAAATAAAAACACGACTGAAGGAAGTGTCTTAAATTTTCTTCGCACGTGTATCGTACGACGTTTTACAATACAGGTGGCCCTCCGAAGTTTCGACCTGTCATATAATGAACCACTTCTCGCACTAGTGCGTAAAAAAACAACATCTGTACTGAAAATTACGTTTTGATCAATTTTGATTATTTTGGTTATTCTTTCTTATTGCAGGCCTCACCAATCTGACGCATCTGAGTCTACACAACAATCAAATCGATGTTCTAGAAGATTACGCGTTCCGGCATCTTCTGAATTTGACACATTTGGATCTGTCTCATAACGAAATCGTTGCAGTATCAGGTAACCACTACCAACTAACTATAGTATTAGGCTTGTGCCGTTTCGTTCATTGATCGGAGTGCTCCGATCTCGTTCGATCGCTTCCACGAACTAGATCGCTCTTTTAGGTATTTTGCTCATTTAGTTCAGCCAGACCAGTGACCACTACGGTCGGAAAGATCAGAACGAATGGGACCAGGACCAAATAGTGTCAAATGATACGAATAGTCCACAGATAATAACAATTCCGAGCCGAACGGCTATAAGTAACCGAAGCTTAATATGAAAACTCGACGTTTTTGTGTTGCTCTGCTAAATAACTCGCTCTCGGTCGGGGCAGTCACACACTCGTTCTCGATCCAAACCGCTCGCGCTCGCCGATCCTATACTGAACTAAATGAGCAAAGACCGATTCACATAGCACGGAAAGATTCAGTTCATTTCGGTCATCGATGGGATTTTATTCCTAACAGTTCATAGTTCGTGACCGACACAAGCTTAAGTCAGTATCGTTAAAACGTAGGTTTCGTTATTACTAAACTAAAATGGAGTTGGGAGGGACATGTTGCTAGGCAGAGGGATGGCAGGTGGACTAAAATGTTAACGGAATGGCGGCCGCTAAAAATGTAAGAAATGCCTGGCAAAGGCTCGTTGGGTCGATGACATCCGAAAAATTACGGGTCTCAACTGGATGAGACTAGCTCAGGACCGGGAGAAGTGGCGTACTAGAAGAGAGGCCTTTGCTCAGCAGTGGGTGATAAAGGGCTGATAATTATGATGATGATGGTGATAGTCAGTATCTTTCCATATCGTCTATTTTTTGTATATCGTCTCCTGGCACCCATAGTGCTAGCATAGCTTAGTTTGGGGCTAGGTGGATCAGGGTAAGATGTCCACAAAATATTCATTTATTTATTTATTCATAATATTTGTCATTATATAACAGGGTCGTGTGCACATCTTTAAAATCCTATCTTATAATAAGATGTCAAGACAAGTCTATACAATCTATTCCCGAGAAACATATTTGTAGCAGTGTGTTTTCAGGGTTTAACGTACTGCGTTACGTTGGTGCCAACTTGACAATCCAGAAAAAAATTAACATAGTAGACACGTTTTTTCAAGCAAACTTTGTCCCAAAATCCAGGAATTCACGAGAGTTACTCTAGAAAACTATTTAAAAAGTAAGTGCATGGTTGTAGAAATAGTTATTTGTTATACAAGGGGGCAAAGTTGTATTTTAACGCCGAGTGTGGAATTGAAAAACGAGCAAGTGAAAGGATTCTATAGTTGAACCACGAGCGAAGCGAGTGGTTCGAGAATACAATCCTGAACTTGCGAGTTTTTTAACACATGAGAAGTAAAATACAGTTGCACCCGAGTGTAACACAAAACTTTTCCCCTCAGCATAGCGAGGAAACTACAACGCAAAAAATACCTTTATCACTGCTTCCAGTAGTTCCACAGGTGGTAAATCATCTTTATTACTAGATTCACTTATTTTTATCAATTTTAAAGCAGTTAATTTGACTTTATTCAATGTCAAATTACTTTACCCACTAGTGGATAAAATGCGTTATTACCCGCTGGTATTAAAGGACAAAACACGTGTTTCCGAGCTAGTGAGGGGAAAAAGTATTATATGCAACCTAGTCAAAAAATACTCGTGGAATCTTTATTAAGGAAAAGAGAATACCCCGCTTATATATATTTTAAGTTAAGGCGAATCCACTGATACCATAAGCTCAAACGATACAAAGGTTGATGATAACGACGAACGACGTTTTTTCCGTAGCCTAAGACGTTCCAATTTCCGTTCCACACGATTCTTGGATACGTGACGGAGGGCGGAAATACAGAGAATGGTTCGTTATCTTCTAAACCACTTCTAAACCTTTGTTGGGTTGAGTTGTTTATATTTACGAGTGGTGGTTCATGACAAGTCTGGTTTCCGAGTTGTTCTTGATGCGAGTATTTCCTGTCACGTTTTGGAGTTAGATGAACCGTTTTGGTATAATAGTCATCTGGCTAAATTTTAGGAAGCATTGTGCATTTTTTATCGTGTTTTATTTTAATAATCAAGTCTAGGGAGCTCTTGTTCAAAGTCTTGAATTTTGATTTTATACATACATACAATCATGCCTGTATCCCATAAAGGGGTAGGCAGAGCACACGAAACTACCAAAGTATCTAAAGCTTCAGTGCCACTCCTGGCAAATAAGGGGTTGAAAGAAAACGAAACTGTGACATTGCAGTGACAGGTTGCCAGCCTCTCGCCTACGCCACAATTTAACCCATATCCCATAGATACACATTTTATTTTATTTTTGATTTTATACATGCTCATAACTTTTAACCCCCGACGCAAAAAAGCTGGGGTGTTATAAGTTTGACGTGTCTGTCTCTGTGTCTGTGGCATCGTAGCTCCCGAATGGATGAAACTATTTAAATTTAGTTTGAGTGAGTTTTTTGAAAGCTGAATTAGTCGGGAGTGTTCTTTTAGCCATGTTTGATAGAAAACTGTCCACTATGTCAGGGGTTTTTACAACATTTAAATTTTGTGTTTAGGTTATTATTTCCCACATTACCGGCCGGCGCATGAGTACTTTGAAGCGTTAGTTGTTGGCTGTAATATTTCATATAAATTATTTCCTATACAGGATCATCACTAGCTCAGCTAGTAAACCTGGTTCACCTGGACCTCTCCCACAACTTCCTGCGGTCGCTGTCAGCAGAGCCGCTGAAGGGTCTGCAGCGGCTGTCGGAGCTGATGCTGCATGACAATGATATCTCCATCATCGACGATGGCGCGCTGGCGCAGCACCCACAGCTCGCTAGGCTCACTATCGAAGGTGAGTGACGGCGAAGGCGCTATTGCTGGTGGATAGTGAGTGACAGAGACAACACCATCTCCATCATCGACGACGGTGCGCTGGCGTAGCACCCTCAGCTCGCTAGGCTCACTATCGAAGGTGAGTGACAGAGATGGCGCTATTGCTGGTGGATAGTTAGTGACAGAGACAACACCATCTCCATCATCGACGACGGCGCGCTGGCGCAGCTCCCTCAGCTCGCTAGGCTCACTATCGAAGGTGAATGACGGCGATGGCGCTATTGCTGGTGGATAGTGAGTGACAGAGACAACAGCATCTCCATCATCGACGACGGCGCGCTGGCGCAGCACCCTCAGCTCGCTAGGCTCACTATGGAAGGTGAGTGACGGAGATGGCGCTATTGCTGGTGGATAGTGAGTGACAGAGACAACGACATCTCCATCATAGGCTAGGCTAGGCTCACTATCAAAGGTAAGTGAAAGTTTCAGTTCAAGCTACATATGTGTTCTACCGATCAAAAATTCATGCAGGAATATCCATTTTGACGTTTACTGAAATACTGATGTCAAGTCGGCAGTAATGTCGCATTGCAAGACTGTAACAGTAATGCTGCTCCAGGAATTTTAAGTTTGCAATCACCTTAAATTAACTTCATTTGCAGATGCAAAAAATCATTAAGAACTAAGACACCAACACTGGAGCTCCCTAACGACCTATGCACTTATCCTATTATCAAACTTGCAAACTTAAAAACTGCTATAAATTCTTCCACAGATAATCCACTGAACTGCGATTGTCTAATGGCCGGTTACGCCCGTTGGTTACGCGAGGCGAAAAATCTTTCCCAAGCTGACAAAAGCGCGGCCGTATGCACCACTCCGCCGCATTTAGAAGGCGCGCTCATATCCCGACTGTCTAAGAACAAGTTGTGTGACGACTTCGAACATGTTGAGAAGATCGAAGTGGATTATAAGATTGTGAATAGTGTTGATGATAAAGATGAGTATGGAGATAAGGGGCTGGATGATGATATGTATGATGATGAAATGGGCGTGCCGGCGGAGGAAGATTTAGCGATTTCAACGGCTAAGGTGAGTATTATAGTGATTTAAACTTGACATAATGAAGAAAGTTTTGAATGATTCACGGTTTTTTCATTAGGCTTATATTGACCGATTGATTATATCGGGAATTCGACAAAAATGAAAAAAGGTAATCACGGTTTATATCCCCGGTCAATATAAGTCTATATTGACACAATGAAGTTTGAAATAGGATCAAATCGATTTAGTTTTCATTTCATTAGTTCAAAAAATAAATATTTAACTATTAAAAAATTGAAGCAAATATTGGTAATAATTAACCAATATAACATAGATCGGTAGCAAATCTGTACTTAGCATTAAATATGTATGATGAATAGAATTATATTTGATATTCCTATTATGGTCACATTTTGTTAAGCCTGTCCAAATGATTCTTCATTGATTTGGCATCATTTATTAGCTTTGCAAATTTCGTGCAGCGATAAATTCAATTTTCCATTTCAGTGAAATCTATTCGAACATTGAGAATTAATTTATTTGGTTAAGTTTATTTTTAGCTTTAAGTTATAATTAGTTATTATACCGTCAAATTTCTATTTACTTATAAATAGTTTAATTTGTCGTAAGTTATTTATTTGGACGTCATGTCTTCTAAAAATATTTAGACTTGGAGTTGAATTAAAATCATTATTATTTTATTAGTCTGTAACAGCGACATAAACGCTGAAGAATTGGTCATTATCATATTTATGTACTGTATGCAAGTATTTACTTATACTATGTATCTATAAGAAAGGTTCGTCCTATGTGATTGGGGAATACAGTTTTGTTCAAATTGTACAAAAAGATCGAAAGCTTTTCGAGTGTTTTTCAGTAGATACTGGTATCATTCTTTTATTTTCTTATATATTTTTTTAAATTAAATCTAAGATAGTTAAAGATTATAGACGTTTATAAAAATTATAAATGACAATTATGACACCCTGTCACTTTAGGTTATTAAACCTTTGTAAGATTCGACCTTGAGATTCAGTCAAAATCTATACCTTTTATCATACCAAAGAGGATCGAGTATTAAAGAGCGTTACTGTCAAAGCAAAATGTGTAATCACAGTGCATAGACTGCCATCTCTCCACACAGGCTTAAAACTTTTGAACCTCAGTTTTGACAATTTGGCCCATATTCTGAGCTTGATATGTTTTAAAATGTCAAATTTTAATATTAGCGCCATCTAGCTGAGCCTACCCCAAAGGTGTAACGCCATCTAGGTCACCACTACTTTATCTATATGGTACTGAGGTACGTTTTTTTTCTTAGACTTTATCCGTCTAGATGGAGTTATATAGGTCTTTGATCATACCCACGATTTTTTTTCTATTACCATACTTTCAGAGGTTATGTTGAACAAGTTTTACTACAAAGAAAAAACTGAAAAAGTAAAATACACTGGTCAAAAAGAGAAATAAACGCCGAATCTCAACGTTTTTCTCAATGTCAAAGTTGGCTGTGCTGTAACAGTTTTCAATATGACCTATATCTTTACCTAACACATTGAAAAATTTTGATCACAATGCAATGTAAACATTTCAACCAGGTCTCTCTCCTCGACGCCTGGTTCGATGACGCAGAGGTCTACCTCTCCTGGTCCGTAGACCCGCCGTCGACTCACCGGTTCAGGTGTACCGGGGTCACAGTGGCGAGAGGAGGAGGTCTACCGAAGCAGGTCGCGTGCCACAGAGCCGCGCCTGCTAATGTCGTGTTGCGGGGACTGAAGATTGACCCTGTGGATCAGTATACGTGAGTTATTAAACTATTTTATTTTCAGTACAGATGGTGTTTTTTTACGCACTAGTGCGAGAAGTGGTTCATTATATGCCAGATCGAAACTTCGAATGGCCATCTGTACTGAAAAACGTCGTACGATACACGTGCGAAAAGGAAATTCGTAACTCGTGTCGATTTAAAACACTTCCTGCGGTCGTGTTTTAATTTATCGCCACTCGTTTCGAACTTCCTTTTTTACGCACTTGTATCGTAATGTACTATTGTGATACCTACGGTGTTCAATTATTTAGTTCAATTATTAAAAAATTGTTCAGTTAAATTATTAAAAAAGTTTATTAATTGTCTTAGTCGCACTAGTCGAAATCGGCCTATAGGCTATCTTCATCGCTATCATCATACTTAGTATGTGGACTGGTTCAAGAAGTGACCTATCTTAGCTGCGTACTAAGATAAATATTTATGTTTTAATGATTATTAAATGCATATTCATACAATAGATGGAGCTACAACTAAATGGTTACAAATAATAATTATCATCAGATAAATATTCCGTTTGGTGTGTAAACGTCAGAATATAGTATAAATTAACTACTTGTACTTTTCAATCAAAAACATGTCAAGTCGAAGAAAAGTAAGACAAGGAGTGTTTTCCTGTTTTATTATGATTCATTTAGGTACTTAATAAAATAATCGAATTGTGGTCATACAATTACCTGTTTATGAGTCCTACTGCACGTGTCATTGGGGAAAAATACAATTTAACACAAGTTGAATATGTAGACGAACACGAAACAGGATTTGTGTTAAAGAAACATAATATGTTAAGAAATATTAAAAACACACTTTTAGGAAAGAAAGTATTCTACTTTTTTAAGGACACGTACATATAATTAACAAGTTTTACGTCTTTTTCAATTAAATGTGAGATTTACAAAACGTAATCGTTACCGTATCGATAATACCATAACACGTTTCAGCGATCAAAACACTTTGCAATTTTATATAGATAGGCTAAAATTAAATGGAAAACGGAAACTGTATGTTATATGTCCCAGAAGTTGAAGCACGACTCCCTGGTCAGACCAGATACGCGCTTCTCCAAATATCTCTATCTGCTTTGTGATTCACCCTGTCAAAGATAAAACAGTAGATGCCATGATCCTGACAATCCATGATCTTGAGTAATGAGTATTAAGGATAAACAACGCAATAAAATGTGAAATTATGCTGATAATAAGTCTATGTCCTCTTTCACCCCAGGTTCTGCATAGCTCTAGAAGAAATGGACAACAATGACGCCCCCCTGTCTCTCGTTCTCGGCTGCGGAGCTCCACAGGTGGTCCGAGAACGGGCCCCCTTTGTCACCCCTGTACCAGTGCCTGTCACGCTTCCTGTCACCAGGGATAACTTGAGGTAGCTACATCAGAATTATCCTATATTAACATGATCCCCAGTAAAAAGAACAGCTTTTCAAATCACGAAACTGTAAAACTGTTGTATGCACAGTGTTTGGTTCCATCATACTCTGATCCAATCAGCGGGACTTTTCAATGAAGGACAATATTGTGAGGAAATTCTGCATCCAAGCCCTTTTAAACGAGCCATGTTTCATAAGTATACATTCATGGGACAAATAGCCCATTCTCCTTTGGGTGTGTTTGAGAAACCTGATCTGCTTTAGACTAAGAACCTGCCTTGTATAGAGCAATCATTTCTTGTGTTCATTTCAGTAAATAAATCTCAAATAATAACTGTCTTACAGGGTAACCGAAGTTCGCTCCAATGTTACCAGCGACGGACTCCTCACAGTCGTCATATCAATGATGGGCCTGCCTACTCCTCGCCCGTTCACCCTCCCACGCTCACAGAGACTCTCCTCAACCACAAGACTCCACAACTGCTACGTAGTCTTAGCTGTACTCTCCAGAGGTTCCTTAGTAGCTCAGAAAGACACTCCTTGCCAGCCAACTCTAGAAATTTCCATGGAAGGATTCTTGAGAGGACCTTATGAGGTGTGTGCAACTTTATCGAAATACAAAACAGATGAAAGTCGATCCATCTGTATAGTGCCTCAGGTGTTGGAGTCAGGGTCTTTAGAGATGAAGGCGACGTTTAAAAGTCTGAATTTGGCGTTGGTTGGAGTAGCGTTAGGGTTGATGGTGATTGTGGTAGGGTTAGTATGGTTTGTTAGGAAGATGCTGAAGAAACCGGCTCAGTTTGAGCCTCACAGATGTTTTAGGCCGGAGCCTGTGCCGGAGGAGAGTCCTAGGTCTAATTATGTGATGTTGACTGCTACTTCTAAGGTGTAAACTTTCAAACTTGTTAAAAATCTTTTGTTGAGTCTGTTTACAAAACAAAATCGTGACAAATGTATAAACAGTTATGTTATTGTATTTTTGTTATGGTTCAATAGCAGATGAATAGGTTTAAATTGCTAAGCACTGTGTGCGTAGCCGAATGCACAAACGCTCACGAAACGCTCATGAAAATATCTCTTTTGTAGCTATCTATCTCTATCGCTCTTGCGTATTGGCGCGACAGAGCCAGACCACCTCTCTGCGGTGTTTCGATTTCGTTTCGCGTCGCAGAAATGCCATTCGGCGACTGGCCTAGGTCAGAATAGGTTTTTCTTAGAAACTCAATTTGAAAAACTATTAAATCTGGAAATAAAGTCGACACGTGTAAGCCGGTCGTGTAAATAACTTGCAAAGTACGTGTAAATATTTGCTATCTGGGAGTTTGCAGTTGCCAAATATGACGATATCTTCATATGAAAGTTTACGTTTTTCCCTCATTATGTATTTTTTCCCCTCACTAGCTCGGAAACACGTGTTTTGTCCTTTAATACCAGCGGGTAAAAACGCATTTTATCCACTAGTGGCTAAAGTAATTTGACCTTGAATAAAGTCAAATTAACTGCTTTAAAACTGATAAAAGTAGGTGAATCTAGTAATAAAGATGATTTACCACCTTTGGAACTACTGGAAGCAGTGATAAACGCATTTTTTGCGTTGTAGTTTCCTCGCTATAGTGAGGGGAAAAGTTTTGTGTTACACTCGGGTGCAAATGTATTTTACTTCTCGTGTGTTAAAAGAACTCGCAAGTTCAGGATTCTATTCTCGAACCACTCGCTTCGCTCGTGGTTCAACTATAGAATCCCTTCACTTGCTCGTTTCTCAATTCCACACTCGGCGTTAAAATACAACTTTGCCCCCTTGTATAACAAATAATTATTGTAATCTGTCCTTCGTGTTTTTCGTACAATACAGTCACAGACCACGTAGCAAGTTTGTCTTTCAAAGGCTCTTGAAAACTACCCCTTTATTCTTAAAAAAGTTACTGAACTGATTAGATAAAAAACTGTTTTCCCCTCGCTAGCTCGGAAACACGTGTTTTGTCCTTTAATACCAGCGGGTAAAAACGCATTTTATCCACTAGTGGGTAAAGTAATTTGACCTTGAATAAAGTCAAATTAACAGCTTTAAAGTTGATAAAAGTAGGTGAATCTAGTAATAAAGATGATTTACCACCTGTGGAACTACTGGAAGCAGTGATAAACGCATTTTTTGCGTTGTAGTTTCCTCGCTACAGTGAGGGGAAAAGTTTTGTGTTACACTCGGGTGCAATAGTACATTACATCAGAGGCCGGGAAAATGAGGATTTCCGGCCAAGTGGGTATATACGGCCGAGCGAGCGTGCGAGCGAGGCCGGATAGGGATACGAGGCCGGGAATCCGTTTTCACGCCGAGGCATGTATAGTGCTTTTCTCAAACATACAATGAAATAAAAAAAAATGCTCTAAAGGACAATATTTTATAAAAAAAAGTTACTTTGCAGGCCTAGGCCTAAAAAATAATATGAAATCCCTTTACAGTCCTCTCGAGTTGTTGCGCCCAAAAAGCGATACTTCCCAGCCCATTTTAAGGAACGTAAAGACAATATTTCATTGCATGTTTGAGAAAATGTATTTTACTTCTCATGTGTTAAAAAACTCGCAAGTTCAGGATTCTATTCTCGAACCACTCGCTTCGCTCGTGGTTCAACTATAGAATCCTTTCACTTGCTCGTTTTTCAATTCCACACTCGGCGTTAAAATACAACTTTGCCCCCTTGTATAACAAATAACTATTAATCCCTTTCTCGCAAAAACATATGTCAGCTTGACAGAAAGGAACAAAACACATTTTAACTAATGAGTTCCGTAACTTTTTTATGAAGAAGAGGGTTTAAATTTGAAAGAGCTCATGACATTGATTTTGTGATACCGCTACATAATTTCAATTATCAATAACTGAATTTAAAATTAATCACCTGTCCAACTAATTTTGACGTTTCATGTCGAATTCATGCTGCAGTTTTCGGTGCACTGTAATGGAAACAGAAACGACTTCAACTTTCAACAAGACGTTATTCCAATCTCTGTAGCCAAATCGGTTCGACAAACCAAAAGTCGACTGATAATCGTGTTATATATTATGTAGAGTCTAAAAAATACGAATACTTGTTTGAAATTTTGAAATGATTAATTTTACGCACTGACAAAACTTTAATAGACGTCCAACTTAAGGTAACAGTGTCTAAAGGCCAACGCAAGTTGGAGCAACGCGTAGGGCTGAAGCACATCTCGGACACTGGCGATCAAATATATGAAAGAGGCGCGTTCCTAGCACACATTCTAAGCTCGTGTAGGTGAACGCGTACTATGCTTGTATGAGTGAAATATGACAGGTCGACTGGTCGCGTTTTTGACAGGCGGTAACTGCGAGGTAACCGAGCGGGGGTGGGCGGCGCTTTCAGCGGGGAGCGGAAGTGGCCATACTGTATACGATAGTACTCTTTATTATACTGTGGCTGAAGCGTCCAAAAGGTAATTAAAGGTGAAGGGGATTCGTAATGTCGATGTAAGACGTTTGACTGTTGGGCTGCGGCCGATCATATAAAGTCAAGTGCACTGTTAAATGAAATACATAGATTAAAACTAAACTAAGTATGACATGGATCAGATTGATCAAAATTTGTTTTTTTTTTGTTTTGTTTGAAGAAACACTGATATTCAGAGCTAGTACTCGAATCTGTCACTTAGCTACTTATAAAGATTTTACGGATCCAAGAGTTTTTGCTGCTTATGACGTTTGACTCTCAAAAACAACCAGAACAACTGGAAAGAACAAGAACAGACGTTATTTATATAGTGCACAATACTTTAGTTTCTGAAGCTGAAAGTACAAACATTATACAAAGACCGAGTTATAAAAGTAAGATGCTTTTATTGTGTGTTTAAGTGTATCAGGTGCTCGAGTTTGGAGAATGGGCTGTAAAATATATTTTAACTGTTGTCGTTACTTGTAAATGTGTATCTGAAATTCGTAGTGGCTTGTAAAACACTAAATACTTTATTTTTATATTGACTGTAAATATGGCAAATTTTTGTATCACAGAGGAAAATACAGAAAAAGTAGTTCTAGTAGGTACATATCTAATAGTTAATTCAAAATACAAAAACACTTTAGTAGTCGCTTTAGTTGAAACTGAAAAAACTGGGGCCTATTGCTATTATTAAGATTATGTAGTTGCATTTGATATTTCCCAGTCGCTTTTCGGTGAAGGAAAACATCGTGAGGAAATCGGACTAATCCTAATAAGATCTAGTTACCCTGCGGGTTGGAAGGTCAGATGGCAGTCGCTTTCGTAAAACTAGTGTCTACGCCAAATCTTGAGTTTAGTTGTCAAAGTGGACGCCAGGCTCCCATGAGCCGTGTCGTGGCAAATGTGGGGGTAACGTAAGGAGGGCGATGTAGTTGCCAAGTGGACCTGAGTCACTGTGAATTGTAGATGAAGGTGCTAAACTATGAGTTTGATTTTTCTCTAGGCCTGGAGGGCGATTTTGGAATCTCGCATTCGGGATTTTGTCACTAAAATACCGGTTGAAAACGGTGACTTGCTTATTATTTTCAGTGGCAATTTTCTGAATTCGAACGCGTGAGACTCAAAAATCGGCCTGCTGGTCTCAAAATATTTAAATAAGTACTATTTACGAGTATTTCAGCAAACATTATTTAAGATATACTAATTCTCTAGAATATATTTTATTAGCCCGAAGAGATCTTGACATTTAACTATAATTAAAGTATGTTGTTTATGTATTCATATCAGGTTTCTCGGAAGAATTCTCAGTAGGTAAACATTGTTTATCTAATCATTTTATACCTCTTAAGAACCTATTACGCAATTTATTGGCAGACTTACCTTAAATAAATAATTGCAATTACGAGAAAAATATAATTATTTTATAATTATACTTTCACTAGGTATTGCTTTATATTTTTTTTAATAACTATATGTATAAATTTTAAAAATATGATATGGTTTCGATATAAATATATATCAGTGAATCTAGTTAAGAATACATCCATACAGTAGTAGGTTCTGGTGAAATTAAATATAACTAGGAAAAATCAAATCAATATCATATTCTTAAAATTTGACGTCTTCAGGGAGAAAAAAATACTCGTACCTAGTATATAGCGTCATATCAAATATTTGTAAAATAATAAAAAAATAATTACTTAGTACTAATTTAATAAATGTACATACACATGTAATGACTGTATACTTAACAATAGCATAATGTGATGTCTAACATTTGATTTTATGTATAATTTAACAAATTCTTAAATTGTAATTAATTAATTGATGTTAAGTTTGACACACATCAGGGGCAGAAATATGTGTGGAAATAATTGGTGTGTTGCGACTTAACCTAAAAAGCTCTTAAAACATTCATTACCTACGATTGTGACGTCTCTCGTTTAAAGAAACCTTATAGCGGTAACATAAAATTACATAATTTTTATCTCCCTTTTAAGGTCCCTTTTTCCTTGAATGTATCGTTCATTTAGAGATAGGAATAAAAACGAGCAGATTTTTTTTTCACGGGCCAATTTTTTTAAGTTGTCCCCCCCACTTTTTTTGGATTTGGAATTTTTTTATGTGGTTTCCACTCTAAATCGCGAACTTTTTCAATCGTAATAGGAGAAAAAAAGTGTCCCTAGGTTTTTTCCCATTCGTTACCATTTTTTCATACATTTTGTATGGAGGTAACGGAGTGGAAAGTTTCAAAAATTTATGGAAGGCTTGGGATATTTTTTTTCTCCTCAGGATCGAAAGACATTGCGATTTTGAGTATGAATCGCGTAAAAAATACCCATGTGACAAAAAAGTGGGTTGGACAACTTTGAAAAAAATACCACATACCTCGAAGCAAAAAAAAGATATTCTGAATCCTATATGAGAGTCCAGTCTCTGAAATGGATGAGTTGATTTTGATGTGTTATTTTAGTATTTATTTAAAAATGGTGGTTTTTGGATTTGTTTTACACAATTATCGATTCGTTCATTACATTTTGTCGAAGGTTTTTTTTATTTAAAAGTTTTAAGGGCTTTTTATTGTATTATTTGACTGATTATAAAAGTCTAATAGTCGTAAGGTTTCTTGTACTAATTATAACTAAAACTATGTCTTCTGTGAAGATTTAAGCTGTACCTACTAGTTAATTGGGAGGCTACGCTTGATTATTGAGAGTGGCAGCGTGGCAAACTGACCAATGGCAAAATAGAAAAAAAAATACCTACAAATATATTTGGCGAGTGAACTTCTTAAGAAACATACATAAATAGCCGGGTCCATACAGAGCAAGGCACGTCGCGAGGCAATTTTCCCGCGCGGCAAATGTGCTATGTAAACGTGCCTCGGACGAGGCAGCCGTGCCTTTAATTCGGCCTCTAATTGAAAATACATACAAAAGTAAACTATGTATAATACATACCTATAAATATAACGTTTAAGTGGTATTTTATTTAAAACACACTTGCGTTACGATTCTATTTAAAAAGTACTATTTAAAAACAATAATATATAAGTACTTACATAAGAAAAGTACATAAACTTATTATAAAATAAGATAAATATTTCTTACAAAGACTGCTGAAATGTGAAATTCACAGAATATTTCATAAAGATGAGAAATATTTGTATCATGCCAATTATTATTTGTAACTACCTTTTAACTGAATCGCTGAAATAATGCCGTGGATCGGTTAAACTTTCCCAAAATATTAACGATATTTTTCGCTATAAATATTTTCGTAATAACTGGGATTATTGCCCTGCCCGTTGAAACGTAATCTACCTGTTATTAATAAATTCTTTAACATTCGTTGGAATAAGCTTAAGAATTATTTTCGCTATTTAAAATTGTGTATCACACTTTTTTGCGTTTGAAAATTTTGTATATTTATATTTACATCCGGGTTTGGGTGCGAGAATCTGTTAAACTAGCCAAACAATAGGTAAAATCTATAAAGTAGTTTTTTAAACATTTCTAAGTACAACTTAAAAATAACATCCTTAAAACGTCGCAGGTTAGTTATGTTATACCTACGCGATCAAGTTCCGTTTACAATTTTAAGTACCTAAGTGTAAAAATCGTGAAAGTTTAAATCAGTATTTCAAAGCAAGATTGGAGCTTACTACCATTAAAACACGTAATTGGGTATAAATGGGTAGGAATGGATAGGATTTTGCGAATAAACCTAGTTGTACACGAAATCCCGCACCCAAAACCCGTTATGTCTCTTCTACTCTGTATCACAAGATTCTATTCCATTCTGTTATTATTTATTACGAACTTTTACAACGTGTAGATTTCTTGCTGGGGATCAGTTATCTCTGCAGCTTGGGAAAAATATACGGCTTATATGAAAAAATATACGGAAAGCAAGAACATTTTGTGATTCTGTGTAGAGAAAAAAGTGATGTGGGTGCACTTAAATAAAATCGCCCGTATTATAAATTGTAATTTAACATTGCCATATCGCCAGTGTAAAAAAAATAAAGTTTGGTTTTGCTTTAATTAGTTAAGGTTTGTTGTAAATAATAATTTATGAGTTGCATTTTTTTATTAAATAATAACAGATTTTAAAATTTGTTTTTGTATTTTCTTATTCTTAAAATTCCCTTTCACCTTTTAGCTAAAATACTTATGGTCCTCAAAATGTTGTTTAGGTATGTATTCTTGATTTTTTAACATTAAGTCGTAATATAAAGAAAACGCATCGAGCAACTTGAAAGTTTAACATTTATACTGCTTTATTCTTATTACCAACCAAAACTTGTTTATTTGATGAATAATGCGGCGTAATATATGCATCTAAGGCGTATTCTGCAGCAATGTGTTGTAGAGTTGTGCCTGCTCGTTCACTGAAAAGATCGCTCCCAACTAGTACGATCTCCGAAGTGTACTAGTTCGTTCTTTTAGGACATTTAGGACAGTAGTACACCGAGAGAGCGAGAGACAAATTGTGCATATGGCGTACAGTATCGCTCGCTCGTACTAGCCGAGAGCTGATCGGCTGTTTTCGCGCGCTCTCGGTCCGAGTCAGTCGGTTTTAGTTCGGTTGCGGTCGGATCACACGGATCGCTTTGCTGTCATTGTCACTCCTCGGCTCTTTGCTCCTTTCGCTCCCATTCTATTGCGCGTGTGTGAGTGTACTAAATGTCCTAGAGAGCAGAATCATTTGGGAGTCGTTCGGTCTAGTACAGTGCAGGGAATCGTGTCTTTTGTACTATTAGTACATGTCCTACACAAGCCTAATGTGTTGATGCATTTAGTTTAGAATCTATTAATCTGTCTTTCCACCTAAGCTAGGCTAGTATTAGTAGGGCTAAATTCCTACACCAATTTTGATGATTTTTGGAATATAGAACGTTAAATATAAATAAATAAATATATTATAGGACATTCTTACATAGATTGACTGAGTCCCACGGTAAGCTCAAGGAGGCTTGTGTTGCGGCTACTCAGGTAAGCAGGCAAGGTTACATAATATACAAATGCTTATATACATAGAAAACATCCCCAGGAACAAATATCTGTGCTCATCACACAAATAAATGCCCTTACAGGGATACTGAACTTCTATGAGTAGCTTGACATAATACTTTTGTAGCTCGTTATAGTATCTCACTGCTGGGTAAAGGCCTCTCCTCTTGATTTCCACAACTCTCTCTGTTGTGTTTTTTCCGGCCAGTCATAAAGGTGTCCAAATCGTCTCGCCATCATCGCCTAGGCCTGCCACGTCCCCGCTTCTTTGTCGGAATCCTGAGGGCCCAGCCACGACATTGGCGAGAGCGGTGAGCGGCAGCCATACATGCGAATGAAAAGTCCCATCGCTGTGTCTCGCTCCAATTATGGTCGCCGCTCACCGCTGTCGCGCTTAGCCCAATGTCGTGGCTGAGCCGTCACGCATGCAGCAGACGTTATCTGCCCAGGGTGGCTAGCCGAATGGCACAATCGCTCACGAAACGCTTACGAAACGAAGCGCTAGTAGATATCTATCTCTATCGCGCTTGCGTATTGGCGCGACAGAGCCAGCGGCGTATCGCTTTCGTTTGGCGTCGGAGAAATGCCATTCGGCTACGGGGCCTGGTGCCGTAGCCGAATGGCATTTCTGCGACGCGATACGAAACGAAACGCCGCAAAAGGTAGTCTGGCTCTGTCGCGCCAATACGCAAGAGCGATAGAGATACCTACGAGCGTTTCGTTTCGTGAGCGTTTGTGCCATTCGGCTACGTACCCAGTTCCAGTTCAGCCTGGCCGTTTTCTCTTCCTAAATCAGCTATGCGTGTTTTAATCGTACTTTAATTCTTATAAGTTAATTCCAACTTTATAAGTATCTGTGTGCTTCGTGATCAACTGATTGCATTCTCGACAAATTATTGCTTTGATTTTGCTTTCAAATTGATATCGCTGGCCGCATCAGAATAAGTACGCCCGAAACACTTAAGATTCATAGTAACGCGTCGCATCTGTGATAGTTTAAAATGAGTTCTCGGGTTCGTTAAGGAAAACCTGACGCTTTTGCGTAATGCTGCGGTATGGGTTTCCCTGGCCCCTAGACATTATGCATACTGTGTTGCAATGAATTTATAAAATAGAGTTCTAGAAGCGCCGGTAGCCTAGCGGTAAGTACGTGCGACTTTCGTTCCAGAGGTCGCGGGTTCGAACCCCGGCTCGCACCAATGAATCTTTCGGAATGTATGTGCGAAATGTCATTGAATATTTGCCTGTCGCTTTTCGGCGAAGGAAAACATCGTGAGGAAACCGGACTAATTCCAATAAGGTCTAGTTTACCCTTCGGGTTGGAAGGTCAGATGGCAGTCGCCTTCGTAAAAACTAGTGCCTACGCCAAATCTTGGGATTAGTTGTCAAAGCTGTCTCCAGGCTCCCATGAGCCGTGGCAAATGCCGGGATAACGCAAGGAGAATGATGCGAGTTCTGGAATGTTGCTTTTACCAAGCAACATTCTAGGTACTTTGATTTGAATTAGACGGATAGTTACAATTCAATAGAAATATATAAAGTAATAAATTGTGATGTTATGTTTCCACGCCGTAAATAGCCTCATACAGTTTCTTCGTTTAAAGTAAAATCCTTGTGGTCATCGTGAAATAATACTGTAAACTCATTATTAATTATAGTATTATATTGTAACTATAAGAAGTTATTGAATGTGTCGTTTTTAATCAAAAGGGCGTTTTTTGTTTGTCAGTACGGCGCTATGTCCATAAACTTTCATTTTAAATCAACCTTATCGACAATCGAAAATACCTGGTACCTTTTAATTTAAAACGTACAAGTAACATTTTTTTCTGATATACCTTTAATTGAATAATAAAGTAACCACAAAATTTAAATTTTGAAAAACCCCGACCGCAACATAGTAAACCGATTTCCATGAAACATGGCTAAGGACACTGCGACTAATTCAGCTTTTAAACAAAAACAATCTAAATCGGTTCATTGGTTCGGGAGCTACGATGCTACAGACAGACAAACACACAAACAGATAGACAGACAGACACGTCAAACTCCTGTTAAAAATAATAATTAACCAATTCCTTTGAACGCAACACGCAAAATCCCACGCACGATAAGGCAAGTAAAACCCACTTCCCGATTTAAATCCAGACGTCCATAGGTCAGTCCTTATCAAATGTCGATTGTCTACTCAACTCGCCTGCATAAAAAGATCTCCATGTATTTATTTTCGATTAGTAAACATAGTCATAAATTATGTATATAAATATAGAAATTATGTAAAATAATTATAAATAAATTCACGCTTGTACTGCCAAAAAAGGTAAGCAGAACACATAAAATTGCTGAAGTTTCAGTATTATTCTTAACAAATAAGACGAAGAAAAACCGGCCAAGAGCGTGTCGGGCCACGCTCAGTGTAGGGTTCCGTAGTTTTCCGTATTTTTCTCAAAAACTACTGAACCTATCAAGTTCAAAACAATTTTCCTAGAAAGTCTTTATAAAGTTCTACTTTTGTGATTTTTTTCATATTTTTTAAACATATGGTTCAAAAGTTAGAGGGCGGGGGGGAGGGCGCACTTTTTTTTTCCTTTAGGAGTGATTATTTCCGAAAATATTAATATTATCAAAAAACGATCTTAGTAAACCCTTATTCATTTTTAAATACCTATCCAACAATATATCACACGTAGGGGTAGGAATGAAAAAAAATATCAGCTCCCGCTTTACATGTAGGAGGGGTACCCTAATAAAACATTTTTTTCCATTTTTTATTTTTGCACTTTGTTGGCGTGATTGATATACATATTGGTACCAAATTTCAGCTTTCTAGTGCTAACGGTTACTGAGATTATCCGCGGACGGACGGACGTACGGACGGACGGACGGACGTACGGACGGACGGACGGACGGACGGACAGACAGACATGGCGAAACTATAAGGGTTCCTAGTTGACTACGGAACCCTAAAAAAGGTGATATTGGTGTGACAGGTAGCCCCTCGTCCACATCACGTTTGAACTCAACTCCCGCTGTCGACTTCTACGATACCCATAGGATGAAAGGAGTGGTGAAATTCATCGTGCTGTCTCTGTCATACAATGTTATATAACAGTTACAACAGCCAGTGTGGATGCACCGTTATTGAAGCAATAAATTCTAAGTGTTAGTTAATACAGACTAGAGCCTGTACCATCAAATGTGAGTGTGTTTAGTAAAACGTCCCACCTTGTCGGTTACCATTAAGGCGAGATTTATTTGTATCTTTATATGAATAAACTGACAGTGGCTTTATAGCAATCGACAAAGTGGGACGTTTTCCCGTGCATACTCACAAATAATGACATTTTACACTAACGTTGATCAGTGGCGGAAACTTCATGAAAATTATTATAAAATTGTTGGTACTATTAGTAGGTAAGTACCTAAGTAACCGTCTCTCTTCACTTTCTCCATACAGAGAACCTAATCATGACGTCTATGCTATCGAGTAAAGTATTCTAAAAAACTTAAATACTGAAATATTACGCTTATAAAACTAACCTAACCACAAAATTAAAATTTTTGAAAAAACCCCCGACCGCGACATAGTAGACCGATTTTCATGAAACATGGCTAAGAACACTCCCGACTAACTCAGCTTTCAGACAAAAAAAAACTAAACTTAAATCGGTTCATTCGTTCGGGAGCTACGATGCCACAGACAGACACACACACACAGACAGACAGACAGACAGCGTCGGGGGTTAAAAAGAACCACTCTCATATTCTAGAGGTAAATATTACAGTAAAATGGTCTGAGGCGATCACTCGCCTCCGCTCAAGAATACCCACATGCGCTCGCGCATCTCATTACCCACTGTTTACCTACTATCACTATGTCAGTCGGCCGCCGACCATCCAAGATGGCGGCCCGGTGCGTGCTAGCGCTCTGTTTTGTGTTCCTAGTCGTTGACGCGAAGGTGTTCACGAGATGTCAACTTACGAGGGAGCTGCTTAAGATTAACTTTCAGAGGACTTTTCTTAGTAATTGTGAGTAGTGTTTGTTGAATCTTTAAGGAGTCCGCGGAGAAAAATGGTTTTGTTTGTAAATACGATGAAAACTATTAGGTATGCGAAGTATAATTATGATAAGATAATATTTGAAATATACTTTAATATTTTTAAATTAAAATTGTTACTTTCAAACTTTTTCTTGAACGATGTTCTGGAAGAATTAGCACGATTAAGGCCTGATTTGGACGGCGTGCGAACTCGCATGCGATTTTAGTTACATTGCCGGCTGTTTAATATACGTACAATTTTGCACAGCCATCAAAATACCGTAATGTAATAAAACTCATATTATGCGAGTTCTCGTAACGTATAAATGGGCCCTAAGAGTCGGTTGCACCAAAATCGTCTGTTACCGAATTTAGCGTTCTTTTTTCTTGTATGGGAATTTTCATAGACTTCTGCTTGACGTTATTTGTCTGTTGTGGAACTGTAGTTGATGGAACTGGCTCTAAATGCAAATTGCATAATAATGCCAATATAAGTGATTAAGGGTGCATCTTAATTTGACCTAACCTAACCTAACTTATCAGCTCGCTTGATACCAAAAATGATATAACTCCATATAAGATAGATATAGTCTTAAAAAGTGTACCTCGGTCCAAGGTAACACAAGGAAAATATTACTCTAGTTCAGATGGCGCCTGGGAGATAGTTCCTAGATGTCAACTAACTGATTACGATACTGACATATCGGTTGAAACTCTTTGAATATCAGTTTTGACAATTTGACCCATAATATGGTCAAATTGTCGAAACTGGTTTTTTTTTTTTAGTATGAATAGGTAGACGTTTGACCACGATCACACCTGATGGTAAGTGATGATGCGGTCTACGGTGGATCACGCTTACCTATGAGATACCTATTTACTCTTGCTTTAAAGAGACCTGGATTGTACTCATGTGGGAACACAGACTCAGGCAGGGCATTCCACTCCTTGGCGGTTCGCAAAATAAATGTTGAAGCGAAACGTTTAGTGCGTATTTTTGGAATACTAACCGTGAAGCGATGTCGCATTGCCGATTGTCTGGTGGTCCTAAGGTGAAATGGGGACGGAGGAACAGGGTTGTACAGTTTCTCAGCGCACTCTCCGAAATGTATGGCAAGGGTTTTTTTTTTACTTTGTGTCTAGACATGGCAGTAATACCTGTAAAGACTGCAAATTTTTCTTTGTCTTTAATCTCTATCGAATCTTCTATCTATCTAAATATAGTACTACAGTATGGGGTTCTTCAAAAAAAGAGTGTTCTAGTTTCTACTGGGTTGGCAACGCGCATATGACACCCCTTGAGTTGCAGGCGTCCATAGGTTACGGTGACCGTTTTCCATCAGGCGGACCGTATACCTGTTTGCCACCGACGTGGTATAAAAAATATTTGTTTATAAACATAAGAAACTGACTGACTGACTGACTGACATATCAACGCATAGCCGAAACCACTGGTCCTAGAGATTTCAAATTTGGCACGTAGGTTCCTTATAAGGTGTAGAGAAGCACTAAGAAAGGATTTTTCAAAATTCACCTTCTAAGGGGGTGAAATGGGGGTCCAAAGTTTGTATGAAAAAACAAGATTAGGTACGTACGCGGGCGAAGCTACCACTACTATTATACACGACCATGCGCTTAACCAGATGGTAAGACTGATTAATGCAATGGATCTGGAGAATAATCACATACTAATGTGTATGTGATGTATTTCATGAGAAATTGCCTCTCATCTGTCTTCAAATAGGTTGGTTTCAGCGTTTGTACGTAATCTGTCAAATTGGTTATGCAATAGCTACGTGGAGAACTATTTTACAGTTACAGCCAACTGTCAATGAATTCATCAGAAATCTGTCATCTTCAGTGAACTGCAAAAAAGCATGGTGAATTTATCATTGAATTCATTCATGTACTCGTACGCTACTGTCATTCATCGAAGTAAGCTATTGAAACTAAACTTACTAATTTAGGCTTGTAAACTTTGCTATTGGTAACGAAAAATAAAACCAGACAATGCGTTTTCACATTATCCGATCCGATATCGGATATCGAACCTTTATCCCATACGGGCAAATTTTTTTTTTGTTGTATGGTACCAAATTTGGCATGTCCTACCTCTTCTGACAAAGATTGCACAAATTCTATATCACTTTTTTACAGGCGTTTGATATTTATGCATAAATGAATAAATTGTCTTTCAGAAATTATTAGTTTTGAATAAATATTAGTCATATTTTTAATAAAAACTTCTGTTTGAAGTCAACAAAAGTGTTGTTTTTCCCATGTCCTACCATGAAGTACTTATGTTTCATAGGCGTTAAAATATTATTTTTGTATCATAACAATATGTTTTTATTTACTTAAATATTTCTTTGTACATTAATTTCTAATTTAAACAACGCTTTATCTATCAAAAATAGTTTTAGAATACTAAAAAATCATTTCAAACATAAACCACAAAAAGTAGCTCTGTGGAAAATCCTACTGAGTTACGGAGAAATTTCGTCAATATTTACTTATTTTACTACTAAAGTGGTAGGTTATTTTTTATTCTGGCAACATAATAATGTCTTGCCGTGTACGCCATATTGGTTATTTGTTGTCAGTCGCACGCCACAACTCGTGAAGGAAGTATTTGTTCGAGCGTGTTTTAGAGGTCCTTTTTTTGTTATTTTTATACATTAGTAAGTTTGTAACTCAGTGGATCACCCAGCTCCAGAAACACCGATTAAAGTTAATTTTTTTCACAGTTCTTACAAAAATGCTATTAATTTCATTGAATTTTATGTAGATGAATGACTAATGAACACGAAAAAACAATTATTATCATGCAAACTAACAACATTTATAAAAACACAAGTTTTTCAAAACGCTACAACAAAATAAAAATCCGCCCATACATTACATGCATCATCTTTATTTTTTTCTATTGAAATCCGGCCTTCCGACATAATAGATATTGTGATTGGATATGGATAGGTGCGTAGCCGAATGGTACAGACGCTCACGAAACGAAACGCTCGTAGATATCTATCTCTATCGCTCGTGCGTATTGGTGCGTTCGTTCGTTATCTGTTTGAAGTCAACAAAAGTGTTGTTTTTCCCATGTCCTACCATGAAGTACTTATGTTTCATAGGCGTTAAAATATTATTTTTGTATCATAACAATATGTTTTTATTTACTTAAATATTTCTTTGTACATTAATTTCTAATTTAAACAACGCTTTATCTATCAAAAATAGTTTTAGAATACTAAAAAATCATTTCAAACATAAACCACAAAAAGTAGCTCTGTGGAAAATCCTACTGAGTTACGGAGAAATTTCGTCAATATTTACTTATTTTACTACTAAAGTGGTAGGTTATTTTTTATTCTGGCAACATAATAATGTCTTGCCGTGTACGCCATATTGGTTATTTGTTGTCAGTCGCACGCCACAACTCGTGAAGGAAGTATTTGTTCGAGCGTGTTTTAGAGGTCCGTTTTTGAGTTCCACATAGTGACTACGTTTTCGAAGGTATATTGTATATTTTATTAAGAAACTACCTGTTCATATTACTAGTTAGTTTATCTATTTTAATAATATATAACGTTTATGGGAAGAGTTTGTATTATTTAATTTACAACCAGATTTTTGTTTCTCAAAGGCGTAACCGTTACGTTCCATTGAGAAATATTGTTTCTCAGTGGATGAAAAAGTAACTCAGTGGAACGATAAAGCCGCGTTATAAGTACACATTTATATTTTCATATCATATTACATAAAAAAAAAAAATATCGTCACTCTTTTATATGGAAATTTAATTATTTTCATGAATGTGATGCAATATACAAAGAAAACAAATTACTAAATTAAGGGCCTCAATTTTCATACGTGAGGCGTAAAATGAGTCCAAAAAGTTAATATTTTGAAGACACTGAATATGTACACTTTTTCTGAAAAGGGCTCAGTTAATTTTTTATTTTAGTATTTGAGATATTAACATCCACGTAAAAAACAGTTTGCTTAATTGTTTGACGTAGTTAAATTAGCTCCATGTTAATCGCACCCTTAGTTTTATGTTACGTTCCACTGAGAAATTGTCCTAGCATTTTCTTAGATGTAAATTCAAATTTTTATAAGATTTTGTTAGCCTTACCTACCTGTGAGTATGATATTATATAAATTTAACATCTTCTTTACATTTAATAGGAGTTTATAGTTAATTTTTCTACAGATTTTTATGTTTTTACGAGAAAGTTTTGAAGTTTTTTGACCACAATGTCACTCAGTGGATATGTAAAAGTGATTTTAGAGGGTTCTTTTGTGTTTATTCTACTGTTTTTTTAAAATTTAAGTTCATTTTGTTTTGATTTCTAATATTAATAAAAGATTTCACATATATACGTCTTTTTTTGTTATTTTTATACATTAGTAAGTTTGTAACTCAGTGGATCACCCAGCTCCAGAAACACCGATTAAAGTTAATTTTTTTCACAGTTCTTACAAAAATGCTATTAATTTCATTGAATTTTATGTAGATGAATGACTAATGAACACGAAAAAACAATTATTATCATGCAAACTAACAACATTTATAAAAACACAAGTTTTTCAAAACGCTACAACAAAATAAAAATCCGCCCATACATTACATGCATCATCTTTATTTTTTTCTATTGAAATCCGGCCTTCCGACATAATAGATATTGTGATTGGATATGGATAGGTGCGTAGCCGAATGGTACAGACGCTCACGAAACGAAACGCTCGTAGATATCTATCTCTATCGCTCGTGCGTATTGGTGCGACAGAGCCAGACTACCTTTCGCGGCATTTCGTTTTCGTTTCGCGTCGCAGAAATGCCATTTGGCTACGGCACCAGGGTGGCTAGCCGAATGGCACAATCGCTCACGAAACGCTCACGAAACGAAGCGCTAGTAGATATCTATCTCTATCCCGCTTGCGTATTGGCGCGACAGAGCCAGCGGCGTATCGCTTTCGTTTGGCGTCGGAGAAATGCCATTCGGCTACGGGGCCTGATCTTAGAAAGAGCTCACCTGGTATTTCCTCTTAGAAAGAATCGTTTTGAATGAATAAATGAATGATCATTTTATTTGCTTAAACACGCGTATAAATATTATAATTAGGTATGTGTCCAAAATTATTAACAGGACGATTCTTGTTGTTCTTGTTATTCAATAATATGCCAACATAAAAAAACAAACAAAGGAACAATAAGTACAATATGGCTCGTCAATATGGTACGTTCAAGGTCACTTTTGTTTATTTAAACAACAATACTATTTAATTCAGCGGCGCGGCTTTGTTCCGATAAACAATAATTTTAGGCTTTAGTCAAGTCATTGACGATGACGATGACTCGCAAATCTGTCAAAAACCTATAACAACATGACGTTACGCGTCAAGGCGAGTGAATTCATGAACATCATGAATGACACAATATGTACTTGTACATACTTACATACATACAATCACGCCTGTGTCCCATGAAGGGGTAGGCAGAGCACATGAAACTACTCAGGTTTCAGTGCCAATCTTGGCAAATAAGGGGTTGAAAGAAAACGAGACTGTGACATTGCAGTGACAGGTTGCCAGCCTCTCGCCTACGCCACAATTTAACCCATATCCCACAGTCGCCTTCTACGACACCCACGGGAAGAAAGGGGGTGGTGAAATTAATACTTATTATATAATTTTATGGTTTACTGGCTTTTGTAATAGATAAGGAAGGTGATTTGTATGTTTTTTCACTGCTTAGCTACTTTTTTATATGTTTGGCTACATGTTTATTAGTTACTGAAAAACATAATTATATTAGATTGATTAAGTTTTGAAGTAGCATAGAGTCGAGCGGAACCTCGATTTCAAAAAATTTTTTCGCAATATCTTTTAACTGAGTTGTTCTTAATGGACATTTTTTTTTGGTAAATCTAGTTAATAACACTAGTACAATAAACTAGAATTTTTAAACTGAAACGGGGGGGGGTCATTTCCATTTTAGTTTCGCTCCTGTAGCGTCTTAAGACTTAACCTCAAATGCTACTAAAGTATAGTAAACAAAAATGACTAATGTTGCACTAAACTGTCATTAACCATTTTTATTGACATAACGTGACGAGACAATGGGGACAAAATGATAATGGCACCTTTGTCAAGGCGATGCAGTAACCTACCAGATTAAGTATTCAACCAAAAGAGTAGTTAAAGCTTGACCAGAAATATACACCGTGTTTTTAATGAATTCCGTTAATTATAAGGGAAAGTTCTTTATATCAAATACTCTTACGGTTATCGAGTTATTAAAAAAATAAAGACAATTACTGAACACGGGTGTGACAGCAGCCTTTACCAATTCCTAAGGTTATTTGTTTTGACATGTGCCGTCAATCAGTTGACACTAACTTGAATGTTATTTTTAAGGGTCTCTCACAATAATAAATTCTTTTATTATGTATGAAAATGATGATTTTTTTTGTTAATTTAATTAAAAATGTTATACAGGCTGTTTCCTGATACTTGTCAAATTTAATGGAAAACAAAAAAAAAACACGAATTTCATTACAACTATTTTCTTCATACTAAACTGAAGTACATTTCTAACTAAAACTTAAAGATACCTATATAAGCCAAAAATTTGCTGACGACAGTGTCATAAGTGTCGTTTTTAAACATTCACAAATTATTATCCAATACATATAGTATCTATATCTAACTTTGGGCGTATATTGAACTTCGAATTGAACTGTTCGACGATAAACGCCTCTGAGTCACTGCCACGAATATGACGTCCATTCCGTCACTCCGTCATTTTACCGAGGAAATTGACATATGCAGCGTCAGATACGACGACGGAATAGTAATGCCACAGTATAATATAGAGTACTATCGTACAGTATGGCCACTCCCGCTCCCCGCTGAAAGTGCCGCCCACCCCCTCTCGGTTACCTCACAGTTACCGCCTGTCAAAAACGCGAACAGTCGACCTGTCATATTTCACTCATACAAGCATAGTACGCGTTCACCTACACGAGCTTAGACTGTGTGCTAGGAACGCGCCTCTTTCATATATTTGATCGCCAGTGTCCGAGGTGTGGTAATGGAGTCACTGCAATCGACATAATAATAACCTCTTACGTGCATACGTATTTATTAAAAAAAATGACTTGTTTTGACAGCTTAACCGATGTAAAAGTTATTTTAAACGACAAACTGCAAAGAAATTACGTTCACTTAACCCGTTCGCTTCACGTTGCGTTGCTGAAGCTAGAGTCAGCCTAAGTGCGTTTTCACATTATCCGATCCGATATTGGATGTAGGACTGATATTCCATACATTTAAGACGCCATCTTGGATTTTTGCCCTTGAAATACTTCCCACATCCAATATCGGATCGGATAGTGTGAAAACGCACTAAGATAGGTTTGCAACAATTCTGATAGCCCTGCCTCTATAAGAGTTAAGTAAACGTCATCATTTTATCGAAGTTTGACTTTTAAAATAACAGTTGCACCGATGAGGCAGTCAAAGTTGTTGCGGACTTACCTTGGGTTGACTTTAGGACCAAACCACTGGATTGCATAATCCCAAAATTCATACAACTGAACGTCTTTAATATAGCAGGAAAGTACGTGAAGCAATCTAAATAAATCCATACTAATATTATAAATGGGAAAGTGTGTGTGTCTGTTTGTTTGTCCGTCTTTCACGGCAAAACGGAGCGACGAATTGACGTGATTTTATAAGTGGAGATAGTTGAAGGGATGGAGAGTGACATAGGCTACTTTTTGTCTCTTTCTAACGCGAGCGAAGCCGCGAGCAAAAGCTAGTATGTATATAAAAGAAGAAACTGACTGACTGACATACCAACGCATAGCCGAAACCGCTGGTCCTAGAGATTCCCAATTTGGCACGTACGAGTAGGTTCCTTATAACGTGTAGTGGAGCACTAAGAAAGGATTTTCACAAAATTCACTTCCTAATGGGGGTCTAAAGTTTGTATGGGAAAACAAGGTTAGTTTGGCTATTTTATTCGAAACATCACAGGGGTATTCCTAAACAGTAAACATGTATGACTTTAGTACGCGAGCAAAAGCTAGTATTTATTTTAAAATGGATCTCGTAATAATCCAAATACACCTAACCAGCAAAATATGCAGACTTTTATACGCGTCTGAAGCAGATGAGTGTTTAGGGAATATTTCCAGCGACGAAATTGAAATTGAAATACTCGCTTATGGATGGTCCGCGAAATAGATTCTAGGTATTTCATTTTATCTAACGGTTTGATATAAAATTAGTGGCTCTTTGCAGTACTTAGGACTTGACAAATATTATAAATGTATACACCGTGTTTTTTTCCCGTTAAATTCGGCAAGTCGTTAGGTTCGTTATCAGGAACCACTCTGTATAAAACTTTTAGTTAAATTCGCAAAAAAAAAATCATCGTTTTCATACATAATAAATGAATTAATTAGTATGAGAGACCCTTAAGAATAATATTCAAGTTAGTGTCCTGCGATTAACGGCACATGTCAAAACAAATAACATTGGGAAGTGATAAAGGCTGTCACACGAGTGTTCAGTATTTTTTTTTTTTAATAACTCGATAACCGTAAGAGTTAAGACGCTACTTTCTTAGAGAAATTAATTGTATTTGATCTAAAAATCCATCCCTTAAAGTTAACGGAATTAAATAAACAGGGTGTATAAGTATTAGGTACTGGTGAAAAAAGTCGATGGCACCTCTATTAGCATTATAAGAGTTCTATTGATAGCTACATACTTAACTGGTCCATTGATAACCATTGAATCATTGTTTTTTGTTTTATCCTTTTTATCAATCATTATTTTATTCATATACAAAACGATTTCCTGTATACAGGGTGTCCCAAAAGTACCACGACATAGTGACACTGGAGCTAGCACAGCTCTAAAGGAACCTAACCAACTGAACTTATAACCTCAGTGAAATTTTCCAGTAATTTCTAAAATAAGATTCTTTTTACGTTCATTTTACGATCAACATTTTTCGTTCTAGCATCGAATTTAAATTCTCTAGAAGTTATCTTTAGGCGTGTATCAAATCATTAATAGTTTATTTTAGTTTTCTTATTTTGTCAGTAAGGTGCATTAGGGTAATTCCGAATGACAAAAATGCTCTGGTAATTCCGAAAGGGGAATCTTAATATGATGGAAATGATGGTGATTTTTGTGCGACTTTCGGAATTACCCTAGTGCACCTTAATTTATTTATTTAACAAAATTATAATTAATTAATAAAATCATCTCTTTTGCTGTATTGTTTGTTGTCTACTTTCTGTTTTATGTTATAATAACAATTAGCTTTAAAATCTTCAATAATGTACTAACCATTATGGGCGATTTTTTATCTTAAATAATAAAAAGAAAATTAAAAGCTTTCTCATTTTCAGACATAGGTATTGTATCAGTAACTTTTAAGTTTCCTTCTTTGTTACTATTTAAATATGTCTATATTTATGTAGATATAGCTTCACAGTGTTTTACTTATTTTTACCATACCATGGAAATAAATAAACAAATCGCACAGTCAGAAAGTTTTGAGTCATCGTGAAAAAAACAACAACAAAAGGGAAACAATGGTTTACGGGGAAACCCGGTCGAAGGCGTGACGATCCAACGCAATTCTATCGTGTAGCGTGGCGTTGTCATTGTCATGCGTCGTGCGAGTCAAAGTCAAGGTCTTTTGATAACCATAGCACAGAATATACTATGGTACACTGAGAGAAATTTGCATTGTGAATTTAACAAGTTCGACTTGTTGCGGTTTATCCGTTTGAATCAGCCAAACGTATGTTTAAAACAATATGTGTCAGGTTGTTTTTATAAAATCGACTTGTTGATTCAAATATATTGCCGATTCAAATGACAAGTAGCTTGTTGTTTGAACCAAAAAGCACGTAGGCGCTATTTTAACCAAAAAACTTGTTGAACAAACATGAAAACTGGTTGTATTTTCTCTCAGTGTACAAGTACAGAAGGCTCACTCCTTTGATATTCACAAAATGCCGCGAGCCGACATTTAATTCTTATTGCACCGCGCGAAGGTTGTCACCACTGAATCTTCACACTCTCGATTAACTCAGCTTTCAAACAAAAAAAAAACAAATCCAAATCGGTTCATTCGTTCGGGAGCTACGATGCCACAGAAAGACACACACACAGGCAGACAGACATGTCAAACTTATAACACCTCGACGTTTTTGCGTCGGGGGTTAAAAAGAAGGAACTACGGAATTTTGATGCAAAACAATGAAGAAGGAGATACGAGTAAGTATGGATAAGGGTCCCCCACATCTAGCGTCTCGCGGGCGTCGCGTCGGGCCAACTGTATGGAAAAAGACGTCGCGTCGACGCGACGCCGACGCGGCGTCAGGCTTTGCCCATACAGTTGGCCCGACGCGACGCTCGCGAGTCGCTAGATATGGGGGGACCCTAAGGCAAATTAATAGCCACAGTCTAATTTACTACCGTTAGCATTGCATCAGTGGGGCATTTTCAAAATTTAGGACCCCCCAATTAGCGTAAGTTGTTAACTAAAATTAACTCACTCTCAGTTTTGTGGCGATAATTAAGCATATAATTTCAATTAAATTATTATTGTGTTAACTTTAAGCGATAATCTACATTTAGAATGTGAAAAAAGTAAATTTTTAGACAGATTTTATGCTTAATCGTGGTCACAAAACTGACAAGGAGTTATTTTTTGTTAACAACTTACACTAGGGGGGGGGGGGTCCCAAATTCTGAAAATGCCCACCATGGCTTATGACAATGGGCTATGGGTAACGGCCAACTTGGCTGGATGATGAAAAGTAAACGATATGATTTTCAAGTTAGACCGATGTTTTCCGCACAAACTAAAGGTAGTAAAATATTTACGGTTCTTGTTTTATACCGCTCATCAGCATTAATGTCCCTGTATTAATGGCAATTTGATTAGGTTATTTACTTTGCTTTAATAAAGTTTTCCTGTGTGGTGACGGGTTAAGAATTTCACCACCCCCTTTCTTCCCGTGGGTGTCGTAGAAGGCGACTGTGGGATTGGGTTAAATTGTGGCGTAGGCGAGAGGCTGGCAACCTGTCACTGCAATGCCACAGTTTCGTTTTCTTTTAACCCCTTATTTGGCAAGAGTGGCCCTGAAGCTTTAGTAGTTTCATGTGCTCTGTCTACTCCTTTTTAGGATACAGGCGTGATTGTATGTATGTATGTAATAAGGTTTGAACAGCGAGCTGAAAATTGTATTTATTATATTCCTGTCACCACTCTGTCCATCTCTATCTATGGATAGAGATGGACAGTTATAGTATGCTATAATATTATAAATGGGAAAGTGTGTGTGTCTGTTTGTTTTTCCGTCTTTCGCGGAAAACGGAGTGACGAATTGATGACGTGATTGTTTAGTGGAGATAGTTGAAGGCATGGAGAGTCACATAGGCTACTTTTTGTCTCTTTCTAACGCGAGCGAAGCCGCGGGCAAAAGCTAGTAATATTATAAATGAGAAAGTGTGTGTGTTTGTTCGTCCGTCTTTCGCGGAAAACGGAGCGACGACTTGACGTGTTTTTTTTTAGTGGACATAGTTGAATGAACAGAGAGTGACATAATTAGTCTTCTTTTTGTCTCTTTAAACTCCCCACTTTCCTGAAATGGCGGGTAAAAGTCTGTATGGAGCATCACGCAACTTTTAAATTTAACACGAACGAAACTGCTGGCAAAAGGTAGTAGTAGTAGTAGTAGTAGTAGTAGTAGTAGTAGTAATACACTTTATTGTACAAAGATAAAAACACACACAGTACTTAAAGAAAAAAGAACACACACATCATTTGTACAAATACCTGGGACATAAATACTACTGACATAACAGCCGAATAAAACTATTTCAAAATCAATTTAATGTTAGGTATTTATTACAGCAATAGGGACAATGACATCGATTATACCACCATAGATCTCGATTTTCATTTAAATGTGTTTAAATAAAATATGAACATTGTATCACAATTTCAAATTAATATAAGTAAATAAATAAACAAATAATTTTTATAAGACATTTTTACACAGATTGAGTCCCACGGTAAGCTCAAGAAGGCTTGTGTTGTGGGTATTCAGACAACGATATATATATAATATACATACTTATAAACTTATATACTAAGTAACGAATAAATATAAAACTAATAAAGCATTTCCAACTATCGTATTCAGTATTCTTCTCTAAATAAATAATCAAATTTATTAATAGTTGTCTAATATTAATATAAATCTGAGTAGACAAAAACTCTTATTAAAAGTTGAAAAATCAGCTGAACGAACCATTTTGAAGAGCTATTTTGAGCATAAACTATTTTTGATTGCCACAGAAGTACATGTTCGTAGATAAATAGGTACTTAGGTTGTTATCATAATGATAAAGATGAGGATGACAGACGTTATCTCAAGCTGATTGAGATTCTCAACGACTTCCAGTGAATTATGATAGATAACGTGAAGTTCTGATACAGTGGTTCTCAATCGATAAACGTACCTACTGATTTGTATTGGTATTATTATGGACTGATCGGCGATTGACCCTAGTTACACCTGATGGGAAGTGAAGACAGAGTCTAAGATGGAGCTCACCGATTCAGTAATAGCCTATTCACTCTTAGTTTAAAGAGACCGCGGTCGTATTTTTCTGGGAACACCGATGGTGGGAGCGCATTCCATTCCTTTGCAGTCCGCATTACAAAAGATGAGGCAAATCGTTTTGTGCGGATAAATGGAACACTAACCGCATACGGGTGCATTCGTTCCCCCCACCTGGACGTCCGAAGATGGAAAGGAGAAGGAGGAATTAAGTCGTGCATTTATTTATTATTATTATTTAGAGCCCAATATGTCCCACTGCTGGGCAAAGGCCTCCCCCCTCTTTTTTCACTCCATGTTTGGAGCAATATCCGGCCAATCTTTCAAAAAGGAGTCTAAGTTATCCCGCCATCGCCGACGTGCTCTGCCGGATCCCCGGTTTGACTCGTGGGGCTCCCACTCCGTGGTTATCTTGGCCCACAAGTCGTCCGGCATTCGGCAGACATGGCCAGCCTAATCCCATTTTAACTACAGACACTGACAGAAGTAGGTCTCCCTTCATCAAGTGCATCAAACGGTTCATTACTAATTCTGCCGTCCTATCACTAGAACCCCTCTAAGCTGCATATTACCAGTTTTCATTTGGATAAATATTCTTAAATAGGAAAGAATTCCCCATCGACTGGTCTTGGAATCATATTTTTATCATTTTTAGTTACCGAGATACAGAGTCGACATACCTCGCTAAGTGCACTATTTTATAACCCTTTTCAATAGTATAAAACCGCAAACCCACATTTGTCTTCTATAACTTATATTAAAGCGCTTAGCAGTTGTTTATCTTCATAGTTTTATCACACGATACATAACTATAACAACGTTACTTGACATAAGCTTCATAAATTCCCATTAAAGCCGTTTAATTGCGTTATTACATTTTATAACATTCACTTTTTTAAATAAAATACTACGCTTAAACACGGCTAAAGTCCTTTAACCGTGTATTTAAAGACTTTCATTGTAATTTCGGTTACAAATACATCACTAAAACCTAGTTACTGCGCTTTACGGTGAATTTATTATTAAAAAATATTCATAATGCCACACTGAAACAGGACAAACCAGCAAAGCTACGCTAAAACCCCGCTAGTTGTAAAAGTATACCTTCCAAAGTTATTGCGCCAGTCCGACAGTCGGCCGAGCGGCTCGCGCGCAGAAGGTTGTGCGAAGGCTGTAGTGAAGTACAATTTTCTTTTCATTGACAGACGAAGATACGAGTTTTTTTAAAAGTAGTGACGATATGCTCTTTGTACTTATTCAGAAGAAGTTCCTAAACGATTTGTCATATTTTTTGTTTCAGGGGTGTGTCTGATAGAGCAGGAGAGCGATAGAAACACAGCTGCGTTAGTGACTAAGTCTGCGCGAAGAAAGTATTATGGATTATTCCAAGTAAGTGACCACCATCGTCCTCCTTGCGTTATCCCGGCATTCGCCACGGCAATCTGGGGTCCGCTTTGGCAACTAATCCTGAGATGTATTATTTATCATTTATTTAACCAACTTACATTTACAGAGAATCTAGGCATGCAAGTTACAAACACTTAAAACTAATAATAAGCTTGTAACTAAAATCAAATAATATCAATAGATGCGAGAGTGGATATAGACTCGAGGTAGCGGGCTGCAGCGGCTAGGACCTTAATAGGCTCTGTCTGCGAGTAAATGTCAAGAGTGTGATTATGTAAAATTATGTTATTAATATGGTTAAGTGCAACATATAGAGGACTAGTCACTAGTGTCATTGTACTAGTCCAGGGTATTACGAACAGGCCCCGTAGCCGAATGGCATTTCTCCGACGCCAAACGAAAGCGATACGCCGCTGGCTCTGTCGCGCCAATACGCAAGCGCGATAGAGATAGATATCTACTAGCGCTTCGTTTCGTGAGCGTTTCGTGAGCGATTGTGCCATTTGGCTAGCCACCCAGAGGTGTAATGCGAGGTCTGAGAGTGGTTCTAACAAATAGTGATGGTACCTTAAAATAAACATAATTTAGTGACAACGGATTATATATTGGTCTACGTATTAACCTCAAACATTTGGCGTAGATACTAAGTAGTTTTACGGAAGCGACTGCCATCTGACCTTCCAACCCGAAGGGTAACTAGGCCTTACTGGGATTAGTCCGGTTTCCTTCACCGGAAAGCGACTGGCAAATATCAATTGATCAGAAATCAATATAATTATTTAATTTGGTTTTGTTTTCTGCAGATTGGCAGTGAGTGGTGCAAAGAAGGAAAGAAAGGCGGCAAATGCGACATCACTTGCGAGGGTGAGTTTTATATGCGCAATTTACACATGATAGATGTTACCAGGCGCATAATGATGGACATCGTCAATGTATCCGCTGTCAAAGGTTAAGCCTTGGTAGCTTTGAGTCTCTGATTCAGATATCTTGGTAGATATTCCGCGAATTTGCACGAAGCGCTTTGCTTCTTCTTTTCTTATGCGAGGAGCCAAGGAGTTCCTTGCTGGCGGCTATATTATTTCCGAGCTCATATAACCCGGCAACCTTCAAATCAAGACTGAACATGTGTCTTCTGGGCGAGCTCACTCCATCGTAGGCCACGTCTTTGCCTTTGGCTAGTCTGTGATCAAGAGTAAGCACAAAAAAAAAGAAATATCTCAGAATATTCCCTTTTTTAATCTTGCTAAGTAAAGTAATTCATAATAGAAATATATATAAATATATATATATATTTTTTTTTGTTTTCAGCTTTACTAGACGATGACATTAAAGACGATAGCGCCTGCGCGCTGAAAGTATTCGAGCAAGAAGGATTCAAGTACTGGTCTAAATGGGAAGCTCGGTGCAAGGGTCACGTTCTACCTGATATTGAGAAGTAAGTTATCTCTTTCACACCTGGTTGGTGTTAGCAAGGGTGAAAGAGATAAAAAAAATTCTTTATTGCAACTATAAGGTTACGTGTATATACAATATTGGTCCCTGGCTCTCAAAGTAGGTCTCCCTGTGTCTCAAGAGCCATGGTATTATTACAGCAGCAGATGGTATTATTACATCGATAGTGACTGTTGAAAGATACGATAGTAGAAAAAGTAAGAGCGAATCGGCTAGCGTGGTATGGACGTGTAATGCGAAGGGATGAAAGTCATGTGACGAGAAAGGTGACAAATGAATGTGGAAGGAAGTAACGGAAGAGGTGGATGGACTGTGTGTTGGATGGAGAGATGATATGAAACGAAATATGAAGCAAGTTAATGAAGAGATGATTATTTTGTGATAATGTATACTTAGTTACAAGTTGTAACATGGCAAACCTGCTGTCGCTGAGAAAAATGTATAGTTACGTCGCGCATCTTTTGTTTTTTAGGCGAAAAATTTTCTTTGCGACCTGGCAAGCACGGTCGCGTGATAAACGATATAATATCGGGCCCTCCTTTTCGCACTGATTGTAAATGCGATAGGGAAACACCGATGCGATAAAGTCTATCCAAGCAGGTTCTCTATGTTACAAGGTGCCTATAAAATAGGTATTAGCTAAATGTGAGCCAACGCGGAACACCGCTAATCTCCTAATGCAAACAGTTTGCGCTTGAGCCGTAGTGCTATCCCGGCGTCTTGTTAAGTCACTTATCGACCATCGTGACTGGGTTGACTAATTCGGTTAAGTTGAGAACATTCTACACGGTAACTTGGCCGTATTGGGTTTAGTCGGTTGTCAGTCAGTTGTCTTACTGGAAATCACGAGATTATGGCAATATCTTAGAACAAATTAATTTATCCTCATAGAAAATAATTTAATATGTATTTTTTTAGTAGACATACTAGGTACTATTTTAACTATAAACTGAAATAAATGTCATATACAAAGAAAAAGTGACCAAGGCCTCCAAGTGTTCGAAGCTGGATTCGAACCAGCGTCCTCGGCCATTCGGACACGGTGGCATTATGACACAATTACCGAAGGCTTATGGCGCCCCTCGCCATCTCTGAGGTAGAACCGAAACTAGTTCGACCTCCTAACTGAATCAACTCATGTGATTACGAGTTAGCGAACAGAGATGGCGCTGCCGTGCTAATTCTTAGAACAAATTAATTTATCCTCATAGAAAATAATTTAATTTGTATTTTTTTAGTTTATTTTGCCAAACGTCTTAAATTTACTTGCCTAATGGTAATATAGCTTTTCTGTCCTCCAGCCGCGTCTTTCAGGACGCTGCGCTAAACAAAGTTACCACATCCAGCGTAGCCGAATGCCAATCGACGGCAGACACCGATGGAAGAGCATTTCTTTTTTTTGCCATTTTTTTATTTTGATTTTTTTAGGGAATTTTAGGTCAATTGTACTCAGAATCACGAGTACTTTCAATCTCACTAGGAGACAAAAAGTGTCCCAGAATTTCCATACATTTTTGTTACTTTCCTCTTTTGTCGCACACAACATGTACGGAAAATGGTAACAAAATAAGAAAAAATCGTATGAGACATCTTTTTTAACTACTAGGATTGAAAAAGCTCGTAATTCTGAGTAGAAATACTTAGCATTTTTTTTTTCAAAAATATCACAAAGTGGCAAATAGAAGAAATGCTCAGAAATGCAGCCTGGCTCTGTCGCGCCAAAACGCAAGGGCTATTTACTACCTCTAGATATAGATAACTACGAAACAAGTATTATCGTGAGCGTTTGAGTATTTAACTACGTACCCAGGGTCCGACAACCAGAAAAATAGTATACCGCCGCCAGTAAATAAGCAAGAGATCACATGTAATAGGCTAGTTTCCTACTAGTCAAATCAGGCTTCTTTTTAAGAACTGTTTTCATCATCGCACCGCTCGCCATCGACAGGGCGCTCATCCACACACCTTGCAACCTAAATGGTCGCGCACCGTGCGGTTTCAGAGGAATTCCTCCCACGAACGCTCCGGCTGTGGAATGAGCTCCCTGCCGAGGTATTCCCGATGAACTACAGTATGGGGTTCTTCAAAAAAAGAGTGTACAAGTTTCTAATGGGTTGGCAACCTTGAGTTGCAGGCGTCCATAGGTTACGGTGACCGCTTTCCGTCAGGCGGGCCGTATACCTGTTTGCCACCGACGTGGTATAAAAAAAACTGTCAAAACGATTTGCTAATATGGAATTAATATGAAATACTGAGGAGTGACGTCACGGTCAATTCATTTACTATATCTTTCTCTTTGACTTATTAAATAGAAATTATGTTAAAACATAACTACTGTCCATATTTTTCTTCTAATTATGTGATGATTTATTTCGTGCACTGCATAAAATATATTATTTTAAGTAAAGGAAACTAGCCTATTGTCGGCCGAAACTGAGCCGAGGTCAACAAAGATGTGACCTGACAGTTGCAGTCGGGTTGCAGTTTTGTCTGTAACGGCCCTTATAATTGCACATTTATATTAGTTAAAAATTATAGTTACCTTATTAGTAACTCTAACTTATTAGGATCGTGAAAAGTGGAAGATTCTTCTAAGAGCCCCATGTCCCTAGTGAGGGATAAAAGGAACACATCATTATCATCATCATCATCATCATCATCATCATCATCATCATCATCATCGTCGTCATCATCATCATTATTATTATCATCATCATCATTATCATCATCATTATCATCATTATCATTATCATCATCATCATCATCATCATCATCATTAGTAACTCTAGAACATATTAGGGATGCAAGCTTACAGTGTAAATTTTTGATTTAATTCTATTTTTTTTTTATCAAGGTGTCCGGACTGGCAATTCCCTCCGTCCAGATCATCAGTGTCACCCGGCAGGGACAAGCGAAGAGTCAAGCGATCCAAGCGAACGAAGAACAGCTTGAGAAGACTGCGCTTACCGATCTCTAATGCAAATTTGTAAATACTGTTAATAAAGTACCTGAGGCTTACTACTTATTTTCAATTATTTATGGTTATTTTCAAAAATTGGGACCCAAAATTAGTGAAAGTTGTTAACAAAAAATTAGGCATGCAATTGAAATATTGCTTATGTGTTAATTACATAAAAAAAGTTGATTTTTAGACAAACTTTATTCTTAATCGTCGTCACAAAACTGACATCGAGTTAATTTTTGTTAACAACTGTCACTAATTTTGGGTCCCAATTTGTGGAAATGGCCTTATATCTTTTAGCTCATGAAAACTAGGTACTAAATAATCTGAGTGGTATAAAACATAGTTATGGTATCTCGGTACATCTCGGAGGAAATGCGAGAGAAGAAAAGAAGGAAGGTCTTAAAAAACAAATTATAATTCAATATGCAAGCAAATGATGAACACCGTTTTTTGATAAATCATTAAGAAAATAATCATAATTTACTAAGAGAAAATAATTAAATACAGAGTATTGTGGGCAAGGGCTTAACCTATTAGAGTCTATTCCGAAATAGAAGACTCGTGAAATGTATGGGGTCCAATACATTCCACGACTCTTCTCTTTCCGATCAGACTCTATGTATAATTACAGTTTGTTATTAAAATGATTTGAAATAAACTTTATAATACTTATACAGGGTATTTAAATGAACGTAATTCAAAATAAGTGATTCTGGCTCTATTAACGACGAATTAAAATTCACGTATTCAAGTCTTAAAATTCTACGTAATTAAATTTTGCTAATTTTCAAACAAAATAAATAAATCATATTCTCAGAGTGTGGTCACTCATTGTGTCGTCATGGCATTTCTTGCTGTAAGTCAGTTGGGTTTTTTATTATTGTGACAAGTAACACGTCAGAAATTTTTTTCATAAAATATCAGCCTAAACAAACAAAAAGGTGAGTTTATACTACAAAACTAGGTTCAAACTATTTTCTCTTAACAACCTAGGTAGGGTAACCATGTTGTGATAGGATTTAGGAAAACAATGATATTAATGGTTATTAACTACTTTAACAACACGCTACCTAGGTGTGTACCTAGCAATATGAAGACGAGTGTGAAAAACATGTTTTGTATTACGTTCATTGAAACAGCCTGTATAAGTATCGTTGTAAATGTTGTAATAATGCGGCAACGTCATCCGAATGTTATCTTTAGGCTTCAATTAAATAAGGTTCACAGTAGGTGAGCATTTCTTTTTTTGTGCCAATGATTTTTTTTTATTGTTTTAGGGAATTTTAGGTCAATTGTACTCAGAATCACGAGTACTTTTAATCTCACGTGGAGACAAAAAGTGTCCCAGAATTTCCATACATTTTTGTTACTGTCCTCTTTTGTTACCCCATACAAAATGTACGGAAAATGGTAACAAAATAAGAAAAAATCGTTTGGGATAATTTTTTTAACTACTAGGATGGAAAAGGCTAGTAATTCTGAGTAGAAATCGCATATTTTTTTCAAAAATATCACACTTCATAAATGTGGCAAAAAAAAAAGAAATGCTTAGGTGCCTATTTTAAATATTTTTTAGTTAAATATAATTTAAAAGTCCCTTTAACATGTGAATTTTTCACAATCAAGAAATAGTACCCCAAGATTTCGAAGAAAATGTGGTTTCAAATAAATGTAATCTAAAGAGTAGTGATTTACGAAGCAGAGGAATGCTCTGATTAAATCCATAAAGTAGGCGCCCAATCGGGACCTGGAAAGCCTTCAAGATGGAGGATCGCATTGAATACTTTACAATTACGGGTGGATATTTTAACGAGGAGTTTGAAAGGATTCTGTTGGGTTTAGGGACGTTTTCAGAATTTGAGACCCCCAATTAGCGTAAGTCGTTGACAAAAATTAACTCACTGTCAGTTTTGTGACGATAAATATTAAGCATGGAATTTCAATAAAAATATTCTTTTCATCACATTTGCTGTTTAAAGGTATCATTACGTCTACGTGTACTGAAGCATAATGTACTATTTTATTCCCAAGGGAATAATGGATTTAGTTTTAAAAATGAATACAATCCGTACAATACTTCAGGCAAAGGATGTTTCAATCTGCCAAGGATTTTTATTGCACAACCAAAATTTGTCTATTAAGCTATAAAAGATATTATAAGGTATGAAAAATGCATTTTATTTATGTTTTACAATTATCTCAGTGTGTTTTGCATTTATTTCGTAAACTTAACTGAGATAAATTGTTATAATTTATAATCTGACAACATGGCTCTCTACTCGCGCTTGACCGCGTGCGTACGCGAGGCACCCACCGTTGCCTAGCAACGGAGAGTACAACAGATCAAAATATTGAACTGAATGAAAGATAAGTGAAATTTTAGTTCAATCATATGATTAATCTGCTTTTTTGAACATTGCATTTAATTTATACGCAGTATTTTCGAGTTTGTTTTCGTTCAAAAAGTGTTTGTTATCGAAAACAATGAATGAAATGAAATGAAATGAAATGAAACGAAACGAAACGAAACGAAACGAAACGAAACGAAACGAAACGAAATGAAATGAAATGAAAATTAAATGAAATGAGGAGAGAAAGGTTTTGTCTTATAACTGTTTCCTCTGTATTTTTCTCTCAAATCTGATGAAAAACATTGTGTGTAACTCGGGGAGTATAAATATTACTAACTCGAGTCTTTAAATCACTCCGGCAAGCCGTCGCGATTTAACTTACTCTCGTTAGTAATATTCAACTTCCTCCCCTTGTTGCACAATGTACTATTTTGTGCTAATTACATAAACTTTAAGCGATAATCTACAGTCAGAATGTGAAAAAAGTAAATTTTTGGACATATTTTATGCTTAATTGTCGTCACAAAACTGACAGCCAAGTTCTGAAAATGCCCTTACATAATAAAAAAATTAAAAAAATTATACCTTCAATTTGTAGAGGTTAACAATGTTTATAACTATTCACAAATCGATAGCATAAGTAGTTCTCGAGATATTTAGAAATGTGACAGACGGACAGAGTCGCACCATAAGGGTTCCTTTTGTACCTTTATGGTACGGAACCATAAAAATCAGTATAAGGTAAACCTTTTTTATAGAGTTAAGTAGTAGGTGAAAATATCTAAATGGTTTTAATGATTTCAACTTTATAAAATCATTTGCTACCTCTAGCAAAATTGAAAAAAAAAAAATTTCAAAGCTTGTGTACAATACTTAGTTGTGTTTTTCGCCTGTACGGAATTATAAAAAAATATTATACAGTTATAATAGGACACTCGGAAGTGTTGATCATACAACACAAGATATCACACAACTGAAATTTACCCACTCCACAAATCAGTTTTTTGACCTCTCTTAAACAACGGTTGCATAAAATACTGTTACTAAAGGAAATATGTATAATTATGTATACACATTTCCTTATGTATACATATTTGTCATCTTTGTGATAATACAACCTTGGGGGGTCCCAAGGTTGTATTATCACAAAGATGACAAATTGACAATACATCAGTATAAAAATATTTTTAGATTCCCGTCGCAAACCCGGGAACTAAGGTCATCGTAATTGTTCTCAGCTAATAACATGATACGATACAAAAGGGGAGTCAATGGCGAAATAGAACAAAAGCAAAAAGCGCAAAAACCTGGCGAAGGAATTTCATTATGGAAAAGCGGGGTCTGTTTTGCCCGTTGGCTGTTTTTTTAGAATCGCCGGGGATACGAAACGGTGTCTAATTTAGTAATGAAAATATTTTAAGTTTTATTTTAGCAATATATTAGTACTCAGTCACACTACTATATCATTATTTGTAAACTACACATAATGAAAGAAAAAGTGACCAAAGTGAAAAAGTGCCTGAGGCTGGAAACGAACCACAGCGTAGGTAGGTCCCGACTAATTCAGCTTTCAAACAAAAAAAAAACTAAATTTAAATCAGTTCATCCGTTCGGGAGCTACGATGCCACAGACAGACAGACAGACAGATAGGATAGACAGACACGTCAAACTTATAACACCCCGTCGTTTATGCGTCGGGGGTTAAAAATAGAGGGTAAAACGTCTTTTTCTACTCGTCGAGTTTAATCTGTCAATTAGGACACCACAGACTAAACTATAAGTGTTGACTTTTCAGTGTTAGATAGTCTTTGACACTTAGTAAACTATAATATTTCATTACAGTTCACTTTTAGTTAACTGTAATAATTTCAAAAATATAACTAGTCGGGTAGCGATAGCTTTTGAGGTTTCGATAATATTCACGTTGCTTCTTTTTTGCATATAGTTTTTAGACTATTGATCAAATATAAAAATAATATTTTGGGTCGTCCTAGGTACCTGCTTAGCTCGAAATTTAGGTATTTCTATTTTTAAGCAGTGTTCAGTCAAAGGAATATTCGAGAAGAAATTATTTGTATCTATATAAAAACAACGTGGTTGCCGATGTACATATGCATTTTGGGTCATTTTCATCCATGGGTTTAATGATATTTCAAAAATGTCTAATATTGGCCCTAAAACACCTAACAAAATATTACAGTTGGTAAGTGAAGTCTTATACCATTCAGGACATTATTATATATATATTTTCTTAAAGTGTGTCACATTTTATCCATTGCTTATATATAAAAAAAAAATTTTTTAATAAAAACCCTGTCAAAGCCTGAAAAAAAATTTCATGTTAATAAGTTGACGTCTATATTATTATAAAATGATATCAAGTCATCATTTTTAATTTGGGTCACTTTCATCCATGGGTTTTCAATATTTGGCAGAATAAAACGCAACGCAATAGAGTAGTATTTTAAATGTTTGCGCTGTGTGGCGCGCAACCGATAGCCAATCAGGTTGGCGCATGCCGCTGGCGCGACGCCGCGCTGTAACACGAGGCGTAGGTACCTACTTCTCAAATAGGGGCCTGAAAATGCGGCGAAATGGTTCCAGTAAAGGATGGTACGGCAGTGTTGGCTTCGTGCTCGACTTGGCGGGGGTACTGCCGTGCCCCCAGATTAAATTATAAGATAGTTAAGTTTAATGAAAAGGTTTATCTATTTGTATTCTTTTGCAGCAGCGTCTCAGCGAATCACAACGAGTTGTCTTGCCTTTGGCCAACCAATCGTATTAGTCTCTCGTATCTAAGTAATATTTAACGAGAGCTATGATAGGCCTGTTTAAAATTATGGATATATATTAAAATCATAGTTCAAAACGATGGTTTTTGCCATACCTTTAACGGCTTTAACAGGCTTTAACACTGGCGTGTTTATTTTTGATAGGGGATGATTTTATTATTTCATAGTATAATTCCTCAATAAGGAAATGATGTATCTATTATTTTCGAGATACCTACAGTATCAACCATTTCAAAAGCTTTAACTGTTGTTTTGTGAAAAATTTTTATATAGTACTTTGGAGACTAGTTTCGAAGTCGTGACAGTTTTCAGACGTCCGTGACTGGCATCGCCTCGGCCATTTTGTACAACCGCGTTAAGAGCAAACGTCACCCAGCGTAAAAATCAACAAAACAAATCATTCAGTGATATCATAAAGAGATACCCAAAATCGCTGGCTACGCTAACAGGACTCAGGGTTCAGCATGAGCTAAAGCTTAGGTACTACTTTCCCAAGCGCTTATCATGATGAGTCGTACCAAAACAGCGTGTCTTTATATAATCTCTATATTGTACCAAACCTGAGTTCTACTAGGTACAGCCGAGCCAGTGTCAACTCAGTGTCAGCTCTATCTTGGATACTGCTCACCCACGAACTCACCGTGACGATTTATTTAATTACGATGATAATTTGTTTGTTATTTTTCGAAATACATTAACTTTAATGACAATTGGCGTTCATTAATTTTTAATGGTTAATGACAATTAACCTTTTGACTGTGTAATTTTTGTTAATTACCGTTCGGCCAATACTCCTAGGCATTTCTTGCAGCCAATCAATAAATAATATCCTAAAACATCTGGACGACCGAGCTTCGCTCGGTTCTATTTTATTATATCACGTCTTTAGAAAAAAAAACTTATAAATACAAGAACAAAAAAAAAACGAAACGAAAAATTAAAACTTAATTTCTGGCCGGGATTCGAAACCCTGACACCTGCAATCTGTCTGCGAACATTAGACCGACCTCGTACGACTGAGCTAAGCGCAGCCGATGTGCGCGGGGCGAAATTAACGACCATATTTAACGTTTACTAACGCGAAAGAAAAACTCATTAAAACTCCATAATTCGCCGTTTTCCGGGACCTAAGGCTACGCTAGATCGATTTTCCAACCCCGAGAACCCCTAAACTTCATACAAGTTCTTTACTAATTTGCGATACCTGGCAAAACACGTTTTTTTTATCTATCGCGTTATCGACCAATCAGAGACGGTTATTACAAACAATTGGTTGCCAGGTAATTCGATGTTGATACAACGGTGAACGCCGCTATTAACATTAATTTTAACTTGAATGATAATATTTTTCGTCCATTGATGATGAAGATGATGACTCATAGAAAAAGTACCTATTGTATACAATAGTGATATAATTAAGCTTTTCACTCTCGTACCGTACACGTGGTACTCGACTGAAAAGCTTTTAGTCATAGGGCTTACGGCGAAATTATGGTCAAAAGCTGCACTTTATGCAGAAAGCAAGCCACTTTGCACAGTGATACTAGGGACCAATACAAATGATTTCATCCGAGGAAACACGATTTTCATCCACTAGAATTCAAGATGGCAGACATTTTCCAAAATGGCGGCCTCATATTTTAAAAAATTTATAGAATCACAACGGCTGCACCGATTTTGATGGTTGGTATGTCTATCAGTTTGTATTGAAGCTTTTATTAATATAAAAAATTAAAAACATAAAAAAATTAAGATGGCGGCCGAATAATAAGAAAAATATGAAATTTTCAAACTTTTTTTTTCATTCTCGTGAAATTTACCAATAAATTTTCTATGATATGGCCACATTTGTATATATATAAATTAAACCTGATAATATTATCTACATAATAAAATAAAAATCATGAAAATCCGTTGAGTAGTTTTTGAACTATACCCATTTCAAATGGAGCGCGCGGATTTGAAAGACGTTTTTGCACGTGCAGTAAAAAAATTTGGAATCATAACAGCTGCACCGATTTTAATGGTTGGGGTGGCTATCAGTTTGTATTAAAACATTTATTCATATAAAAATTAAAATCATTAAAAAAAATTAAAGATGGCGGCCGAATAATAAGAAAAATTTGAAATTTTAATTTTTTTTTATTAGCTCACGAAATTTACAAATAGTTTTTCTACGATATGGTCACATTTTAATTTAATGAAATAAAATCTGATAATATCATCTGCAAAATAAAACAAAAAACGTTAAAATTCTTTCAGCAGTTTTTGAACTATACGCATTGCAAATGAAGCGCGCGGGTTTGAAAGAAGTCTCGTACCGCTATACACGCAAGACTGATTATTTATTTTGGTCACCACTTAACTATATTACTATTCAGAATCAATGTTTTTAGTATTTATATACATTATTAGTATTTTATTCCGAGTTTAGGTATATTTTAATACGTAAAAGAACTTAAATAGGTACACATAACAGTTGCATCACTTCTCCTTTTCAAGGCTAGAGATAATCTCCGACAACTTCTGTAGGGGGCTACAGAAACATATATTAATACAAAACTTATTTTTTGCTTCTCGTCTAGGTTATATTGAAAGATAAAAGAGTCATTCAAAATAATATCAAAATACAAGGAAATAATGAATAAATAATAATTTATAATATCATTTTTGCAAAATAATTTTTATTTTGGCAGCTGCCTGTGCAAATGTTAACATTGCATTATTTGCATTGCGTAGGGTAGACCCACAACACGTACAGCGTATTGTTTCGCAGCCTGTTTCACAACCGCAATTGTCCAAGTATTCCCATTCATACCATATCTCCCTGTTTTCAGACCACTGCAGTACCCAACTATCATTGTACGTCTTCCAACCCCAGGGTGATGGCATAGGCACAGAAGTAATATCCAGAATATGGGGCGTTGTTATACGACACGGAGCGCAAGTGCTGCCGATCTTGGTTACTAATTTATTTTTGGTGGTAAACAGTTTCTTGCTCACCAAGTTCAGGTGAACTTTTCAAGCATGGCGATTATTCCTCCAGGAAGACTTTGTAGTTACTGCGATGTTTCTAATGTTTCTATCAAAGCTGGTATAACTTCAGGGTGTGCAAACAATGTTTTAGAACATGATTATTTTCTTTTGTATTGAAAAAAGAAGTGGTGTCAGACGTAAAGACGTGAAAACCACGAAGAGCAGTCGGTCTTCCAGGATCCAAAGTGTTGGCTATTTTATAACTTATACTCTGGCAGGTTATTCTCATTTAAAATATTAAGAAAATATACTAGATAAGACTTGGAAATTTCCCAATATAATTAGCTCCATAGATCCCATGCTTAAATGCCAAATTTGGATCGTTCTTAACACATATTTTAGTCAGCAAGCATGGACTCAAGCCTGTTTTCCGGTATGGTTTGACGGCTTAGGCACTCGTAAAGTGTCGTTTTGCCGACATTCCTGCCTCCATTTACATCACGTCCGATCACGCAAGTAACATCTTGAAAGCCTCCACGGCTACAAACTGCGAGATAAACTCAAACAACAAAGGGCATGGGATACTAGTACCCGTTACCACCCTGAACTCACTCGAGGCCTCTTCATGAGGCAAAGACCTTTCGGGCTCTAACCTAGGTCCAAACCCGAATCCGTTTCTATGGTTTACCCTGAAATAGCAGAGCAAATGTTCTCTGAGGAAGTAAATTGTTTAGAAAAAAAAATCACCACACTAATAACATCAACAGGCCACAGTTTCTGAAACAAGCCTTGTTGGTTGTCATACTAACATAACAGTGTCTTCCTGGAGGAATAATGGCCAAGCTTGAAAAGTTCACCTGCGGCCTATATATGATCCGCAGACTCCACATTTATCGGTGAACTTGGTGCGCAAGGAACTGTTTCCAACCAAAATTAATAACCAGCATTTCACCAACATCGTCAGCACTACAAAACATACGCTCCTTGTCGTATAACAAGCAAACCATCTCGAAACGTAGACTAAGTAGACGAGAAGCAGAAAATAAGTTATTTTATACATAGATATTTCTGTAACCCCCTACAGAAGTTGTCGAAAATTATCTCTGGAGTCCTCGGAAAGGACAATTGCTATTAATACAAATGTTATGTTATGTGCATTTAAGTTCTTTTACGTATTAAAATAAAAATTATGACTATCAAAGTTTACGGGGTTATCTAAATATACCTAAACTCGGAATAAAATACTAATAATGTATATAAATACTAAAAACATTGATTCTGAATAGTAAGTTGTGACCAAAATAAATAATCAGTCTTGCGTGTATAGCGGTACGAGACTTCTTTCAAACCCGCGCGGTTCATTTGCAATACGTATAGTTCAAAAACTACTGAACGGATTTTAACGTTTTTTGTTTTATTTTGCAGATGATATTATCAGATTTTATTTCAATAAATAAAAACGTGACCATATCGTAGAAAAACTATTTGTAAATTTCGTGAGAATAAAAAAAAAATGAAAATTTCATATTTTTCTTATTATTCGGCCGCCATTTTTATTTTATTTTTAAATATTTTAATTTTTATATGAATAAATGTTTTAATACAAACTGATAGCCACCCCAATCATTAAAATCGGTGCAGCCGTTATAATTCCAATGTTTTTTACATCATGTGCGAAAACGTCTTTCAAATCCGCGCGCTCTATTTGAAATGGGTATAGTTCAAAAACTACTCAACGGATTTTCATGATTTTTATTTTATTGTGTAGATATTATTATCAGGTTTAATTTAAATACATACAAATGTGGCCATATCATAGAAAATTAATTGGTAAATTTCACAAGAATGAAAAAAAAAAGTTTGAAAATTTCATATTTTTGTTATTATTCGGCCGCCATCTTATTTTTTTATGATTTTATTTTTTTATATTAATAAGCGCTTCAATACAAACTGATAGATACCCCAACTATCAAAATCGGTGCAGCCGTTATGATTCTATAAATTTTTTAAAATATGCGGCCGCCATTTTGGAAAATGTCCGCCATCTTGAATTCTAGTGGATAAAAATCGTGTTTCCTCGGATGAAATCATTTGTATTGGTCCCTAGTATCACTGTGCAAAGTGGCTTGCTTTCTGCATAAAATGCAGTTTTTTTCCGTAAGCCCTATGACTATTTGTATTATATCACGATTGTATAAAATACTATTTCACTTTCCGAGTTTTTGTTGTAACTAGATATAAGTACCTAGTAAATGTAATGTATGTAAGTGCCACAGTAACCTGACTCATTCACCATAAAACCAAATGTGCCGAATGCACCGAACCGTGATTCATCCTTTTATCCGTTGACCCAAAAATAATACCGTTCACAAAATACTCGAATACGGACTTTTGAAAAAAGGGAAATGTTAATACGGGTCAAGCTTGCCGGGGCACGCGCGCATATTAATTTATAGAAAGGAATTATTTGAAAAGTTGCTTCAGTTCGAGGCTGATTCTGTATAATCTGCATTTAGAGTTTAATACTTGCGCAACCAAGAACCCGCCTCGTGAACTTGACTCAGGTGCAGGGAGAACCCGCTGCGTCAGCCGGCTTAGCCGAAGTGACAACACATACATACATACATACAATCACGCCTGTATCCCATAAAGGGGTAGGCAGAACACATGAAACTACTAAAGCTTCAGTGCCACTCTTGGCAAATAAGGGGTTGAAAGAAAACGAAACTGTGACATTGCAGTGACAGGTTGCCAGCCTCTCGCCTACGCCACAATCTAACCCATATCCCATAGTCGCCTTCTACGACACCCACGGTAAGAAAGGGGGTGGCAAGTTGGCGATATATGGCCATCAATCTGAATCGCAGTCTGAATCTGGCGTTCGAATATAGAAGAACGATCGGGAGAGCTAGCTACGAAAATATGGAGTTCCTCAAGGATCCGTTTTAGGACCACTCCTCTTCATAATATTGATAAACGACTTACCGAATCTTCCGTAGCTCTGACCTTGAGTGTAAACATTTACCAAGCGTAAGCGATTGTTTCGTTGGCTAGGTACCCGGACCTTGTTTTGATACGCAATCGTCAATCAGATGAAGTCCACTCTGATTGGTCAGAAAATTAGTAAACTATTAGATCGTATCACTGACGAATATAATATATGAGTCTTGGTTTGATATTCATATTCTTATAACTTAAAAGGCAAGATGAATTTTGCGCGTCAGTAAATTTTACAGATGTGGCTTTAATATAATTTTTTGACATTAAAGGGAATATTTAATTTGTTCCGTACTTTCTTGGTTAAGCAAAAAGAAAACGTACCTGTTTTCTTTCATTATACATGCAAGAGCGCAAGTTGTTCTAAACCATCTGTTGGGGGATCTAAAATTTCTTGTGCAGATAATTAGGGTTAGATTTTACGTAGGTAGCCTGATGGGTGAATCAACTTTTTCTTGCCCGTTATTGCCATGGTTACGGTCGCCTGAGTCACGCTGGTTTTATGCAAAATTATGCTACTGAAATTATGCAAACATGCATGTAGTCCATATTTGTAGGTGGCAAATTAAGGAAAGGGCTTGTTAACACCAGATAAATGCATGTTTTCATAGTTCAAGTAGCATAATTTTGCATAAAACCAGCGTGAGTCAGGCGACCGTAACCATGGCAATAACGGGCAAGAAAAAGTTGATTCACCCTGATATCTAAATATATAAAAGAAGAATTTTTTCACCAAAAATTCACCTTCTGTCATCTTGTTATCCTCCTTGCGTTATCCCGGCATTTGCCACGGCTCATGGGAGCCTGGGGTCCGCTTTGACAACTAATCCCAAGATTTGGCGTAGGCACTAGTTTTTACGAAAGCGACTGCCATCAGACCTTCCAACCCGAAGGGTAAACTAGACCTTATTGGAATTAGTCCGGTTTCCTCACGATGTTACCCGAAAAGCGACTGGCAAATATCAAAAGAAATTTCGCACATAAATTCCGAAAAACTCATTGGTGCGAGCCGGGGTTCGAACCTGCGACCTCCGGAACGAAAGTTGCACGTACTTACCGTAAAATTCACCTTCTAAGGGGGTGAAATGGGGGAATCGGGCGAAGCCGCGGGAAAACGCTAGTAACTGTATAAGAATTGATATCAGCAGAATCGGCATCGTGGACTGGCATATTTATTCAGCGATCCCTTACGAGGGATTTTGAGACAACCTTCGGATTGTTTGAGTAAGAAGGACGGCTTTTGAAAAACAGGGCCAGACATGTCTGCTTAAAGTATCTGTCGATTCGGGTCTAAGTATTATTGACATTGAACATTTTAATCGCTCGTCTTGATAAGGATACTGGTTGAATTTTAGGTATTTTGTAGCCTTTTCAGAAAATACAATTTTTCTAGTCTTACAAAGTGAGTACAAGTCTTGTAAAATAAGTACCTACATTTTAATTCATGTAATGATTTTTCACCATCATTAACGTATTAAACGTTCGTGTGATAATTTAAATACTCCTTCCCAAGATTTATTTAATCGTAACTTCTAACTCGGGTAAATCTCCTTCTGCTATAAGGTTGATCATATTTCAGATTATAATAATTTTACTTTATATAATCAACCGTTTTTCGGAACTTTTGTGCGAAATGTAATCGCAGTCGCATTTCGGTGAAGGGAAACGTCGTGAGGAAACCGGACTAATTCCAATAAGGCCTAGTTACCCTTTGGATTGGAAGGTCAGATGGCAGTCGCTTCCGTAAAAACTAGTGTCTACGCCAAATCGTGGGATTCGTAGTCACAGCGGACCCCAGGCTCCCATGAACCGTGGCAAGTGCCGGGATAACGCAAGGAGAAGGATGATAATCAACCTTCAAGGAAAATTAATTTCCGCGATTTTAAGATAAAGCGCCACATTTGTGGGAACGCCGAAAAGTAATGATAATTTTCATTTACATATTGGTAATTGCGCAATTAATGATTGTCTTGAGACTGACTTATAAGACAAGGAATCCGATAGTCGATAACGATTTATAACTTATATCGGTAATCGCTAAACAAACTTTGTGTTACGCAGAAACGTTCGCAGATAATGTCTTTTATCGTTCAATGTAATTCAAATGATCATCTCAAATAGATTTGTTGCTAGAAAACCTTTATCCAATTCGATGAAACCTATTGTTAATTATACGTTTTCTTGCACTTCCCAGTTCAAACAAGGAGTTCAGAAGTTCTCGTCTTCCCTTGCGGATGCAAGACTAAAACTAACATAAACTTTAAGAAATTGGTTTGTGATCCTAAGAGAAACGTCAGAAAACAATGAGAAAATACAGCTGGAAAGTTAGTGCGTACAAACATTTAACTGGGCAGAAAGGAAAGAACAGCTACATTCAAAATTATATCAACAGCATCATGAAGCGTTTGACATCTTGACAGCTAGCGTTTGTATACGATAACCGGGACCACATGCCGGCATTTGCGACCGCGTTCCTGGCAGTTGAAATAGGGAGCCGCGTCGGCAGCAATTTTTCGGTGTATTGTAGGCCTGTGTGCAAATTTTTAAGACGATACGATACAGGTCAATTCTCCATACAAACGCTCTCGACTATTTCCTCCCTGGTTTTTGAAGATAGAGCAATGATTTTTTCAACACACATTATTATTATTTTTAGATGTGTCGGACCGTTTTGATTTTTTTGCTATTTTTATTTTAAAAGACGCTAGAGCCAATCAAAATTTTCTAAAAGGGGCCTTTTTCAATATGGCTCAAAAAAAGCTGTGATACTCAAGATCGGTAACATTTAGCCAAAAAATCTAAACGGTCCGACACAGATTATTTCATTGTTATTCAGATTCTCAAATTTCGTTCCGTTTAAATAAGTTTTGAAGGAGGAAACATTCGAGAGCGGAAACTCGTTTTTAAAGATTTTTTCGCAATATATTTTAACTGAGTTGTTCTTAATGGACATTTTTTTTTCGATAATTCTAGTTAATAACACTGGTATATTTAACTGAAATTCCCAAATTGAAAGGGGGACTCCTTTCCATTTTAGCATTTTCGCTCCCGTAGCGTCTTAAGCAATGTTAAAAAGATAATAACGTGTGTTATTTTATATTGAGTGACATTTATTGACAGTAAGTATGCGTTCATACATCGCAATTTTACTCAAGCTCCTCTCGAGTAGATGTGTAGGTATTGATAACAAAAGCTACCAACAACCGAGTGGGGCCTGTAACATGCTCAAAAAACTGTAGCTTGTAGGGTGCATTGGTGTAATTTCGAAGCACAAAAATGCTCGGGTAATTTCGAAAGGGGAATCTTGATATGATGGAAATAATGGTGATTTTTATGTGACTTTCTAAATTAGACGACTTTCGAAAGTACCCTAATGCACCCTACTGTTTATTTATACTTCTAAAGGGCAAAAGGTAAAATAGTGTTTAATTATTAATCGCGTTCGACTTGTGTGGGACTCTAAATATTTATTTATACTTTCTCCGAAAAATACTGCAGAACACACGCAGTTGTTATGTACGAAATCGGCATCGGTAAGTATAAGTACGAATTTATTGTTATCTAGGCAGAATCACTAGGAGTCCGATTAGTTATAAATCGTTTCAACAGCTCTTTAAAAGTATTTCACTTTAAGTCTTTGATCCACAGCTCATTTAGCTGATACGTATAACCTAAAAACTTCCTAAAATTATCCATTAACTTGTTAATTACTCAAGGGAAATCCTATATTTTGGCATATTTAATTTTAGAGAAAACTTCGTATCTCAATTATTAATAAATTCCCGAGCGAAGTTTTCTAGCGAAGTAGTTGAGAACAAAAGAGCTTTTTAACTTTTAATAAAGACACTTAGTTTATCCTTGAGTCCGGAGAGCTATCTTTGAAGCGCTTGTAAAACTGTGATATTCCGGGTGGGAAATTAACTACTAGAGAAATTGTACTTCAAGTATTTCAACTCAAAATGGTTTGAGTATTTGTCGTACAAATCACAGATATATTCTGATAGCCTGCTGCTCTGATCTGCCTGAGTATAGGTAACATTTACTTCGGACATGTAGTATCTTAAAATCTTATTGAATTCCTTTCCTCTGAATATTAGGTATGTCGCAGACAGAGCTACGCCATCTAATGGTACAGCTAAGAAGGACGTCAAATCAACGAAAAGTCGATGTTCGCTACAGTAAATTATTTTGTTAGGATGAAGAATCCAGAAATCATACCCTATTTGTCATGTAAAACTCTGCGTAGCGAGTGCCAAAAGCTCACCTGGAAGGCTCATCACGAAACACGAAAATCAAAATTCCTTTTTCTACTCCAGCACTTAAATCTGTCAATTAGATTATTGTCAGCGGTATCCAAATTAAGTTCATTTGAGTAACGATAGAAAAGTCTATTTGTCTATAGGTTCATATGATAACTGCTGAGCAGTATTCATATGAATATAGGAGTTCTGTAAGTTTATTTTTAAAAGTACAACTTCCATTTATCAGGTATGTTTTCATTTGCAATAATAAATAACTCTTAATAAATAATATAATATTTAGGTTCATAATTTAAATCAAGATGAAAAAATAAACTGAAATGCGTTTTACATATTAGATATTGCAAAACAAAGGTAAAAATCATAAGTTTATCAAATAATTTTACATTTGACATTTAAATATTCTTGAACGCAACCACATTTTTCGTAATTGAAAACCGGCTTATTTTCTATTTCTCTTGTCTATGGCATGAAGAGTTCGGTTAATGTACGACCCAGAAATGTACAGCCCAAAATCGGCGTCCACTTTTTTGGACGCGAATTACGGGGTCGTATAATACTGCCGCCCTGTAAAAAAAGTGGCTTCGAATTATCGCCCGGACCAAACGTGTACAGCCCGAGAATGCCCAACCCATCAATTCACAGCCCAAGAACTCTCGTACATCATGGACGCCAATTCCTGGGTCGTAAATTCTTGGGTTGAGCATTCTCTGGCTGTGCATTATTGGTTCCCGCATTTGTAAACTTTTTAAAAAAATATTTGAACTATTTTAGTGTTTTATACTTTATTTTAAGTCGACGTTGTGCAAAAACTTAAGTAATTATGAGTGATTCTGGTGAACAATATACTCCCCAAGAAATAAAGGCTATGGCGCATAAGTGACTGACAATTTGTTACATGAAAAGTCGGATACAGCGTAGCAAAAATGTTATGATTGTTTTATGACATGGAAATTGCAAAAAAATGTTTCAACTTTCTCTGAAATCGCATTGTTGGCATATTTTGAAGAATTGTGCAACAATATCTCACCATCAACATTTTGTGGACAGAATACTCAATGCTACGACGATCCACACAAATATTCCCATTCATTATATGAAGTAAGTAACTAACCCATTTTATTATTCTTGAATAGGTATGTATGTGGCTGTCGTAGAAAAAGTATAGTATACAATCGTAACATTATGAAGGCTATAAAAGTCTCGTACCTTACTTAGGCCACTCGGCAAGCCTTCGTGGCTTAACCGCGGTACTCAACTTTTATAGCCTTCATAACGTTACCGTTATATAATATACTATTATCCGTCTCTCTATCACTTTTGTGTATTAGCAACGAATAAAACTAACGACTTTTGCGATTCGCGGTAGGTCTTGATGCATGAAATTCAAAGAAACCTTTAAAAAACGATTAAATGCAGCATTATAGGATGATGGATGGATGAGCCAATGTGCTAGTGACCTGTCATTGCAGTACCACCATTTAATCTACCTACCAAACCAGATAAGTTCCCCAAGATAAAGGAACAAACACATAAACAGATGCAAAGGTTAACACAAATGTAACCGCAGGACCACATAATGCCTTCCGGGCTGAATAACATTTATAAATTAGGGTCTAAGAAGGGTTCGTAACTGCGTTTTAATTAACGAGCGCGGGGTCCAAATTGATTCGATTTGTTTAACGGCCAGCTATTTGGCGACTGTGTGAGTGCGGACATATGGTCGCGGAGAATGTTGTGCTTACAGTCTTTAATACATTGGTCGAAAATAGGTACCCTTACGGTACGCCCGATGGTTACAAGTGAAATTGAAAATGGGTGAATCAACTTTTTCTCTCTGAGTCACGCTGGTTTTATGCAAAATTATGCTACTTAAATTATACAAACATGCATGTAGTCTAGTAGTCTGTAGTAGTGTGTAGTTTGTAGGTGGCAAATTAAGGAAAGGGCTTGTTAACACCAGATAATTCATGTTTGCATAGTTTAAGTAGCATAATTTTGCATAAAACCAGCGTAGCTCAGGAGACCGTAACAATGGCAATAACAGGCAAGAAAAAGTTTTTTTCGTTTCATTTAATTTATTTATTAATACAATGTCACTTACAGTATACACCAATCATGACACATAGGAACATACGAATAAAAATAATTAATTAACAAAACAGTCATAATTTAAATAAAACATTAATAATTCAATTTAAATAATATTCGCTAAGCAGTACTAATTGTGCTCGGGGCGACTATGGCCTCGAGGTAACGCCCGGTTAAAGTTGATTCACCCAAATCCGTGCTGTGCAAAGAAAAAAGAAATGTTGGATGCTCCTGAAGCCAGTGTGTCAACACCAAATTTACCCTGTACAAATGTTCGCGTGTAACAACTTAATAGCAGCTAATTGCGATGTAGGTAATTAGCCGGTTCTTACTGTTCATTGTTTCACTTTACTTCTGAAGTCACATAGTATGGGTTTCCTACAATCGGCGCATATTTGGCAAAACTCGACTATATAAGAAAGCAATATGTTTGCGTGAAAAGTGCGGAAAAGACTCCATTTAGAGTCTTTCGACGCAACCATTTCCTTTTATTTTTTATTGTCTGTCTAGAGCTAATTCCTACACACTTAAAAATAATAGGTACGGTTGGTATAAAAACATTAAACTACTTAATTACTCATAGTGTTCCTGCCGGTGACTAAGGTTGCCAAAGCTCAACGAGGGTGGGGAGTTTTAGGGTCTCCGACACGCATGTAGCAGAATTGCAGGTGTCCATAGGCTACGGAAACTGCTTACATAATACATAAGGTAGCTCTTGTGTATGCTTGTTTGCCCCAAACAAAGTATCAAAAAAATACAGAAATTGGCTCTTGGCAGAATTTGGGAGACGTCTCATAGATAATTCAAATGTCTCTCGAGGCAATCGTATTATACTTTTTAGTTTATTTCAGATATTGTGATTTCTTCGAATGGCATTATTCAGAACAAATATTAAATTACCTTTATTTTTAGTTTGCTCAAATAATTTAAGTAAACAGTACGAAAATTACGGAGAATTTGATTTCGTAGGCGTAAAGATTTACTTCATTCTTCAGATATCATAATAATATTATTTTTTACTCCATTTCAGATACGAAGACACGATAGCACTTGAGACGGTCATTAGAAGTTAAAAATGGAATTAGTGAAAACACCACTCCGGTCTCCATCCGATCCATCCATTGCGCTCCATCAGGCGGACTGTATGCTTGTTTGCCAGCGACGTAGTAAAAAAAAAACAAAATTCATACCTATACCTGGCCAGACCCTTTTTCAGCGTGGTTTGGTGGTGGCCGCCGAGTTACCAAAATACCCAATTTAATATCGCTGTCGCTAGAGTAACAGGCATGCCAGATTTAAGTTTTTACTTCTGAAGAATACCAGCATCAGATCCTGATTTATTCGGCTACGCACACAGGCGTCATCAAAAAAGAAGGGAAATACCCACAAAAACTGGGTCAAATTGAAATACTTCCCGAAAAGTCGGTTAAAAGTGTTTAATCGAAAACATTCTTCCGGAAATCAACACAATGACGTTACAAAAACGTCATTCACATTAACCAAGCCTTTAAGGGAACCCCTAAAATATCAAAAGGGGAATGGAGATTGGATACTGTCTTTGAAAACACGAACGGATCTTTAAGGGAAATGAAATAAGGTTTAGTGTCAAATATGTCTCATCTAATAGTGATGTGCAATATTTTGTTAAGTACATACATACATACATACATACAATCACGCCTGTTTCCCAGAGGGGTAGGCAGAGATCACGGATTTCCATTTACTACGATCCTGACAAACAGTAAGTGCTTTTGTTAAGTGCTCCAGAATATTGTGGAATATAATTTTACCTAATATAATTATATTCACTGTAAAAGCCCGAAGTACAGTAAAACCTTGGTTTCCTAGGTTTTACTGATGTCGGTTGATATAAACCCGAAGTAATAAATATTTGTTGTTTACTTCGGGCTTTTACCAATTGATTTGGGAAAACCTAGGTATTACCACGGCAGTAAATGATAAATAAATAAATAAATAAAATAAATAAATATTGGGGGATACCTTACACAGAATCAACTTAGCCCCAAACTAAGCAAAGTTTGTACTATGGGTGCTAAGCGACGATATACATACTTAAATAGATAAATACATACTTAAATACATAGATAACATCCATAACAGGAACAAATATCTGTGCTCATCACACAAATAAATGCCCTTACCGGGATTCGAACCTGGGACTGCGGCTCAGCAGGCTGGGTCACTACCGACTGAGCCAGACCTGTCGTCGATACATGAAATGGTGGTGGTCGATACATTTTGTATCGGGCAGAAGTTTTGTGGAAGTTCTACATGACTAAGAAAATTCTCCTGGTGCCTATGCCGCCTATGGCGCCTTCTTTCTTTCTCTCAAGTCTGAGTCTGAACTCTTCATATTCTTGTACTCTGTTACAGTTGTAATATTCTTACCCAATATTTCCACAGAACGGAACTATCGCCTGATTTGTTCGCCAGCTATGAAACTGAAGCTGCATGTTGTATGGGAACTGTCGACTCCCAGCCATAACGAGTGGGATGCCACAAGGTGCGAAGTGAGCGCAGAGAAAAGTGGTCCAAATTTTTGTAGCACTACCCATAGGATGTCTCTAGCATATTTCCGAAAAGAAGAATATATTCTTGAAATATTAGTATCGGATATATTACCAAATATACCAATAGAACAGCACTATCGGCTGATTCGCTCGCCAGGGAATAAATTCGTGTTGATTGCACGACACGAAGTCGTCAGCGCTGCGTCGATATTGTACTTGTTGACGGGTTGTACTCGGGACAGAGTAGTTTATGTGACTGTTACGTAATGAAATGCATTAAAATACGAGTGCAAGTCAGAAAAATATCACACTGGGTAATTATATTTGATTGTATAACCATGCCAATAATTTCAAACAATATTTGTGCATTTGTCTCAGTAGTACAGTTATTGTCAACGATAACTGTGAACTAAAACAATTAAAGGTTACTGGAATAATTTAGTATAGTATAGGGCAGAAGAATTTCGAAAATTAGTCAAATTTGAATTCTGTCAAATTGTCAAATAAAGTCTAAACTATGGTGGTAAATATATGCCCCCTGCCCTATTAAGGGTTAAACACGTTTTACACCTTATTATCCTAAAGTTTCAATCTCAACAATAAATTCCTCCAAAGAGATCAAACACTCTGTCCAGAAGGTACTCTGTGCTTGTTAAGAAGAGTCCTTGTCGCACAATAGAGGTCTCGTGAGACAAAAGACTGATACTCGGTGTCAAATCGTACAGAGTATATGGGACAGTGAGTAGAGGTATAGGTGGCGGCGTATGGGATATTAAAGTGTATTGAAGACTGATATCCTGTATTTTGTGTTCCTTAATTTTTTTTTGTACTAGCCTAGTGTAGTGTCCCACTGCTGGGCAAAGGCCTCCCCTCGCTTCTTCCACTCAACCCTGTCTCGTGCGTAATCCTGCCAATGAATCCTTAACTGAATCAATAATATATCTGATTAGGTTGGAAATATTTTTTGAAAAAAAAAACTTTCTTGTCATACTAAACTCTTGCGCTGATATATATATTTTCGAGGATAATGTATATTTCGGTTTCTGACTTAGACATAATTTGTACGGAAACTGTCACTTGAAAAGAAAAATGTTTATTTTATTATCAAAATCATGAAAAATTACCACCGGGAATTATTCTTCATTCGGTTTAGATCAATATCATAATGTTTTGGTGTTTGTTAACTATTTTAATTACCCGTGTGACCTACCTAAATAGATCACATACCATAAATAGCAATGCCAATAGCAGGTTGAAAACATCAAAGGGTAGGCAGAAGAATAGAAGGATTAAAAATCAGCTCCTCTTGTTTTCAAAAATGGTCAGAAGAATTCTTTAAACCTAAAATAAATAAATCAAGCTACGGCGGATAAAATTGCTTAAGACTATCGTTAAAATTGGTCTTAACCCTTCTGATGTCGCCTGTCAATTTTTATTATTGAAAAAGTGACCTTGACATTTAAAATAATAGATTAAAATTCCCACGCACTGATCAGTGCTTAGACATACGAAAGGTTAAATATGCATTGAACTTTATCCGCAAGATTAGCCATTCAAATACGCTCAGTAAACTAAATTATCGGCAACTTCGACGACGGTGATCGAGGCGACCCAAAATCACGACCGTCGTTTCATTCAGAATGGCGCGCGAATTTCACAGATGTAACCTTTAAGGGTTGCCCAAACCTATCGACACGGAATCAGTGTGCGTAGCGGAATGCACAAACGCTCACGATGATATCTCTTTCGTAGCTATATATCTCTATCGCTCTTCGGTATTGGCGCGATAGAGCCAGACTACATTTCTGCGGCGTTTCGGTGGCGTTTAGCGTCGCAGAAATGCCATTCGGCTACGGGGCCTGCTCTAGCCGACCAAAAATCGCTCGCTCGTTAGTATACAATACAAATACAAAATACAAAAATTATTTATTTCTTTAAATACATGGTCATAATTTAGGGGATGGAGCCGCCCGGTAAGCAAGGAGTTGCCTTTGTTGGGAGGCCCCGCTCTTCCCTTTTTTTTTTAGGAGGTGAAAAATGCATTACGCATACCACTCGGGTACGGGGAAAGACCCGAGTGGTTATGTGGGACTCCTTGTTAAGGGCTAATGAGACCCCAAGTCTACCCACTAAACAACCCCCCCGTCTGCCGCCATTGTGCTGTGGCGGTTGGCTGCAGGTACGCTCGCGCTTTACTTCTACAGCACCACCAGCACCAGCCCGCTTTGCGGAGCACCACCTCCGGAGGCCCTTGATAGCCCCATATAGTATTAGACCGTATCCAGTACGGTTGACCTCTCAGGGACCGCATGTGCAAGGGATGGCAGGCGTCCCCGTGCCTGTCATCCTGCGATCAACCTACGGAGGCAGGCGGCGGTCGTGTGCGACCCGTCTGCGTCGAGCACGCTTGCGGCGCCGTTGGTCGGCCATTGGGGCAATCTCCCTAGCGCGTTCCGCCGTTTCCTTCTGCTGCATAACGTTTCCGCAGAAGAGCCCCGCTCTTCCCTAGGTTAACAGTATCTACATTTTTTTTAGCACTAAAGCTGGATATCAACATACATTTTTTGCTAAACTTAACTAAAAACTAAAAACATTAGTCTACTTGCTACATATATTTACATAAATTTAGAAACCACGCCACACCACGTGTCGTCCTCACTGACCGCGTGCGCATGTTCCCACTACCAAGCGATTTTTGGTCAGCCAAAGCCGATTCCACGTCGATAGTTTTGGATCCCGGCTCGTACTAATTAGTTTTTCGGAACTTATGTGCGAAATGTCATTTGATATTTGCCAGACGCTTTTCGGTGAAGCAAAACATCGTGAGGAAACCGGACTAATTCCTATACGGCCTAGTTACCCTTCGGGTTGGAAGGTCAGATGGCAGTTGCTTTCGTAAAACTGATGCCTACGCCAAATCTTGGGATTAGTTGTCAAAGCGGACCCCAGGCTCCCATGAGCCGTGGCGAATTCCGGGATAACGCAAGAAGGGTGATGTGTTTTGGAGAGGGGAAGACCCTAATACGAAGCAAGGCATGCGTCTTCATAAATGACACGTTAAGATTCAATTTTCATATTTTAGACTAGCCATTGCAGATGTAATTGGGATGCCAAGGGAGTGATAAAATGGTGTGGCGAGCTGAGTACCTAGCCAAGGTCACAATCACAGAACTAGATTTAGATAGAAGAAACAAGTTCATCTATTTGTATGGCGGCCGAGCGTGTCAGATTTTGTACTGAAGTTATTACTTGCCTGTGATTTTAAATATGTCTCAAGCCCTTGAGTTTTCACAATTTTTGTGTTGTTGCAATTTTAAATATCACGTAACGAGGTATTTTTTATGTTTTTGTTGAATTCAACTCACAAAATTTGACGCCCGAAAGCTGCAAGCTGCAAATAAAGATGGACAACTCAGTCAATTTGTGTGTTGGAAATTAGAATAATTATGATTTTTTATTTCGAAGCACCTACTCTTTTTGATTATGTTTTTTATTTCCGCTACCCAAAGGTTGTCTGGTAGAGATCGTTCTTTAGCGATAAGACCGCCTGTTGTCTGCCTCTATTTATAATCATTTGTTTTGTCTCCACTGTATCTTTTGCTGAGGTGTGCCAATAAAGAGTATTCTATCTATCTATCTATCTCAGTGGATCTTTAAGTACATACGTTTTGTTTGCTTGATCTATGGTATACATGACATCTGTGGTCACAATCGCTTGCGCATCGTAAGCGTTATCGCTCTCTGTAGTTTTGGAACTAGACTGCGTTTCGGTCGCCATGTAGTCTCAACGATTGTCACATCGGCTAGGTAGGCCGGCGAGGCGTCGATCGTATTCAGGTCTTAAACATTTTATTGTTTATAAATTTAAATAGATATCATACACGAAAGAAAAACCGGCCAAGAGCGTGTCGGGCCACGCTCAGTGTAGGGTTCCGTAGTTTTCCGTATTTTTCTCAAAAACTACTGAACTTATCAAGTTCAAAACAATTTTTCTAGAAAGTCTTTATAAAGTTCTACTTTTGTGATTTTTTTCATATTTTTTAAACATACGGTTCAAAAGTTAGAGGGGGGGGGACGCACTTTTTTTTCCTTTAGGAGCGATTATTTCCGAAAATACTAATATTATCAAAAAACCATCTTAGTAAACCCTTATTAATTTTTAAATACCTATTCAACAATATATCACACGTTGGGGTTAGAATGAAAAAAAATAGCAGCCCCCACTTTACATGTAGGGGGGGTACCCTAATAAAACATTTTTTTCCAGTTTTTATTTTTGCACTTTGTCGGCGTGATTGAAATACATATTGGTACCAAATTTCAGCTTTCTAGTGCTAACGGTTACTGAGATTATCCGCGGACGGACGGACGGACGGACGGACGGACGGATGGACGGACGGACGGACGGACGGACGGACAGACAGACATGGCGAAACTATAAGGGTTCCTAGTTGACTACGGAACCCTAAAAACGACAAGGCCCACTGGTGGCCGAGCCGGGAATCAAATCAAAAAATTATCAATAAAATAATTTGATTTGTTCCCTAGTTGTATTTTATTGTTAGTTATTAACCCCTGGAACGCCGTTGTCAAAGATTTGGTACTGAAATAATAACTTTCAGTTTGTTAGTTACAGTTTAACTTGTCTGGGACAGATCGGGAACAAGGCGTTTGAAGGGTTCACAGAATCTATACGGGCATTTGCACCACCCGCTTAATTTTAATTTAGAAGGATAGTGGGATGTCAACTGTCATATTCCATATAAAATGGTGGGTTAACCTAGGGTTAACCTTCCATTTTCGGTGGTGCAAGTGACTCTAATAGGACAAGTGTCAAGTGGATATTACTTGTGGGTTGTCACTATTGTGAAACAGGCCACTGTATTTATTTCCAGTGGGCTATTTCACCACATAATGTTAAAAACCTTCCTAACAGAGTACCTTAAAAAGAACCAACTTTTTTAGGCAATTAGAAATATACATACAATCACGCCTGTATCCCATAAAGCGGTAGGCAGAGCACATGAAACTACTAAAGCTTCAGTGCCACTCTTGGCAAGTAAGGGGTTGAAAGAAAATGAAACTGTGACATTGCAGTGACAGGTTGCCAGCCTCTCGCCTACGCCACAATTTAACCCATATCCCACAGTCGCCTTCTACGACACCCACAGGAAGAAAGGGGGTGGTGAAATTCTTAACCCGTCACCATACAGGGTATTAGAAATATGAGTACGATAAACGGGAATCACAGAAGATATTGCGTGGGATTGACCTTTAGTGCCTACCTTCTGTTTGTTTTATTCTAAACCAATTTAAAGGGCCTAAAATAACATCGTTACTCATGTTAAATATCTTGAGTAAAGTATTTTGTTTACTGCCTAATTGCTGATTTATTTCAAAACAATATTGTTTTTGATACAAATACAGCTTGGCCCTTACAAGTGTTTTGTTTACACTTTTCATAAGTACCTACAGTACCATCATCATCATCCTTCTTGCGTTATCCCGGCATTTGCCACAGCTCATGTGATCCTGGGGTCCGCTTTGAAAACTAATCCTAAGATTTAGCGTAGGCACCAGATTTTACGAAAGCGACTGCCATCTGACCTTCCAACCCCAAGGGTAACTAAACCTTATTGGGATTACCTATGTTTCTTCACGATGTTTTCCTTCACCGAAAAGCGACTGGCAAATTTCAAATGACATTTCGCACACAAGTTCTGAAAAACTCATTGGTATGAGCCGGGGTTCGAACCCGCGACCTCAGGATTGAAAACGCACGCGCTAGGTACCTACAGTACATGTGGAGATAATTTGCCGCACAGGTGTGCAAATTAGCACTTTACGTGCCTATGTTAAAAGGCTACAATTATGTACTGAAAAACGTTGGTGTGCAAATAGATAGTTTCCTAATTTTATACTATTTATTATCTTAGTAAACTGTAAGTATTATAAATGTGTGTACAACGCAAAGTTACGTTACGTTTTTTTATTATCATTAAGCATTACGAAATAAATTTAATGTATATTAATGACCCTTGACATAGAATTCTGATACTATACATGACGAAGCCTGCACTGTGACTACCTGATTTATTTTGTGTTTTTAATTTTGTTTGCCTATTTATTGAATAAAAAATTTCGTTATTTACCTACGTTACTTACATTACATTCATTGTATTGTTGAGAATGCAACAAAAATAGTACTAAGAGTTTTGAATGATTCACGGTTATTTTTGGTTTTTTGACTTACATTGACCGGGATATAGACCGTGATTACCTTTTTGGTTTTTGTCGAGCTCCCGATATTCCCAGGGTCTATATCCCGGTCAATATAAGTCTAATAAAAATAGTACTGTGGGTTTGCTAATTAATTTAAATTCTATCCATACTAATATTATAAATGGGAAAATGTGTCTGTTTGTTTGTCCGTCTTTCACGGCAAAACGGAGCGACGAATTGACGTGTTTTTTTTAAGTGGAGATAGTTGAAGTGATGGAGAGTGACATAGGCTACTTTTTGTCTTTTTCTAACGCAAACGAAGCCGCAGGAAAAAGCTAGTTATTTTTTGCTAACATTTCCGACTATGAATACATTATAATGTATTATAATGTACATGTTTTATGTAAAACGACGATGTCGACCTATAGGTCGACATCGTCGTTTTACATAAAACATGTCGAATATTTACTTTAAATTTTATTGCAACAATTGAGTTAAAAGAATTCAATTAAAAAAATGAAAGTACGAAAACTGAACGTTATTGCATTTACAGTGTTTTTTTTTTAATAGCCTATATTGTTTCCCACTGCTGGGCAAAGGCCAGGACAGTGTTTACTCTGGATATTTTTGTTCATTGACCTAAATAAACCGTAGTTTGATCGTTTCCAAAAATAACTGCAACCTATGGTTTGTGATAACTTATTTAAATGCAGTGAAATATAAATAGGTAAGTATTTTGTTATACCTTGTATTAAATCACAACAAATTTTAATACCACGTCGGTGGCAAACAGGTATACAGCCCGCCTGATGGAAAGCGGTCACCGTAACCTATGGACGCCTGCAACTCAAGGGGTGTCACATGCGCGTTGCCGACCTATTAGAAACTTGTACACTCCTTTTTTGGTTCTTCAAAAACTGTAGTTCATCGGGAATACCTCGGCAGGGGGCTCATTCCACAGCCGGAGCGTTCGTGGGAGGAACTAATAAATTACTTAATAGGTATAAAACCGTACATCCTAGTATGTAATTATTAAACCAAAGCTATCAAAATGTACATAAACCACAATTCATTCGTCATTTCAGACATGTGAATGATTCCCTATGTAAATAATGAATAACTTGATCAGGTTTTGATACTTCAAAAATGGACGAGAAAGAAGTATTTCATATATAAGAGTATTTCATAAAAAAATTAAGTCGATTTCCTACCCTGGCTGGATAGGCTGGTGAGGAAACTATGTAATTTGCAAGTGGTGTCGATTTCGAACATTGTCTGAAGTGTTTTAAATTATCGTAAATTCTTTAGGGCCACTTGCACCATCCGCTTAACTCAAGGTTAGTGGGCTGTCATGTCAACTGTCAAATTTCATATAAAATGGTGTGTTAACCTCGGGTTCTCGCTGGTGCAAGTGACGCTTAGAATTTCCTACTTTTCACAGTTTTACCAGGGGCGGCTCACTCCGCGATCCTTTCGCCGCGCTACAAGTACATGCCGGCGGCCGCGAGTTCGCGGCCCATTCAGTGGCGACGACCTTCGCGCGGCGCAGTAGAATTCAATGTCGTCTGCACGCGTGCGGTCCGTTTGTTAATGTAGGTAAGAATTTAGAATGGCGGCGTTTTGTGAACATCAAAGGAGTGAGCCTTCTGTACTTGTACTATTATATATTCTGTGGTTTTACTCTAACATAACAATAACTGTGTCTATCGCATTTTATTGTACTACTTGAGCACAGTATGATAAAGAGTACTATCGTACAGTATGGCCACTCCCGCTCCCCGCTGAAAGTGCCGCCCACCCCCTCTCGCGGTTACATCACAATTACTGCCTGTCAAAAACGCGAACAGTCGACTTGTCGTATCTCACTCATACAAGCATGGTACACGAGCTTAGAATGTGTGCTATACTTCGTTTCTTTTAAGATTAGAATTATCTGTCAAACGGGTAAACAAAGAAGCAGTGGTCGTAGACCTTCCTTCTTCGATTTCGGCCGATACCACTGATTTCTTGGAACTTATGTACATAGTATTATAAGTTATATAATTTGATCGCCAGTGTCCGAGATGTGTGATGATAAATAAGCAAATCAGCAAGCACCCTTTTCTCCACAAAAAAAACCTTCTGTGGCTGAGAGGATTATTTTCCTAGTTAATGGGTCCGATTCCGTTAATGGAGTTGCGTCGTAAATATTATCTTGGAAGCGGATAAATCTTGATTAGGCGACTTTATTTATCGTGGATAAACGGGATATTGCAACACGCTTAATGTATTGAATGTTGTTTTCGTTGGATGAGTTATTGGGCTCATTTTTAAGGATGAGGGTTGTGAGTAGGGAGGCTCTACAGCGGGGTGATCAGGCAGAAGTGACTTGTGTATGTTATCGTAGTTGCATATAATATAATAGGGTTCACTGGTGAAATCCGATAAATCGAGATAATTTGTCCTTGAAATAACAACATTGTGGAAATTGCACATAGTTCGAATTTGAAAAACCAGTTTGCTCAACTTATCGGGTTTCACCTCGAGGGTTTACTGGTGAAAACCGATAAGTGTACTTATGTGTGACTGCAGGGCTAAAATGGGCGGCTGTCTATCATTTGTCATCATGTCTATCACGTTCTAATAAGTATGTAAGTGAAAAAGTGACGCAGTATGATATAAAATATGACAAGAGACAAAAAACACGACCCTGATACGGCCACTGGTAGGTTTCGTAGAAAAATAGCTGCTGTGAAACTTTGATACCTTTATTTTCTTCATTTGATAAGAATACAAATTTTTAATTCAGTGACGGCCAGAGTATAAAAAAAACGGTTGTCTATTGTTTGCCCGACAGTCATTTAACATAATATTCATATGCCCGAATCTAACTTGCCTGAATTTCATTTGCCCGAATGATTTGTTTACCATAAAAATTGTATGACATACTGGTTGTTTATCCGAACATTACCTCCCATAATCATACAATGCCATACTATTTGTTAGCCATATTATTAAGTGCAATAATATGGTTTAATATAATATTCAAACGCCATAAGCAATTATTGCCATATTAATTGTTGCCCATATTATTACCTAACCTACTTTCTGATAGCAGTTTCATTTTCCAGGGGTCACAGTTCTAACCTAACCTAACCTACTTTCTGATAGCATTTTCATTTTCCAGGGAGTTACAGTTCTAACCTAACCTAACCTACTTTTCAAGCAGTTTCATTTTCCTGTGGGTCACAGTTCTAACCTAACCTACTTTCTAATAGCAGTTTCATTTTCCAGGGGGTCACAGTTCTAACCTAACCTAACCTACTTTCTGATAGCAGTTTTATTTTCCAGGGGGTCACAATTCTAACCTAACCTAACCTACTTTCTGATAGCAGATTCATTCTCTAGTACATCTAGTAGTGTCGTCTCTGTGATAATTACGCATTTCGATGATTCTGCCAAATCACATTATGGAAATTGACTTTTCTGGTCGCTAATTTAGATGACAAATGATGGTATGGAATGTGGTAATTACTGATTTCGATGATTCTGACAAATGACATTATGGAAACTGACTTCATGGGAAACAAAGTTTCTGGCACTTGATTAATATAGTAAACAATGATTATGGCATAAGATGTTATGAGAAACAATATTATGATTGTTGAATAGGGTGGCAAATAAAATTATGGCAAATGAAATTCTGGCAAATGGGGGTATCCCAAAAAAAAAACAGGTATTTTATATAAAAATATAAGGTACAGCGGGGCAAATCTCGACTGGGGGAACAATGTAACTGGTCCTTTTTTTCCATGTTTTACAATGTTTGCATTATTAAATAGTGTCCACCGATTATAAATGGTAGGCGTGTTAGATACCTACTTGCGGAACTCAAGACTTAGTACTGCATTAATGGAAATAATGGATCAGTTAAAATTGCGTCGAGATTTGCCCCGCTGTACCTTACTATACAGGTATCAACTACTAGTGTCCTATTAATCAGATTCCAGTGCAGGCATCATGTTTCATATGAATATCTTCTAATTTTCCTCCAACACCGACATGACCAGAGTGAAGAATGACATTCCGGTTTTTAAAAACTGAAAAAAAAAAACACAAAATTAAATTTTTGAAGAAACCCCGACATATTTAGTGGACCGATTTTCATAAAACATGGCTAAGAACACTCCCGACTACCTCAACTTTCAAACAAAAAAAAAACTAAATTGAAATCGGTTCATCAGTTATAAGCAGGGAGCTACGATGCCACAGACAGACACGCACACACAGACAGACAGACAGACAAACAGACAGATAAGGTCAAACTTGACGACCGGTCTGGCGCAGTCGGTAGTGACCCTGCCTGCTACGCCGCGGTCCCGGGTTCGAATTCGAATCCCAGTGAGGCCATTTATTTGCCATTTTATATATTATTATATAAATACAGAAAACATACATGACTCAGGAACAAATATCTGTGCTCATCACACAAATAAATGGCCTCACATGGCATGGAATAAATATATCGTTGTCTGAGTACCCACAACACAAGCCTTCTTGAGCTTACCGTGGGCCTCAGTCAATCTGTGTAAGAATGTCCTTCCCTTATTTATTTATTGTTTATTTTGCTTTCAGCATCGACTGTAACACGTGGGAGGAACTTGCATCGAACCGCAATGAGTGGAGAAGTATCGTCTCAAAAGGAAAAGAAACCCATGACAACACCTGGTTTCAGGGCTTAGCCGTAAAGCGTGCAAAAAGACACAACCGCGATACTGTCTCCTCGGCGATTGGATCTCAATTTAAATGTAAGAAATGCGGACGTTCATGTTGCTCCCGGATAGGTCTTTAAGCGCGCGGTTGTTTTATGCGATAAACGCTACGTTACTCGCAGTGCGATAGACGCAGATCATTTCAAGTTAGGTAATATAATTATAGACCATTGTTTTACGCGGTTAACGCAGCGGCAAGCGCAGCGTGAGACGCAATGCGTCAAACGCACATATAAAAATATTTTATCTTCATAGTTTATGTAAGGAGCACCCTTGTTTATTGCGTGAAACGTGTCCGTTCAACGCAAGCGGTTAGCGCGGTGTCCTGCCGTTTCGCCAAAAAACGTTTCGTCAAATTTCATTTCCCAATAATCATATCGCAATAGTTTCATTTCCCAAAGTATTGTTTGGCAAAGGTATGTTTCGCAATGAATTTGTTTGGTCAAATTATCATTTGGCACAATTTTACTTAGTCAAATTTTATTTAGACAAAACTTTATTTCGCAAACGTTTTTAATGGCAAAACTTATATCCCAAAAACATGTTTGGTCAAAATTTCACATCGCATATTTCGAAAATATTTAGGCATTTGCATTTTCATTTCTACGGGATTAATTTAATTTACCGAAGATTTTTTTGCCAAATTTAACTTAAAATTGTCAAATGATAATTTCAGTTTTATTCCCAAGGCTTCAGTTGGACAAGAAAAGTTTGCTCAACTTTATTTTTGTCAAATTAATTACTGGACAAAATTATTTTGTCAACTATTTTTTTGTCAAAAAATGTTTCTACAAATTACACCGTGCAAAACCACATTTGACAATAAATATTACAAGGCATAAATGTAATGTAATAATTTTATTAGTATTGTAACAGAAAACTCGTGTGCGACAGGGTCAGTTTAGGTGCGACGACGAGCGAAGCGAGGAGGAGCGTGTTAGGTGTAGTGAGCAAACTGGAAATGGCTTTTTAAAGTACTTAAAAATTTTATTAATAGAACATAATGGTCTTGATAAATTGAGGTTTCTTTTTAATAAAATGTAACCAGACATGTAAGTGAAAATGTCATCCTTGACATTTGCAGCAGGAGGAAAAAAAGTACGACATACAGATTATTTCACACAAATCTTGGAAACAAAGTATAAAATCAACAAACAAATTTCTAGTGCGCCATTTAATTACAATATATTGGGAAATGGAAATTTTGCCTAACAATACCTTTGACTAAATAATATTTGGTAAAATGAAATTTGACCAAGTAAATATTTTGGGAAACAAATACTTGCCAAAAAAAGTTTTGCTAAATGTCAATTTGCGATAAGTTGTTTTGCCAAACGTTTATTTGGGAAATGATAATTTGGGAATAATAGTTTGGGATGTGAAACTTTGGGAAACGTTTTTTGGCGAATCGTCAGTAAATCGGTTAGCGCTTCTGCATATTCGTGTTGTTTTGTGCGTCTACCCACATTTGATGGAGGAAGAATAAATCACTTAGCATTACATCTCAACTCGGTTAATTGTGACATTAATTAATTATTAATTTCATCATTATGGCAAACTTAAAGAAACGTAAAATTATGCCATTTTCAAAGGAGGGTTATGAACTCCTGATTGATTTAATTAGAGATCGACCGGTTTTCTATACATTACATTACAAAAATATCCAACATCGCAACCGAAAGTTGATGGAAATTAGCGAAATAATCGAGAAGTCTGGTGAGTTTCTTAACTTAACACGTTCACCTGCTTGAAAGACTCTTTAAAACTAAATTCCAAAAATACCTTCTCAAGTAATCGCTGCGGTAATCGCAAACAATTTTAAAATATCGCTGCGAACGGAGCGTCAAACGCATAAAACAATATTGCACTATGTAGCTCCCACGTAAAAAAAATGACAATGCGCTCGCAGCAGCGTTTAGCGCATGCGTTTGCCGTAAAGAAAAGGGTGCCTTGTTTTGGAACGCAGACGCGTTAGACGCATCCGTTGATCGCATTCGTCTGACGCTGCGATTTCCGCATAAAACAACCGCGCGCTTAGTGACGAGTGGAGTTGTCTCTCACATTCAGACGCTGTTTAAATCATCTGTCAAGATGTACGAGGCCTTATGATGATGATTGTTTATTTATTAAACTTATAACCACCCCGTCGTTTTTGCGTCGGGGGTTAAAAATGAATTAACCTTACCCAAGTGAAAGTAGGTGCAGACAAGGTGATGGTTCCAAATATGTAGATAGGCATACGTTGACTCAGCGCCATCTTGAAAATCTGCACGTGGACCTTGTGGGTCTTGTCGAAGATGTACCATCTCTCCGTCACTGCTGTCTCTAGCCTGGCGCACTGAAAATAGTACATTGTGCAACAAGGGGAGGAAGTTGAATATTACCAACTAGAGTAAGTTAAATTTTTTAAATTTTATTTAAAAAATTTAACTTACGATTTAAAGACTCGAGTTAGTAATATTCATACTCCCCGAGTTACACACAATGTTTTTCATCACACTCGCAATGTAAAAAAATATGTAAATAGATAGGCTGGCAACCTGTCACTGCAATGTCACACTTTCGTTTTCTATCGACCCCTTATTTGCCAAGAGTGGCACTGAAACTTGAGTAGTTTCATGTGCTCTGCCTACCCCTTCATGGGATACAGGCGTGATTGTATGTATGTATGTATGTATGTAAATAGATGTAAAAAAGTTAAGTATGGTACAAGAAATTTCATTATTCCCTTTGGAGAACTATTTTTCTATAACTCACGCTCTGCCTGCGTGCAATAGCATATTTAAAGTGCAGGTGTGATGAAATAGTACATTACGATACGAGTGCGGAAAAGAGAAAGTTCGAAACGAGGGACGACAAATTAAAACATGGCCGAAGGGAGTGTTTTAAATTGACTCGAGTTATGAATTCCCTTTTCACACGTGTATTGTACGTTTTTCAGTACAGATGATTCTCTAGAGTTTCATGCGGACAAAAAGCTTGAGACCTTGAAGACTATTTTTACTGAAAATAATTATAATTATTTCTATAGTAATAATATTAATAAAATAATTATGCCTTTTATCATCGTTTCCTCTCGTGTGATAAAATTGGAGAATACTCAAATGAAAAAGACTCACACAAGTTTTTTGGAGAAATCACTAAGCCTCTGCTTGACATGCCCCATGAGAAGCAATAGGTAATGAGTAATTTCTGAGAATCGGTTAAGTATTAGGCAATAGGCCCACTTGCATCAACCACTTAACTCAGGGTTAGTGAGCTGTCATCTGTCAAATTCCATATGAAATAGTGGGTAACCTCGGGATAACCCTCCATTTTCGTTGGTGCAAGTGGCCCTTAGTAAATTAATAATTATTTAAAACAAAATATTGTCTTCGGTTACGGCGATAGTTACTCATGAAATAAAACTATGGAAACGGATTAAATCGCGTATAATGAATTTATAATAAAAGCTGCTGTAAAGTGTTCGAAACGTTGGGATGAAATATAAATTCATTAAACGCGATTTAATCCGTTTCCATGGTTTTATTTAAAACAAAATTTAAATTTAGAAAAAACACCGACATTGTGGACCGATTTTCGTGAAACGTGGCTAAGAACACTCCCGACTAACTCAGCTTTTTAAACAAAAGAAAACTAAATCTAAATCGGTTCGTCCGTTCGGGAGCTACGATGCGACACCCACACACAGACACACACACACACAGACAGACAGATAGACAGACAAACAGACAGACACGTCAAACTTATAACACCCCGTCGTTTTTGCGACGAAGGTTAAAAAAATAGTTTAATAACAAATTATGTAGTTGTGTTAAAACAATCACAATATTTTGTATTGATTGTACCTATTATAATTTAAGATATTTATGTAAAAAAAAAACAGTTATATCCAGTACATTTATGTAAAGCTTTTGTATTACGAGAAAGTATTATTTATTACTCGTGACTTTTAATGACTGGATCATTACTGTATTTCAAATTATAAGGAACATTAATTGCATTAAAACTTTCGCCCAACTTTTTAATCAGGTGAGTAAAGACTTAAACAATTTCAAAAGTAAACTCAATACATGCCCTGTAGCCGAATGGCATTATCCTTTTTCAAAATATGGCTCTTAAGAAAATAGATAAAAGATAGAAGAACCGATGGCCGTTGGAGTTATAATTATGTCTGTAGTGCAAATTTAGGAATTTCAACTCAAAACTTGTCAAAATCGATGAAAACCGTGTGGATCCCCTTAATTTATGATTTTTTTTTAGACTTACCGTTAAAGGGTTATACATATTTATGCGCAATAATGTCCTTAGTAGCAATGTAAATATTGCAGAACATTCTCAAAATTTCTGATAGTTACTGAAAAAATTTATGAGAAAATGCTGATCCAAATTACGATCAAGAACATTTAATCAATCAATAATTCAAAATATTCTTTATCCAAATAGGCTCACGCACTTTTCAATTATCTTTAAGATGGTACAGTAGGGGTCAGTTCTCCATACAAATGCTCTCGACTATTTCCTCCTTGGTTTTTGAAGATAGAGCACTGGTTTTTTTTAACACAGATTATTATTATTTTTATCTGTGTCGGACCGTTTTGATTTTTATGATATTATTAAAGACGCTAGCCCATCAAAAATTTCCAAAAACGGCCTATTGACTATGACGCAAAAAAGGTGTGGTATAAAACACTTACTTCATTCTCAACCTGTTGTCCAAGCGTGCAAAACATAAGCACAACCATGATGAAGCAGAACTCGTGCACGTAGTATTTCATTGTGTCAGGAGACGTTTTATTCTGGAAAGGAATAGGTACTCAAGATAAGTTTGGAGACGGATACCGATCAAACAAAATGTAGAACCCGCTTAAAACGATTCTGAGGGGACCCAGTCAAAAAAGCGTATTATACGGGAAATCGTATTAAATGTGAAAAAATTGTGTTTCATCGTAAACTTTTAATATGGTTACTTTTTCTTGGAGCGATAATGCTTTTCTTCCTATTTTTGACATCACTGAACCAAAGATGGGACAAAGAATTCAGAAACTCAACACCGACACTCAACACCGCAGCAGTGATAATGAACGAAGTGTATGTAGGTAGGTACGTACTATCGCACTAACCGCTGAGTTAGGACGACAAATTACAAATTTATCTTTACGGGTGGCGGCGTCGCCAGAATCGCGTAATTAGTACAGTACAATTAGTTCCAATTTTTGTCACCCGTATAAATAAAGTTGTAAAGTAATGCAAGGTTTTAGATGGTGTATTAAGCGGGGACGCGAGTCGTATTAACCGTGAAAAAATGTCTGAAAACAAGTCTCAAATTGTAGGGACCGGCGTAAAATGGCGTAATATGCGGGAAATCGTATTAAACGTGATCGTTTTACCCGGGTTCTACTGTAGACCATTTGTCTGTACTTAGTTGTTAAGTAGTAATTTAAAAACCAGCTCGTACGAGTACTGATTTACGTTTAACAACCAACTAAAATGGCCATAAAATTTTGAATCTTTCGTTATTAAATTATATTTTGAACACTTTTAAATTCTTTACAAACTTGGGTATCATTTGATATTATACGTGTTTCATTATGTCCCGAGTCCCGACCACACGCGATATTTGACTATAGTGATAGTTATCCGATCAATATAGTATTTAACAATTTGAATATGCTTCTACAACTTTCTCTACCACAAGAGAGATTTAATTATCTGGTGAGCTAGTGTATTGTGACCTCTCATTTTGTAACAGATATTTTTATAATGTGAAAACTGAATGACTCTATGACAAATGCCACTATAGCAACGATCTTGATTCCCGTCTGCTAGGGTTAGGTAAAAGCTATTATTTCATCGAAGTTTGACAACCATAGAATTGCAAAGACGTGGCCTATGGTGGAGTGAGCTCGCCCAGAAGATGCCTGTTCACCCTAGATTTGAAGGTAGAATTAAATTTGCACGGCATACTCGTAATCTTTGCCAACTTATGTTGGACGGACGCTTATACGCTTTTATTCACTCGTGCGTTTGGAATTGCAGTACATTTCTTTGGCGCCCTTGTGCTTTGTAGGATATGTTTTTTGCGTGCCAAATGCAACTTGAGATATTGTCGGAATGAGAAATTTTGTCACTGGATTTTTATAATATATGGATTCTGTTGAGTGTTGAAATTTTACGCTAGCTAAATTGTCACATTTGAATGTAGATATTATTATAATTTACACATGAATTTAGATTTGGCGCCTGCCATGTTTTGTCATCATCATCATTGGCCACGACATCTTAGCAGATGATTGTTGCAGTGATTTTATTGTGTGGTGCCGGTACATCGTCTTTGGTGGCTTAGTAGTCCGATGGCAGCCCGACACCTTTTGCCACATCAGTCACAGGTGAAACGCGAGTCAAGAGGAGGAGGAGCTGATAGAAAAAAAAAGGTTTTGTAATGAAACTGTCTTGGACAGTAAGATTATAGTTTAGCTATTTTTTCAGTACAGATGGTGTTTTTTTTACGCACTAGTGCGAGAAGTGGTTCATTATATGCCAGGTCGAAACTTTGAAGGCTCATCTGTACTGAAAAACGTCGTACGATACACGTGCGAAAAGGAAATTCGTGACTTGTGTCGATTTAAAACACTCCCTTCGGTCGCGTTTTAATTTATCACCACTCGTTTCGCACTAGTATCGTAATGTACTATTTCAGTACAGAATTACAGATGGTGGTTTTTTACGAACTAGTGCGAGAAGTGTTTCATTTCTTGTCAAGTCGAAACTTCGGAAGGCCATATGTACTGAAAAAACTTCGTACGATACACGTGCGAAAAGGAAGTTCGAAACGAGTGGCGATAAATTAAAACAAGACCGAAGGGAGTGTTTTAAATCGACACGACACATTTTTACGCACCTGGATCGTAATGTAGGTACTATTTATATTCATTACTAATTTGTAAGAGAAATACTTTTACAGAAATTCAGACTAAGTAACTTTTAATTTTTTTACCAAGCATTAACGTCTGCAATTGATGCCCAGTGGGCTTATAATAAATTTAAAATTGAATGATTAGGTTGTTCTTAAACTCACACTGGGTTCAGCGCTCTGCCATCTGAGCCACCTAGCGAAACATTTCACCTTATACAATAGGTCAATGAGACCTGTAGCAATAATTTTCTACTCTTTAATTTATTTCAAACCAAGTTACTCTTGCATTTATGTATTGATAAGTATTAGAATATTTTTGTAACATGCTACAACATACCTACATATAATATAAACACGATATGAACCATAGCTATCCCCTTTTAGGGTTCCGTAGTCAACTAGGAACCCTTATAGTTTCGCCATGTCTGTCTGTCTGTCTGTCCGTCCGTCCGTCTGCGTATAATCTCAGTGACCGCTAGCACTAGAAAGCTGAAATTTGGTACCAATATGTATATCAATCACGCCGACAAAGTGGTAAAATAAAGAGTGGAAAAAAAATGTTTTGTTAGGGTACCCCCCCTACATGTAAAGTGGGGACTGATTTTTTTTCATTTGAACCCCAACGTGTGATATATTGTTGGATAGGTACATAAAAATGAATACGGGTTTACTACAATCGTTTTTTGATAATATTAATATTTACGGAAATAATCGCTCCTAAAGGAAAAAAAAAGTGTGTGTAACTTTTCCCCCTGTCCCCTCTAACTTTTGAACCATATGTTTAAAAAATATGAAAAAAATCACAGAAGTAGAACTTTATAATGACTTTCTAGGAAAATTGTTTTGAACTTGATAGGTTCAGTAGTTTTTGAAAAAAATACAGAAAACTACGGAACCCTACACTGAGCGTGGCCCGACACGCTCTTGGCCGGTTCTTTAACCTATATCGGCCGCGTCATCGCGACCCCCTTGACATTACGTTTCAATGAAAGCTGTTTACTCGCGGAGATGGAAATCTCAGAGAGCATGACTGTATACTATGACGAAGTTTTATCACTCTTTTTAAAACTCAAGTGGTCAAGTGAAATCTTAGATACAATTACCACGGCCTATAGGAGCTTGAGGTCCACTTTGACAACTAATCCCAAGATTTGGCGTAGGCACTAGTTTATTGAAACTACCTCTTTTCTTCCTTCATTCCTATTTTATCTTTTTTTATTATACTACGTCGGTGGCAAACAAGCAAACCGCCTAATGGAAAGCGGTTACCGTAACCTATGCGCCTGCAACTCAAGGATGTTACTTTCTTCGTCTTCAAATCAAGGGTGAACAGGCATCTTCTGGACGAGTTCAATCTATCGTAGGCCACGTCTTTGCCTTTGGCTATAGTCTGTTGCCAAGAGCACACAAGAGCAAGCCCATAAATAATAATACAATACCTAATAATTAAACAAAAAAACTTTACGAACTTACAGAGATGGCAATCTTGACTGAGCACACACAGACCAGCATAATGGCGTCGAGGATCAGGGCCAAGTAGAACGGGCGGCAGATCATGTTCAGTTTGTTGCTGAAGCTAAAAAAAGTGGTAAGAAAGGTTGTTTTCAAGATCCTACGGCTCCATGCTGATCAAGATTTCTAAGAAATACAAAAATACGCTTTGCTTCTTTTCTTATGCGCACTGCCAAGGAGTGGAATTCCTTGCCGGCGGCTATATTTCCGAGCTCATATAACCCGGCAACCTTCAAATCAAGAGTGAACAGGCATCTTCTGGGCGAGCTCACTCCATCGTAGGCCACGTCTTTGCCTTTGGCTAGTCTGTGGTCAAGAGTAAGCCCATTTATAATAAAAAAAAAATAGGCTCAAAAATAAAATTTTGAGAGTTGTTCTGAAAATTATAACTGAGCCTTTTGGTTCTGTTATATTTCGGCGACTTTGTATGGCGAAATTTGATCGGTGGTAACATATCGTAATTAAACAAAATGTATGGGTTATTAAGAACATATTATTTTTCCCCTCACTAGCTCGGAATCACGTGTTTTGTCCTTTAATGCCGGCGGATAAAAACGCATTTTATCCACACTGATGGATAAAGTAATTTAACCTTGAATATAGTCAAATTTTCTGCTTCAAAATTGATAAAAGTGGGTGAATTTAGTGATGAAGATGATTTACCATCTATGGAACTACTGGAAGCAGCGATAAACGCGTTTTTTGCGTTGTATTTTCCTCGCTATAGTGAGGGAAAAGTTTTGTGTTACACTCGGGTGCAAATCTATTTTACTTCTCATGTGTTGAAAGACTCGCCAAGTTCAGGATTCTATTCTCGAACCACTCGCTTCGCTAGTGGTTCAACTATAGAATCCTTTCACGTGCTCGTTTTTCAATTCCACACTCAGCATTAAAACACAACTTTGCACCCTTGTATAACAAATAACTATTTCTCCTACTTATAAAAAGTTCAAAAGAACTCGTGATAAATACACCAACTTAAAATTTCAAAAAACGTGGATTTTTTTTACATAAATATAAAGACTATCTGTACAACTCATACAGACGTTGTCTATGGCCGTCCGCTATATTTACACTTGTCTGTCAAATACAATCTTCTAAGGTCCGACCGAGATCTCGGTCTCGGTCTCGGTCTCGGCATTCTCGGCCGAAAATCGGGCCGAGATCTCGGTCTCGGTTCTCGGTCAAAATGGGCCGAGATTCTCGGCGAAACCGAGACTGTGATTTTGAATTTATTGCGCACTCGCGTCCGGTTTTTAGCTTTCCGTTGGTTACATCGCCCGTTTGGTATACCGATTTTAGTGATTTTGAAAGGGTTTTTATCGATATTGTATGCCAAAAACAAACAAATACCTAGTTATAATTCATAAAAGAGTAAAATTTTTACGACAACTTGATGTGTGTGGAAGACGACTAGACGACGACGACGCGAAAAATCAAATCAGCTAGGAATAACAATACCTACCTATATGATAGAAATGGCGAATTATGGACGAATATCGAACGAAATTCTAAGCTTTGTGGATGCCGTTTTGATTTTTTTAATAAGTATGGGCTTTCCATAATCATGTTTTTGATATACATAATATTTTGGAAATAATCGCTGTGAAAAAAAAAACTAGTTTGTCTCCCTTAACTTTGAATCATGTGCCTAAAAATACGTCAAAATCAAAGTAAAGCTTAGTTAATAAAAAAAACCTGGAAAACTACCCCTAGAAAACACGTTTCGTCAACCTGTTTTATGAGTTCTTGCAAAAAGTCACAAAAATTCAGGGTATTAAACGCGCGTGAAAACCTCTGAAATTGCATGCCTCTAAGGCTATAGCGACTGCTTACCATCAGGCGAACCGTATACTCGTACTAGTTTGTCACTGACATAGTCTATTTTGCTACGGTAGATAGGTAAGGGGTGCGGTAGGTTTGGGTAGTTACGGAACTAAACACTAAGCAGGGCCCGACATGCTCTTGGTTTCCTGATTAACAAGCGAATTTCGATTATGAAAACCTTTTTTTTGTAAAAATTGCATGTTTTTTCACTGTTTTATAAATTCTCGGTCTCGGTCTCGGTCTCGGCCGAGAATCAAATTGAATCTCGGTCTCGGTCTCGTTCTCGGCCGAGACAAAAATATCGTTTTCGGTCGGACCTTACAATCTTCATTGCTGTTTCATATAATTAACGCCGTGTCTTGCTTCGGCGACGGTCGCGCGACCGTCGCGCGACCGTAGCCGTCGCGTCTCATACTTCCATATCGATAAGGTTTGATTTCGTATGCGTCGCATCGATGTCGCGCGACCATCGCGCGACCGTCGCCCACGCAAGCCACGGCGTTATACTTACCTTACATGATGTCAGAAGTGGGATCCGAACCCACGCCCTCAATTACAATGAACATTTACTGTAAGTACCTATTTAATTAACATTATCATCAGCTTCAAATGTTATTTCATCGGTTATTCGCATCGCGAATGTAATCTGCTAGTCGTCGGTAACGAGCTTAATGATTATTTCACTGAAACTGAATATTAGTACACAATTTCGAATACACGGTTACAATTAGCTATCAAATGACTTCTGTTTCCACCGGCAATACTATTAATAGCTTATTTGATTGAATGTCAGTGACTTGATTTCTCAAAGTCGTTCTGCAGTTATAGTATGAATTTTCTGAGATGAACTTTTCGGTTTTGCCCTAATCTGTTAAACAAAGGCCTTTGTTTCTATTATTCGCGGTGGTTAGCTCCCGTTTCCACAGCACGTGCTAAAGTCTCAGTGTAGTTAAAAAGCAACTATTATGATAGCAATAAGGTTCAAATTTATTAAACAGTTTGCAGTGTGCAGGTAACTTTTTTTGAAGATGACAAAACGTGTTATCTCCGAAAGGGCTTTTTATGGATTTGAACCTTATTGCTATCATAATAGTTACTTTTTAACTACACTGAGACTATAACACGTGCCGTTTAAACGGGAGCTAACAGCAGCGAATAATAGAAACAAAGGCCTTTGTTTAACAGATTAGGGCAAAAGCGAAAAGTGCATCTCAGAAAATTCATACTATATGTAGTTCATTTAAAAAAAAATTAACTATCACGGAATTTTCATGACTTAGGTACAAAAGGGGAACTTGAGCCTTACCTATTATTGATAACCAAATGTTACATGTTTACTTTGAAAATGTTTTAATGTATTTTTTCGATTTGTTAGTACATACCTAAACACAATCAAATTTAAAATCACACATTTATTGTCATTAAAACCTTGGGTTCATTTTTGGCCTAATGTGTACTTTAATTTACCGTATTGGCTTTGCTTAGCATGCGAGGGTTTTCTAAAACATCTATTCCGTGATGTCATAATAGATAAGTCATACATAATTTACCGTTTAAGCTTGGTATAATGATCGACACACTGCGAAAATATAGCAGTGCTGTAAGCCTGCCACTTCTCATCCCTTTGACCGGTCATCTCCAGCACTAGTTCATCCAAGTTTAGCAGGATGAAGGTTATGATCCGCAGCTGTCTGACCGTCTGACCGACCAGCAGGATTATCGTCAGTTGGAAACCTGGGTAAGCTGCGAATCATTTTAATTATTAGTTCTCTGCAGAGGTTGAAATCACTGAGTAGCTTTTTATTGTACCTACTTATAAAGAACATATTGTAGATAACAATATTATTCAAAAGACTTGAAATTAAACAAATTTTGTAAGTGGAATTCAGAGACTGACTGAATTATAAGCTTTTATTTTGGCCGCCGTACAGCAGCCACCAAGTTGACAAAATTGTGAAATTACCAATTACTTAACTATATAAGACTGTGGCGACTAATGTAATTGTCTTTTAAATTGTTCTAATAAGGGTATTGTTAAATCGCATTATTACAAAAGGAAAATAATGGCCTACACTTACCTATGCAACACAAATATCCAGAGTAGGCGTTGAAAATATAAGTTACTATGTAAACGGTGAAATTTTGGAGACTCCAAGGCACCAACATTTCAAACCCTAAAAATATACAGTATGTTACACCTTAAAATAATATGTATTTGAGTTTTTATTTATAACCTTTACAATTTAATATTTTAAATCAATTGTTTCTCAGAAAAGTACCCAAGACTGAAATGCCTCCTATGTTTATTAAATTCTCAATGCAGACTCCAACCGCCGAGGGATTTGACCGAAATAAATTATGAGACACGTGAAAATAATTAAAACAAACGAGCTTACCCAAGAGTCTCAAATCGTCATCTTTCGTCGTAAGCATACTGTACACAGAATCGCTCAGATACAAAGTCGCGCACGCCCAAACGCTAAAAACGTAAGTTTTTAACAAAACCCGTGTTAGTTTAAGTAATTTCTCCTGGGAGTCGACCACCATCCCTTTCAACTCGTTCAGGCGGCCCGCGCGTTCTAATTTCAAAACATATTCAATCAACGGCATTTCCAACATGGCGTCTTTGAACCCCATCTCGTCGAGGAATTCTCTAAACTGCTTGCGGAAAACTAGACAGACGCAGAAGGAGATGAACATGATAAGACCAGTTGTCCAGATGCAGGCGCCTTGGATGCAGACGAGGAGGTCGGACATGTTGCCGACGACGAAGAACGTGGTGAAGACGATGGTCAAGAAGCCTATGATGACGTTGAAGATTTGTAAGGCGAGCCATAGTTTGGAGTCCCAGTTGTTTTTGGCGAAGATTGTTATCCCGGCGACTGAGAGGACGCGGTGGAAAGTTTTGATGGTTTCGTCCATGATGGTGGTTTAAATGACTGGAAAATGTTGTTTGTCTTGCCATTTTAGTAAGGACAGTCGTAGAGAAAAGTATTTACTTAATATAAATAGATTTAGATTCTTGAATGAATTCTATATACCTACTCGTATTAAGTGGGTATTAAGGTACAGCGACACAAATCTCGACTGGGGGGCAATTGTAACTAATCCATTTTTCCATTATTACACTATCAAGTTCACTTCCACGTGTATCCACTGAACACGCGTGTCATATTTAACCAGTGGACACTCTTAATTAATAATGCAAACATTGAAAAACATAGAAAAAAATGGACCAGTTGCATTTGTCCATTATAATGTAGATAGGTAACACTTATAAGAAATTATTTTTTATGACGATATTTAATTTCAAATCCTTTGTATTTTTAAATAGTTTCACTAAACTAAACAATTTTAAACAGCGTTTTAAAAATGTTATTGTTTTACTTTAAAAGGCTTCAGTATACTCTAAAAATAACAGCAAACAATTGACTTAAAAAACGGAGCAAAGTGTTTACAAAATAAACTTTTTTTGAATTATGTTCTAGAGTGTACTCGCCACCCCTCTCATTTAAGGGGTTGTTCTAAAAATTACAATGAGAAAATGTGTGAGAACGTGACAGTTGGTTAAACGGTTTGGTAGAAATCCAAACCTCAGCTATCTACAATAATACATGTTTTTATGAGTGTGATTATTTTTCTTTAGCAATGATTAAAAGATGCAAATATATTTTTATAATACCCTATATAAATAAAAATATTGAAATAATATAGTTTCGTCTGTTGCAAATCCGGCGCCTGTCATTGCGCAGTAGTACAGTCAAGTGCAAAAATACGTATCGATTTTATCCGCTCAAAAATATGTACCGAGACCTTATTCCGCCGACATAAAGTGCTATGGGACATAAGTTGTACGCACCCATATTTTTACACTTGACTGTACTATTTTTATTAACTTCGACGTTAACACGTTTTCGACATGGCACAGACGCAAGGATATAATATAAAAAAAAATCACTCGAAAATTGCTGAATACTCCATACAAATTATACCCCCCCCCCCCATTTCAGGGAAATGGGGAGTCAGAGAGACAACAAGTAGCCTATGTCACTGTCCTTTCAACTATCTCCACTCGATATCAATTCGTCGCTCCGTTTTGTCGTGAAAGACGGACAAACAAACAGACAACACACACTTTCCCAATTCTAATATTAGTATGGATTATTACGCGAAACCCAAAACCTCTAAATTGGTAGGCAGAGCAATAACAACTGAGCTTAGACGTCATGAAAAATTAACATTGAATAGCTAGTTTGCCTTTCTGACTACCAACTGCCATGACACAAAGTAGATTTTTAAATTGCTCGGGTGACACCTCTTTGATATATTTGATTTGATGTGACAAGAAACAGTCTGATATCTTCTCATTTGCTTTGACGTTCTTAGTACTTTTATTAAATATACAACCACAGTAATTTTGTTTCCATTAAACCTATTTCATTTCATGTTCATAATTATCAAAGTTTAAAATCAAAAGTCTGACAGGATACGACAAAAAAAGTCTAGTAGGTACTAGATTATTATTTATCGTATGGCATAGTTATATAGTTTCTCTACTTTTAAATGTTTAAAAAGTCAGACTGCAGATATTCGATTGCAGTCGTCGACAGGTCTTAAGATCTGCCAATTCTCCGCTAAATTTGGTGATGGGACACTCAAAGACAATGTGGTGTACTGTCTGATCCGGGTCGCCACATTGGCATTCCGATGACTTGCGCCACCCCCATTTACACCACAGTGATGCGCAGTTACCGACGCCTGTCCTAATTTGATTCAACCGACACCAAAGTCGTCGAGGTTCCTCAAATCCCACTGGCCGGATCCCAGCTTGTAGCTCATAAAAAGGTCCGTAGGCATAGACCTCGAGTCCCATTCTGCTGTCCATGCCTGTAATGTGTTATTTTGTGGGTCGAGCAAATGGTATTAGGTACTAGATAACCTAGGCCTACGCTATGGATATTGGCGCTGGTGTGGCTGAAGACCTCAAACGTTGCAAGTATGTTACTACGTAAACGTTGTAAGTGTGAAACCCTGGGGCCATGACAGCCTAGTACGCGTCGCCTCTATGAGGAGCTGTCTAAGCGCCTCATAGATGTTTCTGGTGACCAGAGCGCTGGCCAATAATATCGCTCAGGGGATCAGTATTGCTATCCAGAGGGGCAATGCGGCCAGCCGACACCTTACCTGAGGACGAAGACTTAAGTCAAATATTTTTTTTGCAAGATTTTAAATTATCTAATAAGAACTGGTTAATATGAAATAATTATTTTGCTCAAGTCTCTAAAATTTTTTGACTATGCGAAATAATGCATAAACATGCCATGTCACAAAAACGAACAAATTACATCTTGACATCGTTCTATTACAATTTAAAATACCAAATACCTACATTAAAATATTACAACAAGTAATATTCTAAAATATTGGAAACCTTTCGGTATTTTCGGGGCCGAAACAAGAAAAATATCAAACGATAATAATTATACCCCCAGGGATCGGCGGAGGGCTAATTAAAATACCCATATTCTTTTATCTTATATTAATAAAACAAAACCCTTATTAAAAACGTAAAGGAATCTCTGAATTTCCCTATTAAGTAAGCTACAGCAGAAAACGAAAAAAAAAACAATACGTTTTCTTTATTACATTTTTAAGGTTTTTCTAGACTATACTTGTGTTTAATAGTACATTGTGCAACAAGGGGAGGAAGTTGAATATTACTAACGAGAGTAAGTTAAATCGCGACGGCTTACCGGAGCGATTTAAAGACTCGAGTTAGTAATATTCATACTCCCCGAGTTACACACAATAATTTTTCATCACACTCACAATGTAAAAATATGTAAATAGATGTAAAAAAAAGTTAAGCACGGTACAAGAAATTTAATTATTCCCTTGGGAGAACGATTTTTCTATAACTCACGCTTCGCTTGCGTGAAATAGCACATTTAAGGTCGGTGTGATGAAAAAAATATTACTTACTCGTATCTAACGATACTGTACAAAAAAGTGCGTTGCGTAATATTTAGATTTAGGCTCCTACTAACCCTAAGTTAATTGTCATTTTCATCCATGTTTGTACTAACAAAATATGTGTCAGAGGTTAAACAAAATAATAATAATAGTAACCGCACATGCCAATATTGATACCCGATTAAGCGAAAGATTCCAATATTGATCCGCGAGTGTAGCGAGTGGTTCAAAAACTGGTATCTTGAACGTTGCAAGGGTTCAAAGTGAAACACACATTTTTCACGACAACAAAACGGGGAAAATATTAACTGCAGAACATTAAACTAAGTCAAGTTCGGCAATATAATAAAAAATTAAGATTCAAAATCATTAAACGTCAATTTTTGAAACCAGCTTTGGGCAACAAGTTAAAATTTGTATGAAATTACTGAATGTACCCCTAATTTCAAAAAGGGCGCTCTTTACTTGGAAGCAATGAAACCAACACTAACATTCACAAATAAAGCCAAAATTTATTAAAAATAAAGTTCAACACTTATATACAAACACGGTAAGAATTTCGTTAGCTAGTTTACGGCCGGTACAGCGACATCTAGCGAGACATTGGGTAAACTGTTTACTATGAGCCTACGGACGGACGCGAACATGCCGCCCACCAAGAACAACAGTTCTTAACATAAGTTAACATTACAATAAACTTAAATATAATAACGTTGTGACGTACATGAGTATTGCGTTCTATATATACACATGCATGCATTTGAATGCACGTACACAACAAAGCAAATTTAATTAGTTAATGGCAAAACACAAATTCTTGATGTGGGTCTTTTTATGAGATTATTTTTACATCTTAAGGTAACAACTCGCGTTACCTTGTCCAAACCTGGATGTGTTTCAACCACTTGACCGAGGAGCCATCTGGTAGGTGGCAAATCAGGCTCTTTTACCAGAACTACATCGCCTATCTTGGGTTCCGGAGTTTGTTGAGTCCACTTATGTCTTTGAAGGAACTGATTTAAGTATTCCTGGGACCAGCGCCGCCAGAAATCCTGCATCATGCGTTGACATAATTGCCATCTACGTAGTGGCGAAATTGGCACTTGATCATAACACTGATCCGGTGCTACAACCAGTGATTCTCCCACTAAAAAATGACCCGGTGTCAATGGAAGAGATTCTCCATTGTCATCAATGCGCCACAGCGGCCTTGAATTCATGCACGCCTCGATTTGAGATAGAACAGTACTTATCTCTTCGAATGTAAGTGTGGCATTCCCAATCACACGTTTCAGATGAAATTTACAGGACTTTATCCCTGCTTCCCAAAGACCCCCAAAGTTCGGAGCGTAAGGAGGTATAAAATGCCATTGGGTTCCGTTGGATGCCATCCAGTCAGCCAGCTCGGGAATCAAGCTTGACTTTTCCGCATTGAAGAGATATTGAAGTTCTTTCGCCGCACCCACGAAATTAGACCCATTATCACTGTAGAGGTCACTACAATAACCTCGCCTCGCGACAAACCTTTTAAAGGCAGCGAGAAACCCTGCAGTTGATAGTTCACTCACTGCTTCTATATGAACGGCTTTGGTGGCCATGCATACAAAAAGGCAAATATACCCTTTGTATGACTTGTTGCCTCTACCCTTGGAGACACGTATATTGATGGGCCCAGCATAATCTACCCCGCTGCGTAGAAATGGCCTTGTTACATTAACCCTGGGTGAGGGTAACTGCCCCATCAATTGGTTCCGAATGTTGGCTGCGTTACGAACACAAGGAATACATTTCCTTACGTGGTTTTTAACCAAGTTCTTAAGACCTGGTATACAGAACTTAGCCCTAATATAATTAACCATCAGAGGCGCTCCTCCATGTAAAGTTTTAACATGCGCATCTTGAAGAATAAGCGATGTCAACCACGCTGACTTCGGTAACAACATTGGGTGCTTTTGATCGTATGTCATGTCTGCACTCTGGAGCCGCCCACCAACACGGATTATTTCCAAATCGTCGAGAAAGGGAGTGAATGAGGTAAGTGGACTTTTCTTCTTTAGCCTACCTTTCTTAATTTCTTCGATTTCTTCCGAGTATGCTTGTTGCTGATTCTTTTTCACCATGATTGCTAAAGCTTCCTCTATTTCACTCTTCAAAAGGTAAGTATGACTTTTTCTTTTATTTTTCAGGAATCTTCTGCAGTATGCAACAACTCTCAACAACTTAGTGAGTGAAGAATACTTCGACCATAAAGGATCTTCACTGTCTGACGAGGTTATCACAGTTTCAAGGTGAGTATGTACTTTCCTTTCCTCTAGCCGAGTACTTACTGACTTTGAAGCTTTGTAATTGATCACGTCTTGTTTTAGCCAAGCCGGTCCGTTTAGCCAAAGTTCAAAGTTTCCTAACTCAGATGCAGAAATCCCTCTTGATGCAGAATCGGCTGGATTTTGCTCTGATCTCACGTGCGACCATTGACTCCGAGAAGTAGCTGTTAAGATCTCCGAGCATCTATTTCCTATAAAAGTCTTCCATCTGCTTGGATGACTGCTTAACCATGCCAGTACTACTTCAGAGTCTGTCCACGCGTGTATATTTGTTTTGTCTACTTCTAACACGTCAGAAACTTCAACCAACAGCTTTGCTAGTAAGACTGCTCCGCATAATTCCAACCGAGGAATCGAAATTTGTTTGATTGGTGAGACCTTTGTTTTGCATGATACCAAACTGACATGTATCAACCCTTCTGCGTCAATAACACGTAAATACACCACAGCGGCATATGCAGCGTTTGACGCGTCACTGAAACCATGCAGTTCAACTAAAGCTGCGTCAGCACTGTGATTTGTCCAACGTGGAAGTCTAAATTTGGTAAGTTGTGATAAGCTTTCCCTATAGCTTAACCATTCTTCCAGCAATGGGGAAGGCAGCTCTTGATCCCATTCGATACCCGCCAACCACAGCTTCTGAATGAACATTTTCGCTGTCACTATGCTAGGAGCTATCCACCCTAGAGGATCATATAGCTTCGCGATGTCTGATGTAACTTTTCTTTTAGTTACAGGTGCTGTTGGAGAAGGTAACTGGACCGTATAAGCAAATTGATCCCGACTTCGATCCCAGGTAAGTCCTAAGATTTTATTTACTTCTTCTTGCTTTATCTCTATCTTCTTATGCTCTTCTTTCCTTGCTATACTTTCTTGGATTTCTTCTAGCATAGCTTTGCTATTGCTTGACCATTTTTGAAGCTCAAAGCCTCCTTTGCTCAATATTGTCTTCATTTGGTGATAGATCTCTATTGCCTCTTGCTCGGACTCGCAACCTGACATCAGGTCGTCCATATAAAAATCCTTGCGTATTCTACTAGCTGCAAGCGGGAAGTCTGCACCCTCATCTAAGGCTACTTGAATCAATGTTTTGACAGCTAAGTATGGAGCTGATGAGACCCCAAACGTAACTCGATTTAACTTGTACTCTTTTACAGATTCCTTATTGTTTTCTCTCCACAAGATGCGTTGGTACTTAGTGTCCCTGTTGTCCACTAATACTTGCCTGTACATCTTGACGATGTCGGCAATGAAAACAATTGGATGCATCCGCCAACGCATGATTAAGTGCCTCAACTCTGGCTGCAATGTAGGGCCAACCATAAGGTCGTTGTTTAAGGACACCCCGTTTGTGCCCTTGCATGAAGCATCGAAGACAATGCGCACCTTAGTAGTTTCCCGTTCGTCCCGTACAACAGCATGGTAAGGTAAGTATAACCCCTTTTCTTTAGATTCTTGTTCTGTCAAAGGTTCCATGTGATTTAAGTCCCTATATTCATGGAACACCTTTGTGTATTCTGTTTCCAGACGCTCGTCGTTTTGAAGCCGCCTTTCCAGAGAGTGAAACCTACGCAACGCAATCTCTATGGACCCACCATCTACACAAGTCGGTTGCTGATCCCTGAACGGTAATCTAACAACGTATCTGCCCGCCTCATCTCGTGTAGTTGTTGCTTCATATATTTCCTCACATCTTTGTTCTTCAGGTGTCAAGATTCGTTGTTTGTTGCTAGGTTCTGACTCAAGTTCCCAAAAAGACCTCAGCAACTGATCCACCTGTGTGTGCAAGCTCACTAGCTTGCATGAGACGTTCGCCTGTAAACCTGTTTCTCCACATAAAATCCACCCCAATGACGTCTTTTGTGCCACTGTAGTCTCTTGGGGAGATTTGAATAAACCTGGTTGGATGATCCGTGCATAGACCTTTGCTCCTAACAGCATGTCTATTTTATTTGGCGTGTGATATTCAGGGTCTGCTAGCTCAACGGTTTGTAACTCAGGCCAGGATGTAATGGACACCTTTGCTGAGGGTTGATTAGATGTAACCTTGTCAACCACAAATGCCTACCTCAATGGAACTGTTGGTGTCAGACCGTGATGAAATCGTTATTTGAACGATAGACTTCAAAACTGTAATCAGCTGCCCTCGTAATCCTGTCACTGAAACCTTAGCTGGGGTTTGCTTTAACCCAAGCAACTGAACAGTAGCTGACGATACAAATGAAACTTCGGAACCCGGATCTATCAGGGCCCTTATTAGATGACTCTCCTCCTTCTCCCACGCTCTGGCTCTTACAACCGCGGTAGCCAATAACCCGTGCTGTGATACTTCATTCACGAAGTGATTTGAAACGCTGGTCCCCGGTGTAGGTTCTATCGTTGACACATTCTGTGTATGAACTTGTGCCACAGTTTGACCAGACGCCGTCTCTTTTCCCTCATTGGCTTGTGAATCCCCTTTTTGATGTAAAAGCGAGTGATGTCTCCTGTTACAGATTTGACAATTTGTTGTAACTTTGCAGTGCCTGGCGGAGTGATTCTGGCCTAAACAGTTGAAACACATACCACTTGTTTGAACAAAATTACGCTTGACCTCAACATCCAAAGCATTAAAATCTTTACAATGTATTATTCTATGTTCACCTTTACAATAACTACAAGATACATTGCTAGCGACGTGCATGGTACTAACTCTTTGCCCCTGATTACCCTTGACCTGACTAAAATTCCCCTTATAGTTATTATTAACAAACTTAGGTTTATGGGCGAATCCCGGTTTAGGTTCCAAAAATTCTAAAGAATGATACCTCGTTTGCAAAAAGTCTTTAAATTGGTCCAGTGACGGTAACTGTTCAGATAGAGACACAAATTCGCTCACCTTACATTCCCAAATCTTCCTACTTTCTGGATCCAATTTATGACTAACAATGTAAATTATAATGATATCCCAAGTACTTGTGTTTATTTTGAGACTAGATAAAGCATTTAATGTTTCTGTAGTACAGTCTAACAATTGTTTGATATCAGTGGCAGACTCAGTCAGAAGAGTTTTTTGTGCAAAAAATCTTTTTAAAATACAATTTGCTAAATATTGTTTATTATTATAGCGACTCTCTAACTGGGTCCAACACTGCACATAGCTCTCACTAGAAATAGGTATATGCCTAAGAAGCTGCTCCGCCTCGCCTGACAAATGCGCCTTGAGATAGTGAAGCTTCTGAATATCGTCTATGTCCTTGTTTTTGTGGATGAGAGAAATAAACAAATCTCGGAATCCCGTCCATTCCTCGTATTTTCCCGAAAATGTTGGTATAGTGATCTTTGGAAGCTTCACGTGACTTGATTTTGAAGTGGACGTATTTGGCAACATGGGACTAGCATTGCTGGGTATTGCCTTTAGCTTGCTCAAAACGTTCTTCAGTTCGCATTTATAATCCATGTATAACTCGTTGGTCGCCTCATACACGTCGTTCTTCATATATGCAGTGTTTTTCAACAATTCTTGCTCTGGTAACATCAGGATCTGCATATGCATACGCGAAAACTGTTCCCATAATGTTTCCAAGCTTTCCAGTCTAGTTTCGACGTATGCGACGGTAATCCGCTCCTTCGGAGATTTTTTATAATTGCTATACGCCTTAGTAATATGAACGTTTTGATCCGTTTGAAAGTTGATACTTGTATCCAACTTACTCATCTTGAAAAATTACAAGTCCCAGCAAAATCTGTTCAAAATTTTCTAAGTCCCAATCCTCTCGTAAATCTGCTAAGTCCTTATAGGTATAGAATCTTCAAAAAAATCGCAAGTGTTTTTTTTCCTCAAAATTTTCCAAGTGTTTCGTCGTTTTAACTTCGCTATAAAATCGGGCATAGGTTCCCCGTCGGATCACTTTTTCTTAAATTATTCTAAGTGTTTAACACTTTGAAATTGTCTTCTGTCCATGAATTTTTCTAAGTCCAAATTTGACACTTGACAGTTGTATTGTTTTGACAGGTGACAGTTCCAATTAGTGACACTTTGCACAGATAAACACATAAATGTACTCACAGTTTTTAATCTTCTTACGAGTACACTTCACTAGTACTCTGAACCTCAGTTTGAATCTTCCCGCCAAGTTGATCACCGTGACGTCACCCAAGGTCACGGCGCTGCTGACTCCGTCGACTGCTCCAATCCGCTGCCGCCCTCGGAGACTGCACCCTCGACAACAATCCGTTGCCACTTGGTACAGGAAAGCACTACTAAAACTTAAGGCCCACAGTACATCCCGGTTCGTAAAGGACCAATGAATGTACCCCTAATTTCAAAAAGGGCGCTCTTTACTTGGAAGCAATGAAACCAACACTAACATTCACAAATAAAGCCAAAATTTATTAAAAATAAAGTTCAACACTTATATACAAACACGGTAAGAATTTCGTTAGCTAGTTTACGGCCGGTACAGCGACATCTAGCGAGACATTGGGTAAACTGTTTACTATGAGCCTACGGACGGACGCGAACAATTACATTACATTCTTGGTACAATGCAACTTTTTCATATGTTTTGGGTTAATCAAGAACGCCTTTACCAGTTGATGTGGTGAACAATATCCGCCTTGAGCGTCTTTGAGCTTCACTGTTATCTTTGATTCACTAAGAACAAATTAAATTACTTTCATAGAAAATATTTTAACTTGTTATTTTAAGTAGTAACACTACTATTATGTTCTAAACATTAAATAAATGTCATATACAAAGAAAAAATGACCAAAGCCTCCAGTGCTCCGAGCTGGAATCGAACCAGCGTACTCCGCTTACCGGGCGAATGCCAGAACCACTCGGCTATCGGTCCACGAAAGCAAGGGTCGAAATTTCTAAGTATATGACATTTCCGAAGGCTCGTGGCCCGATAGCCGAGTGGTTCTGGCATTCGCCCGGTAAGCGGAGTACGCTGGTTCGATTCCAGCTCGGAGCACTGGAGGCTTTGGTCATTTTTTCTTTGTATATGACATTTATTTAATGTTCATCTCTAAATTCTTTGCAAATACAGCGAAACAAACCAAAAATCCACAATGTAATAAAACGCTGTGTCATAAGACTTCTTTTTAAAAATCTCATTAAGTTTTCAAGTATTCCAGTCTATAAAATCGCCGTCTCGGCTCCGAGCCAAGATGGTTAAAAAATAAGACGGATTCGAAAAAAGAATTAACTCAAACCATCTAGAGCTGAAACAATATTTTTACTTTGCAACATCTTCTACCCTCCTGCTGCGAGAGTACTGCAATACGGTATCAAGTTGACATTACAAACAATACAACGTCTTTGGAACGATCTCCCTCTCGCAATACGACAAGCACAGAGCAAGTTTTCCTTCAAACGTCAATTACGTAAACACTTCTCGCAGGTACACCAACGTTGTTAGACAGTAATGGTTAAATGGGTACTATATATATGTATATATATGTATATTATATATTTTAGTTAGTTTATGTATGTATATGATTGTACTTATTTATGTATGTATATTGATGATGCATATAGTATTTAGATAGTGACTTATATCTATTTAAATTTCTGTTTTATTTTCCGCACCAATTGTAAGTTTCTGTTTGGTCCAATGGTTGACTGGTAGAGAATGCCTTAAGGCATTAAGTTCGCCATTTGTACTTTATGTTGTGCAATAAAGGTTAAATAAATAAATAAATAAATAAATAATACAATACAAATTCAGTTTATTGCACAGCTTCAAAAATCTAATGTACATAGGAACACACATATTACAATAAATATTACAGAGGTAAACAACAGGCGGGTTTTCGCCCGCCGCGTCTGTCTGTGTGTCTGTGTGTGTGTGTGTGTGTGTGTGTGGGTGTTCGCGATAAACTTAAAAACTACAGAACGGATTTTCATGCGGTTTTCACCTATATGGTGTATACTTTGTTAAGGTTATGACCTTTTTTATTTTTTATTTACTATGCAAAGACGTCTGCAAGCGATTCTACATATTTATAAATTAAACGAAACAAAAAAAAATGACACCTATACCTATGCAATGTTCAAAGGCGAAATTAAACTACTAAATTATGTTTTCCTAATTATGTTCAAAATTGCATTTGCAAATTCTCCTAATTGGATATGTTCGAAATTACGTTTCCAAATTCGAAGAATTTCGTTTGTTCCAATTTAATCGTCACTACTTAATTTAATGAAATTTATGTTTTTGATGGGATAACACTTACCGAAGTAGTGATGATATTTTATGTTGTTGTAAATAAATTTCAGGACGGAAAATTGAACTTGACATCCATTTAGATTTCACTTTGAAGTCAACAACCAAGGCATATTATAGGTATAATATTATTGAACTTGGCTCTCGTTTCACATTTATGTTTTTGATGGGATATCATTACTTTTTGTAGATAAATTATATGCGCTAAATATCGAAACAATAATTAATTCTAAATCCCAGTTAATAACGTAATAAATACAAAAGTCGATTAGGTATACTCTTAGTTGAGTACTAACGCGGGAATATTAGGGTTAAAAAAATATCAAATTTTACCATTTTTTCTGATTTTCCCCCGTGTTTTTACCTAATTACCTATCTGCATGCCAAATTTGAACTTTCTAGGTCATCTGGAACTGGGTTAGAATTTATGTCTATAGGTATATATATATATATATGATAAAAATGACGATATTAGGACGATATTATCTAAATAACCGTTTGAGACGTGTTTATGAAATTTAGAGCACATATATATCTTGCAAGTTTAAATATATGAGCCAAATTTGACACGTTTATGTAAAATAGTTTTTGAGTTATGAGGGGGTCAAAAGTGGCTCCAAATGGTTCGTGTAACACACACGATGCTGCTCGCCAGTTCTGTTACTTGAACTTGGCTTGACACGCTACCGCGTGTCTAGGTAAAACGTATAAAATAAAAAGCAGGTACATTTTTCCGGTATTGACGCAATTCTTTAAGCTTTATTAAATATGAGACGATTAAAAATCAACACAAACATCAACATTCAGTTTTATTTACTTGTAAAATTTTAATCTAAGTGTTTTTAGTATGTTTTAAAGACTGTTTGTATACCTACCAAAGTACCTACTTATAACATCGTGCTACCTATTTAATAAAATTCCTGAATTATAAGTTTCAAACATCAAGTTTTTCACCTCCGACTTAGCATAACTTAGCGCAAATTCACAACAAAACATTTTTCGAAACAAGAGAAAGAATCTATAAATAAAATATCGTCGTGTTTTCTTTCAAGTGACATTTTAGGCGTTCGAGAGGTTTCAAAACAAAAGCAATTCGTTCCCCCCCGCACGGCGACGGAAAGCAGAAAAAACTGGATGGTGTAGCAAGCCCTAAATCATTTTCGCGCATGTTGAATATTAATAATGTGGGCTACATCGAGAAAGAGGGGAGCGATGTGTGGTATCGGTGGGCTATCTACAAAGTTGGAAGATATTTCTATCTCTGATTAACTGATTCGTTACGTGTTACATTTTCGCTGTGGCGGCGAACAACTTATGTCGGTTTTAAAATGGCATGTCGTCTCATACGTCACACGCCTCTCGTGGTATCCGCTCAGAAACGGGTAAATATCAAGTATATGAATCATGAAATAAATCAAGTTGGTATTACCCATTTATAGGAATTTTAGATTTGTCACATAACTATAATATTTTTTAAGCACTTCATTGCGTGACCTAAGTTAAAACTTCTTATTTCAGTTTTCTTCCGTATTTTTGCGTTCTAACGTCTTTTAATAATAGGGATGACGACTTAAATAAAAAATGGCATTCTGTTTAGTCCGTCAGTTAGATCGTCCAAAAATACTGAACACATATTTTTCGCGTTTTCTAATTAATGAAAAAATACAAAGATATATAGAGCATCAAAGTTCCGAAGTGGGGGCTTGTGACGTCACTTCTAAGTAAAATTTGTACTAGGCGTGATATCACGCGAAACTTCAACGCACTGTACCGTCGTCATATTCAGTTTATGAGAAAAAAAGAAGAAATACGTGTCTAATATTCTTTGATAATCTAACTGACGGACTAATTAGTTTTTTTTAGTCGTCTCGCCTATTCTAGTAAGACTGTTTTTACGAGAGTTATAGATTAGAGTGAGTATTATAGTACACATCCCAACTTTTAATAACGGAACCGAATAATAAATTAAGAAAAACTGACATAAGTATAATTACAGGAACCAACAAAATCTTAAGTCAAATCTATTCACATGATCTAATGCGTTTACATAGGCCTTCCCTATATATTCATTAGACAAAATCTCACTTTGCTACGCGAGTATCGCTAGATAGTTTCGAGTGATACCAGAATAGGGAACACTCAAAGAACACAAATGATTTATCGTGTTTGCCTGTGCTTGTCTCTGGCTGATATCGAGATTTCTTCCCCAAAACATCGATATAGCAATACTAGCTTTTGCCAATGACTTCGTCTGCGTGTAATAAATAATAGGAATAGCGCCTGATGAAAAAATACAAGCAATGATAATTAAAAGTGAGTTTTAAGCTTTTGCTCACATGAATTATCAGGCGCTGGATTAGTCATTTTACTGTAAAAGTGAAAGTTATGTTATAAATACTGTCTTAACACCTTTGCTGCGGCAATTAACGTAACTCGTAATTAACCATACTTCGTAAGAGATCTAATGACCACCTACCGCAGTGAACGTGTTAAAGGATGATTCCCAGGTAAAAACTATGTTATTTGACTTTGGCCGCGACTAGATATCTACCAAATTTAAACTTAATCGGGTTAGTGCTATAGGCGTGATGAGGTAACACACACACAGACAGACTCTCTTTCGTATTTATTATATAAGTAGAAAGTAAATATAGATGGCATGGATATACTGCACTCTGTATAGACTCGGAATTGTGTGAAAGACAACAATGGTGTGAATGTTTTGGCAAAACATAAAGCGTGATATTGTTATTTTGCGCCTAATGATTATGTATTGTGGTGAGTAATAGAAGGGATTTGTTCGTGTTATTTGAAGTATTTTTTTTGCTTGCGGTATGAAACTATTCCATACATATAAACATACTTACTGTAAGACTGATTATGGAGCTGTAATAAGTTCTTTTGGTATTATATCCTGTGTTTTATAGGTTATCATGTATCCTGGACCTTCCCTTCCTTTCTCCACTCATCACGGTTTCAAGCCCCGCCTCTCGCCAGTCACTGCAGAATAAAAAACATTCAGTCGTTACTTTGGTCCACCGTACCTGGTGCTATCATCTTTTTGGTTAGGATTGTGAATTTTCATATTATTTATATTTACAGCGCTATATTATTTGGCGAGTTGAAAGCAAGTCGCAGCATGTACACCGTGAGTGTGCAGGGACTTTGCCGTGAGTATGCAATGTTATCGCTTCAAACGCGCAAGGAGTTAGCTGCAAATGTGCAACGAACTCGCTCGAAATTACTGGTAGAACTGCTAGTTGAATTCGCTTAAATCATTTTTTATGATTGCTGCTTTAAGAGTTGCATCAAATCGTCTGTCACCGAATTACCGTTCGCAAAATGTTATATATGGGAATTTAGACTTCTGCTCCGTGACGTTGATAAGTCTATTAACTGTGGCTGATGCAACTGGCCCTTAGTATTATAAAAACAGTCTACAATAGCCTAGAATAACTTTAGCATTCACTCTAAGCACAATTCTATCCCCAGCGGCACTGCCAACCCTAGGTAACTTAGAATCGGACCACAAAAGCCCTAACTCAATTCTCTAGTTTACTGCCACGGCTGGCTCATTCACAAGTTAGTGCTCAGACTAAATAAGATTGAGCTAGATAAATACTAGCATAAAATTGCGATATTGAAGTTTCGGTACTTGAAATACAGCAAGCAATTTCATGTGATGTATTTTGAAAAGAAGACGTTGTGAATATACCTCGCACTCGCAAATGAACTGGCATTTATGAAGTAGCCGAAATGATAAGAAAACATAAACGATAGGGCTGAGTTAAAAATGGTGGCTGGTGGCAGGGTGGCCCGCCAGATAGCCTGGAGAGAATAATTATGACGGGCAAAGTTGAAGACACGAGACCTCAGGCTCCTCCCCCTACTAGATGGTGTGCTCAAATTACTGCATCCATGCGATTAAAACTGCACGAGGCCATGCGCTTGGCGAGGAACAGACGCCTATGGAGGGACCCAGTCTTCAACAGAATGACATGATGTCACGATCCTCAGCATTGAGGGAACGACTAAAGAAGGAAGGTATTATACCACCACAAGTAAGGGTACATGTAATTTTGTCGAGCATGTAAAAACTTCTCAATAGGTAGTATTCACTAAAATATCTGTAACTATTAAATGTCGAAAGTAGTTTATGTATACAACTGAATCTAAAATACTTGGTTCATTTTAAAGCACAAGGATAGCCGAATTTCCTCGCTGTATCAGGTATTCACAATTAGAGGTCACAGTTTCATATAACAAAAAGGCCGGTATCGTTAAAAATAAAGATAAGATTATTTTTTCAAGTAGGCTTCTTACAAATGCGCTTATGAACCTTAAATAAATATTTTTGGTGAACTAGTTATTTGAGGGAAAGTTTGCGTTCGCGTGGGCGTCCCAGATATCGCTGGTGCGAGGAAGCCCTGAAAGACCTCGGTGTACCCAACTGGCGTGAAGTGGCGCAGGATAGGGCAGCGTGGCGATCTCTTGTGTCGGAGGTCAAGATTCTTTTTGGGTCACTGAGCCAGTGAAGTAAGTAAGTTATCTGTGTGCGTAGCCGAATGCAAAAACGCTCTTGATAGAATCTCTTTCGTAGCTATCTATTTCTATCGCTCTTGCGTATTATCGCGCTGACTACATTTCGGCGGCGTTTCGGTGGCGTTTCGCGTCTCATAAATGCCATTTGGCTACGCGGCCTGAGGGCCTAAGTTCTCTTGGCACTCAATTACTGAGCAGAGAATTGTCTCTCCAAAAAAAACGTATTTATCTATGGACTCTATACAAAATTAGCATTTGAAGCAACTTGTACATAGGTATGTATTTTGGTTACCAATTTGTGTATAAGTATAAATATTACAAGCCGGTAAGGAATTATTGTTGCGGTAGGTAGCTGTTATTGCATTGCGGCGGTGCGCTTGTGCTGAACTTTCTATATAGAGTGAAACCTTAGAAAATGGGACCTGGTTAACAATTTTTTATAGTATTCATTTTTCAACATATTTGATAACACATTTCAAAAATCGAGTTAGGTACAAGGATAAGTGATATCCGGCTGTCCAGGATGGAAACAAAATGGCGGCCAATTAAGAGAAATGCAAGGATGATTTTAATACTAATGTTTATTGTGAGGCTGTCGAAAATTAAGAGAGTGTCCCTATGTACAATACTTCTTATATAGCTACTGAACAGCGCCGCACTCGGTATAACTATGAACTAAACTTAAGGCTAAGCTATTGATTACATAATTAAATACATATGCATTTCGGTAGATGTCACTTTTACTCCCTAGTAATATAGCGACATCTATTTGGTCCATAACTAATTAATGATTTGTGTTAGTTCTAGATGTTTCGCCCAGGTGGCGTATAAAGCGTCGGGAAAATAGGCAGGTATCGCTTTCTACCTGTTAGATACGTAGGTGGACACAAGTGAAACAACCGGTAGCTAGTTATGCACTGGTTTATTGGCGTACAGGTATCGTGGTGGGCGCAGCCACACACACACATGCAAGCGTACGTTAGTCGCATACTGAACATCCCTCCACCTATTACAGTATTAATCTTTAACCTAATTGTAATGCTAAAGCCTAAAAGTATTTTTTATAATTTACTCTGGGACGGGGACGCATCACTCTCCGTGCCTTGCCTGTTGGCGGTTCATCATCTGATTCTGATTCTGACTCTGCCTCATGAAACTCTTCCTCCGCTTCCTCGTCTTCGTCGTACTCTTCCTCCTCCATGGGGTGAGTACGGTCTGATGCATTCTGGTCGGGCGGTGGCAACATCAACGATTGCGACTGCGTTGGCGGCGGCGGCGGCGGCGGCGGCGGCGACCGCGATGGCGGCGATGGCGGCGACCGCGATGGCGGCGATGGCGGCGGCGGCGGCGATGGCGGCGGCGGCGGCGATGGCGGCGGCGGCGGCGATGGCGGCGACCGCGATGGCGGCGGCAGCGGCGGCGGCGGCGGCGGCGGCGGCGGCGGCGGCGGCGGCGGCGGCGGCGGCGACGGCGGCGCATGTACTGGTGTCGGCGTAGACGTCGAGGCAGGTGAGTGTGTAAGTTTATCGTGATCGTCGTAGTCCCATACATTAGCATCTCCTATATGACCCTTATACAATGCTAATTGGTTTATGTGTTTGCGATAACATATTTGAGAATCCCAGTCAGTTTTTGTACCGTTCCTTTACACCACATGATTTTATCATTGTTTACATTTTTTGTATATAGTACAAATGAGCCAATTGCGAATTTTTTACGGTTAGATACATTAGTATTGTCCTGTGAGCACTGAACATTGGCATTATCAGACAGTGGAGCCGCGGACGAGGGCGGCGGTGAGGGTGGGGATAAGAGGTCTATACGTGACCTCATTTTACGTCCATAGACTAATTGCGCGGGAGAAAACCCAGTGGTAGTATGTTTCGAATTACGGTAATCAAACAAATACTTTAAAAGTGCTAATTTTGCTTGTTTGACATTAGTACTTGTCATAAGACTAGACCGTATACCCCGTTTTACGACCTTTATATATGACTCAGCCATACCATTACTCGCTGGATGGTATGGTGGTGACGTCATATGCTTTATGCCATTAAGTTTGCAAAAAGCTTGAAATTCTTGTGAACAAAAAGCTGTGCCATTATCCGTTACCAAAGTTAGCGGTATACCGAACCTTGACATAAATTCGTACATTTTTTCAATCGTGGCAGTGGATGTAGTTGTGTTAGACATATCATAAACTTCTGGCCACTTAGAAAACGCATCCACCAGCACTAGGTACATTCGACCATTTATCGGGCCCAGGAAGTCGGCGTGAACACGACTGCAAGCTTCCTTAGGCGGGGCCCAGGGCGCGGGCTCGGCTCGGGCTGGCGCTGGTCGCATTTGTATACAAATATCGCAAGACCCTATCATTCGTTCAACAGCTTCATCAACGCCCGGGAACCAAAATCTAGACCTAACTTCGGCCTTAGTCTTCACTATACCTAGATGAGATTTATGGAGCTCTGATAATACTTTTCCACGTAACGTCTCTGGAATTACAACCTTATGGCCCCTCATAATGCATCCATTTTCATACGACAGCTGCGTTCGACATAAGTGATAAGGCTTAATTTGTAAATCGTTAACTTTGTTTGGCCATCCCTCCATTATATATTTACGTACTTTAACTAAAATAACGTCATTACCGGTTTCTTTGCAAACGTCCGTGAAGGTGACAGGCAGACTACCACTGATAACGAAATGCACGTAAGCGGCTCGATCGCACGGTTCCGCGCCGTCAGCACATACCTGCGGAGCGGCCGCGCCCGCGCCCGCGCGCCCGCGCGCTCGCCCGTTAGGGCCTGTGCAGGTGTCGGCGCCGGCGCCGGAGGCTGGCGCGCGACAAAAAATCAGCGCTGTTGTCAGCACTTCGCACATATTCAATACTATAATTATACGCGCTTAAAAATATTGCGTATCTTTGAAGTCGATTTGCTGTCACCTCTGGAATACCCTTATAAGGTCCAAAAATCGATATAAGGGGTTTGTGGTCCGTGCGGAGGACGAACGGCTCTGATCTTCCATACAAATATTGGTGGAAGCGACGCACACCAAAAATAATAGCAGTAGCTTCTTTTTGGAGCTGAGAATAACGCGTTTCGGCAATCGACAATGTCCTCGAGGCAAAAGAAATCGGCCTCTCGACTCGAGGCCTCCGGGGTCAAGTTGAGATAAAATCGCGCCAAGACCCCGGGGTCCTGCATCGACAGTCAAAGATAGCTTGGCCCCCGGATTAAAGTGAGCTAAAACCCGATCTGATGCTATATTTTTTTTAATACTTATATAAGCGTTGTGATGTGCATCCTCCCACTGCCATTTAGACCCCTTTTTTAAAAGGTCATAAAGCGGACCCAGGATTGACGATGCATTCGGTACAAAGTTCCTATAATAATTTACCAACCCCAAAAATGATTGGAGCTCGCTAACGTTATTCGGAACGGGAGCATTTATTATTGCCTCGACCTTATCGGGTGACTTATGTAACCCGTCCTTGTCTATAACATAGCCCAAGTAGCTAACTTTATTTTTATAAAAGTCACACTTTTCCTGTTGCAATGTCAATCTTCAAATTTCTTATATTTATAAACGACTTGCCAGCGAATCTTACTCACGGCTCACCTTACTTATACGCCGATGATACTAGCATTATACTAAATGCGAAAACCACTCACGAGTTTTGTACGCAAATTGAAAGATGTTGGAAGGAACTCGAAAGTTGGTTTACAAGCAACGGATTAAAAATAAATTGTGGAAAAAGTTTTTACACTATCTTTCGCCGGAGCTCTAGGAGTACTGATCTAAGCTGTAATCTACCTATAGAAAAATCTGACTGTATTCGATTTTTGGGAGTAGATTTAGATCCATACTTAAGGTGGCATAACCAGTTAGAGACGGTATGCAAAAGGTTGGCTAGTGCGTGTTACTCGTTGAAAAGTATTTCCAAAATTGCAGACACCAAAATTTTGAAAACTGTGTACTTCTCATATTTTGAAAGTATTATTAGGTACTGTGTCGAAGTATGGGGCAACGGCACTAATATAAATTCGGTATTACTCTTACAAAAAAAGGCGTTAAGACTAATTACTAGATCAACAAGCATACCAATTACTCATAGAGATATGTTCAAAGATCTTAAAATCATGACGATCACCTCAATGTACTTGTATCGCATATGTATATATGTATATTTAAATAGAAATAAATATCCCACTTCAGGTGAAAGTCATAATTTCAACTTGAGGAACAACAATAGACTAGCCCGAACCAAATCTAGCTTTGTCCACTTTGATCGCAGTTTTAATAACATGACAATCCAAATTTTTAATAAACTAAGTAATGACATCAAAGACTGCACAAATTTCAGAATATTTAATAGAAAATTAAAGGATTATTTTACTAATAGGCCATACTACTCAATTAATGAATATTTTGCTAATGCTCTTAATTAATCTTTATTGACTTTTTTTTTTGTAATTATTTAGTTGTAACTTGTAACATGACATTATATGTAATAATTTCATTATTTTAATGGACAACTTCATGATCTTGTACATCAGCATAGAATAAGTAATCCTAGCATGTAAGTACTTAGAGTATGATTTGTAACTATATTTGCATGTATTTATACTTGTAATGGCAAATAAATCATCTGAATCTGAATCTGAATCTGAATCCTGCGTCTTGTAACCTTTCGAGCACGGCGTTGAGCCTGCGCGCGTGCTCGTCGTCGTCGCGGCCCGTGACCAGCACGTCGTCGAGCAGGCACAGCACGCCCTCCATGCCGGCCAGCACGCCCTCCATGGCGCGCTGGAACACGGCCGGCGCGCTCGCTAAACCGAACACAAGCCGCGTATACATATATAGCCCCCGAGATGTATTTATGCATGTGTACGGCTGCGACTCATCATCTAAAACAAATTGGTTGTAAGCCATTGATAAGTCGAGTTTTGTAAACTTAACGCCTCCATACAACTTAGCAAATAATTCTTTTGCTGTCGGCAAGGGATACTGGTCGACTATCAATTGCTTATTAATGGTAACAGAATAATCAGCACACAGTCGAACACTGCCATTCCGTTTTAACACCGGGACTATAGGTGAAGCATACTCGGCGTGGGGCACGGGTTTTAAAATACCTAACTGCACTAGCCGGTCGATTTCTTTGTTTACCTTATCGCGCAATGCGAATGCGATAGGCCGCGCTTTAACAAAAACTGGTTTAGCGTTATCTTTGAGCCTCAGTCTGACTTTATGTTTATTAAAACAGCCTAATGAACTTGAAAATAATTTAGGAAATTTTGTTTGTAGCTGTTCAACTGAAGACAGTTGGTGACAATGGTTAACTCGTACGAGTTGCAATTCAAAGGCTGATATAAAATCCCTACCTAGAAGAGACACTCCGCCGTCTCGTACAACATGTATGTCTATCGAATGTGTACAGTCGTCGTAGCACACAGGCAAGCGCACAACGCCCACACAAGCAATGTTATCACCATTATACGTAACCAGCTTCCTTCGCAACGGACCTAATGGCACATCTTTAAAATATAAATTATAAATATCATTAGATATAACCGTTACGGCTGCACCGGTATCTATCTCAAAATTTAACTTTGTTTCGCGAATAGTTACAGTGCCTACCATTGGCTCTCCCCGCAACGAACGTATAACAAATACCTCACCATCGTCTCCGAAGTCCTCGTCGTCGGCTCCATTGTCTACGTAGTTCACTTTTGACGGACACACCCTACGTAGATGGCCTTTAACGTTACACTTCTTACACACATAATCACTGTACTGACACTCCGCGGTCTTGTGGTTGGTATATCCGCATGTGGTACACTTAGGCTTCGCTAAACGGCTAGACTTAGCCGCGGCCTGTCCCTTATGGGCACTAGTACTGCGCGATATCTTTAATAGCGGGTCCAGCGTCGCGGCGCCCGCGGCGGCGGCGGCGGCGCCCGCTCCGCTCGCGCTAGCGGTGGCAGCTGCGCGCGCGGTGGCAACATTTTCGGCGTATTCCACAGCTTTGCCAAGCGTAAGGCCAGTCAGATCCTGAGCGTACAGCTTTTCTTTTTCATAACAAGCCCTCATTCCCATAATAAAGCGATCGAGCAGCGTTTCCTCCACATTCTTGAAGGCACAAAGCGACGTCAGGCCACGAAGTCTCGCGGCCCACTGTGAGTGCGTTTCGCCTTGTCGTTGTACCGCTGCGTAGAAATTGTGTCTCTCGCTGAACCCTACTCTCTTAGGGTTGAAATGAGTATCCAAACTTGTTATGATATCGTCGTAGGGCACCGTTTGTACATCCTTTGGTGAAACCAAATCCGCAGCGAGTCTGTACGTACCCTCCGTGAGTGCACTTAGCAATATAGCTCTGCGTTTTGTTCCGGTTGTGTCTGTCACATCGGTGATGTCGTTTGCCACAAACCACTGTGTCAGACGGCTTTTGTAAGTCTTCCACTCATGTTCATTGTGGTCAAAACTGGTCAAAATTCCAAATAATCCAGAAGACATGTTTTTTTTTTCCTAAATGTGGGTATTCGTCGCCACTGTTAGATACGTAGGTGGACACAAGTGAAACAACCGGTAGCTAGTTATGCACTGGTTTATTGGCGTACAGGTATCGTGGTGGGCGCAGCCACACACACACATGCAAGCGTACGTTAGTCGCATACTGAACACTACCCATTTGTCCACCCTTGTTAAGGTCTAGGTCTTAACACCGGCAGAAAAAGAGATAAGAAACAAAAAAGGCATTAGATCCATTGTCTCGCAGAAACTCAGGCATTCATTGCATTTATATTTGTTGTTTCTTATACGATAGCAGTTAGCAGTTATTAGCTTTACAATAACAGTGTCAAGAGTAAAGTTTTTGATTGAATTGTCATAACAATCAAATGTGAACATGTTGGATCATAATTTTCAGTTTACTACAAAGAACGTTCATTTTATGTCACACAAGGTGACAAAAAAATACAAATATACCCGGCTCTTTATGTTCCCGGGTTTCTAAACGGGCCATATTTTCACTACAACGTGTGGTCGGCTACTATTGGTGATTTTTCTAACATGTGAGTAAGAGAGGGACACCCATAGTTGCCGGTCACATGTTGTAGTTAAAATGTGGTCCGTTTAAAAGCCCCTTTCCTATGTGTGCCTAAAAATGTTTACAAGATTTTATTTATTTAAAGTCACGTACAGGTCGAACGCGATTAATTAACATTATTTTACCTTTTTTCCCAACGTTTCGGCCAGGTTGCACTGGCCGTGGTCGCGGAAGACTGACGTCCCAGCAAAGTGTCACCGGAGATGTAAACACCACAAAACTACCCAATATTAATTTATATAAATGACCACCACCACCACCAGTGCAACCTGGCCGAAACGTTGGGAAAAAAGGTAAAATAATGTTAATTAATCGCGTTCGACCTGTATGTGACTTTAAATATGTGTACAAAGCGCAAGAACTTAAAGTGTTATAAGATTTTATTTACCTGCGTCCTACTACATCCTATACCTCTTAAGGCACAAGTCCGCAACTTCAGTACCACAATTATCCAACAAAGTGTTAACTGTACGGAATCCAAAATACTCGTATTTATTTCTCCGGAACTTTGTCTGCATTGAAACGTACAGTTTGGCTTCTTGGGTGCTAAAGTTTATAGACCAGGAAAAATAGCTTGACCTGGACATAATTCGATAACCGTAATTTTCTTTTTCTGTCGTATAAAGTATCATTAGTGATAGTTAAAATACAAATTATTAATCAAATTAGGGTTCTGATTCAATTTAAAAAAAAATAAAAACGAACTTTGAATACTTTTTGATTTTATAACTAAAGTATTAAATGTAATCCGGAAAAAGTGCTTGTATTATGTTGTGACACCTGCATTTCATATAAAACATCTAATTTTTATAAATAATTCATACAGAACTATCATTTATAAAGAAGGTTTAGTAAGTTACACATTTTCAGGCGTATTTCACTAGAAAATATTGTTAACCGTAATCCTGCAATTTATTATGAATATAATATTACGTGTGTTGATAAATTATTAAAACTTATACCAATACTTTTGGCGCTTGTTCAAAATCTTAAATATTGATAATTTTAGGAAAGGAAAAATACCTAACTAAATTGAAAGATGGTAAATTTTGCCGTTAATATATTCTTAGTACTATACGAAATCAATTAAACAACAAATA